>NC_081438.1:28008814-28328195 GCF_949786415.1 Peromyscus eremicus | reverse complement strand
TGCATGCTAGGCAATTACTCTACCCATTGCACTGTATCTCCAGTGCCTTCGTGACGGCTGGTGTGTTTGTTTTTTAAATAGGTGAGAAAAACAGAGACTGGATGCTCAGAAAAGCTAACAATGGGCCAGCGTCACAGGAGTGGTGGAGCTGGAACTCAGAGCAAGAAGGTTAGCATAATGGTGACACTCCTGGTCACTAGGCCTACATCGCTGGTGGCCCCAGATACTTTATCTATTTCTCCATAGCCGCTCTTCTATCCTCCTGTGGTTGGAGACAGACATATATTCATCTCTGTTCTTATACGTTCATCTCTGTCCTTTTTCCAGTCAGGATCATCCAAGGTTAAAGATGTGGCAAGATGAAGGCCATTTTCTCATGACAAGACCATGAATATCCCACTGCCTTGCCTGTGGCCACTCCGAGCCAGCCCTCCAGACTCCTTTTTGTTTCAAAGCACTGGCCAACCTAGTATCCACCCACCCTTGTGTACCAACACGGAAAGCTGTAGGACCCCTTTCCTCAACGGACCTCATATGGCCCATTCAGGTACATGGGGAGGCTGGAGCCCATCTGTACAGAAGCCTGGCTCTGGAGAGAAAGAGCCCTCATCCCAGCCAGCATTCAAGACCACCTCAGGAGGGGCCCCTGAAATGGCTGCAGTGCCACCCAAGAGGACCTTGTCCCCAGAGAGCAGCCCTGGTCTCCTGTGGGATCCCAGCAGGGTAGGGATGTATCCAGCCTGTCCTAGAAGGCTGGAGCTGAAGTGGTACTTCCGCAGGGAGGAGCCACGGAAAGAAGCAAGAATTAGTCCCAGGCGGTGAAGAAGTGGGCGGGGCAGGAAGGCGGGGCCAAGTGTTCGGGTTAGAGTTAAGCCACTGACGATCTTTCCACTTTCATCTTTCCACTCTCTTCGCTCACCCTCCTGGTCTGGGCAGCACTCCGGGCTCTCTGGGAGCTGCCGTTCAGGGATCAGAGCACCAGGCACTACTAGGTCCCCTGGCGCCCAGTAGTGGGCGCCTTAGAGGGGGGCCCTGCTCCTCCCCTCCGAGCTGGGTACCAGTCAGTCCCCGATCCACCGAGGGGCCAGCCTTACTTTCCGCCACCGCTGTGGCTCTTCCCTCTCTTGCAGGGGGGCGACAGGGCGCTCGGGGTGTGGGTCCGTTTCCGCGGCCTGCCAGGGCCTCTGCGTGCCAGGCTTCTATGGGCATCCTCGTGCCTGTCCCTTAAAAAGAATTCACAGGCTCGGCTGGGAACCTGGGGTGGGCGGGGCGCGGAGCGGGGTGCTTGGGTCCACGCACACACCTGATGACTACCACAGTCGACCTACCGACCAGATGTCCAGGATGGAGTGCAAGCTGGGGAGACACTCACCCCGAATCCCGGCGTCGCTGGAGCTTGACCAGCTCACGCTGTTTCTCTTTGTACCGCCGCTGGACCTCTGCCAGTCGCATCCGGAAGTCCAACTCCAGGGCATCCATGTCTTCCAGGGAAGACTTCATAGCAAACATCTGGAGGGAGGGTCAGGAGGAGGGGGGACAAATGAGGATGCCGACGTTTGCTTATGCCCCCCCACCTCACCCCTGTCAAAGACTGACTTTAATCCCATTGCTGTCCCCCTTTTCGGTTGGATTTTACAGTGTCTCACGTAGCTCAGGCTGGCCTCAAACTCAGTACGTAGTCAAGGATGACCTTGACCTCTTAACCTTCTGCCTCTCCTTCCTGAGTACTGAGATTGCAGGCAAGCACCGCCATGTCCAGTGTAGGTGGTGCTGGGCTCAAACCAACTAAGTAGCCTAGTCTGTCTGGCCTGGAACTCTCAGCAATCCTCCTGTATCGGCTTTGCAATTGCCGGGGTTACAAGATATAAGCCACCAGGTTATTCTATCACTGTTCCCTACTTTCTGTGGACCTGCCTCTTCTCTATGTCCAGGACCCCCTAATGCCAACTTTGCCAGGCGGCATCAAAACTTAAGATGACATGGTCATGATTTAATGAGGGCAAGTGTGTTATTTACACACAGGGGCTTGCAGTGGACGGCAGCTACCCGAGACCACACAGGCAGCAAAGGGTAGCCCCAGGCCTCGCTGCCAGTCTGCTTTCATTCCAGGTCATCACACTGCACCCAAGGGACATGCCTGACAGAGTGTAGCAAGAGGGGAAGGACGGATAGCCTGCAGGAGGAAGAGAAGCCATCGGGCTCACCCGTTCCTCCTTCTTTTGCATCCAGCTATATTTCTTGTTGGAGTTCAGTTCACGCGGAAGCCGCAAGTTCTTGAACGGATCTGAGAAGGGGCTGTCTAGCACCTCCTTCAGCATGTGGCTGCTGGCGGCCAGCAGGCTCTCCAGCGAGGGTCGCACGGCCAGGTTTGGATCTGCACCTGGGGAACGAGAGAGACAGGTGAGTCAGTGCTGGGACCTGGACCACTGGCAAGATGGCTCCACCCAGCCAGCCAGCCATCCTGAGGCCAGACCAAACTTCCAGAAACTGCACATCACACTGTGATCTACTGGACTGAAGCCATTCTGGGATGTAGGACACAGTGTCAAAGACAAGAGAATGCTCGGACCTCGGATATGGAACAGTTTTGTCCCCGCAGCGTGTGTGAAAGGTCAGGACTACTTCAGAATGACCAAAGGCTGGCAGAGGTTCCTTCTCAGGACAATGGGTATCCATCCCCAAGTGTTCCTACTTAAATTTCTCATTGGTGAATATGCTGTTTCCTACATCAGAAAAGAGGTCCAGGGAACCACCTGTCACCCCAGCACTCAGATGGCTTGGGCAGAAGGCCTGAGCTCAGGCCACACTGACTCCTCCCTCCTTACAAACAAACAAACAAACAAACAAACAAACAAACAAACAACGGTGGGGGTGGGGGGCTGGGAAGCACACACAAAAAAGACACAGCTGAGCAGGTAAGGAAGTGAGCTGCTCTTGTAGATCTGAATTCAATTCCCATCACCCACATCTAGCAGCTCAGAGCCACCAGCTCCAGGGCATCCAACCCTTCTGCACCTGCACTCACATGTATACATACACATACACATAAATAATACATATATTTTTTAAAAAGGGCCAGGCATGGGCACACACCCTTAATCTCAGCATTTGGAAGGCAGGTGGATCTCTAGAAGTTAGGGGCCAGCCTGGCCTACATAGTGAGTTCCAGATCAGCCAAGAGTACATAGTGAAACTCTGTCTCAGGAAAAATAATAATAATAATAAAATAAACAAATGAATGAGAGAGACAGAAATAAAAACCACAAACTGGACTAGGGAAAATAGCTGAAGAAAATGCTCACTTTGCAACTGTGAGGCACTGAGTTCAAATCCCCAGAATGCATGTAAAGCCCAGCACAGGAACATATATTCATAGTTCCAGTGTTCCTACAAGTGTTCCTATGGTGAGACAGAAGTCAGGCAGAGGAAAATTCCCCAGAAACTTGGAGAACCAGCTAGCCCGGCACTTCCTGTGGCAAACAGGGAATAAAGGGGAAAACGGGCACCAGAGGTTTTTTTCTCAGACTTCCACACACATGCTGTGGCATGTGCAAATCAACACTAAACACGTGTGTGTGTGTGTGTGTGTGTGCATGCACATCAGAATTACACACATGCACAAAAAGTACATATTTTAAAAAGCACAAATCAAGGAGAAAGATGTAAAGACCACAACACACAGTCTCTTCTGGGGGCGAATGTGACATAGTATCCCAGAGTTCCAGGAATGTATTGTCATGTTCAAACGTTCCTAACACACCCAGCCTCCTGCATAAATATTAAAACACAATGGAGGGCTGGGGATGTTGGCTCAGTCATACAGTGCTTGCTCTCACAAAGCCCTAGGTTCAATCCCCAACACCATAAACAGGCATAATAACACACAAGAATAACCCCAGTACCCAGGCAGTGGAGGCACCGGGATCAGGAGTTCAAGGTCGTCCTTGGTTACATACAGAGTTTGAGGGCTACGTGAGCTACATGAGACCATGTCTGCCTCAAACTGACAATCCTCTTGCCTCAGCCTCCCGAGTGCTAGAATGAAAGATCTGCATCACCATGCCGGGTTGTTTTAATTTTGTTTTTATTTTACTCTGTGTGTGTGTGTGTGTGTGTGTGTGTGTGTGTGTGTGTGTGTTTTATGAGAGAGAAACAGAAAGAGAATTGCTACATATACATAGTATGTATATGGAGGTCAAAGGACCTCCTTTCAGAAACTGGCTCTCTCACTTCCATCCTGAGTTCTAGGGAATCAAACTCAGGACCTCAAGCTTAGCAGCAAGCACCTTACTCACTGAACCATCTCACTGGCCCTCTTTTCTTTTCTTTCCTTTTTCTTTCTTTTTTTTTTTTTTTTTTTTGTTTTTTGTTTTTTTGTTTGTTTGTTTTTTGAGACAGGGTTGCTCTGTAGTTTTGGTGCTTGTCCTGGATCTCACTCTGTAGACCAGGCTGGCCTCTAACTCACAGAAATGGCCCTCTTTTCATTTTCAAATTGACATTTTCTCTTTGATCTAAAAGTTAACCAATTTTTGTGTACAATTCAGGCATATTTGAGAAAGAAAACGCAATCATCCATGTCTGAAGGCCAAGAGAGTGAGCGTTAATAATCCCAGCACTTTATATAATAATCAAGGCTTGGAAGCCTGGTTCCCAATGCTGGCTGGACTCCTGAGCTGGGGGCTGCCCCATGTCACGCTGGCTGAATCACTGAAGTCTCCCTGCTGTTCCCACTAGGTGTCAGCAGTGTCCTTCTGAACCAGTGACAACCAGAATTGCTGCAGCCAACATCCCAGAGGACAGAAAAATATCTCCCCTTAGTGAAAATCAGTGGTTTACTTCAATCAAATTTTTTTTATATATAATTAACTCTTCAATTATGTTTTGAGATATATAACTTTAGTTGACTTGGTACTCACTATATAGACCAGGCTGACCTAGGACTCCTAGAGATCTGCCTGCCTCTACCACTTGAGTGCTTGGATTAAAGGTGTGTGTACCACCATGCCCAGCTTTTTTTTTTTTTTTAAATGTGTTTTGCCTGGTGTGTCTGCGTGTGTGTGTGTGTGTGTGTGTGTATGTGTGTGTGTGTGTGTGTGTGTGTGTGTGTGCGCGCGCGCGCGCGCGCGCGCGCGCCAGAAGATGGTGTTGGAGCTCCTGAACTTACATATGGTTGTAAACTGCTCACGTGGGTGCTGGGAATCAAACCAGGACGTCTGGAAGAGCAGTCGATGCTCTTAAAACACTGAGCCATCTCTCCAGCTCCACTTTTTTCCTCTTTTGTTTTGAGACAGCGTCTCATGTAGTCCAGGCTAGCCTTGAACTCCAGACACTCTTGCTTCTGTTTCCTGAGTGCTGGGTAACAGGCTGTCCTACTGTGCCTGGCTTATTCATTACTAGAGATGGAACCCAAGGTTCTGTGCATGCGTTAGGCAAGCACTCTATCCTGAGCTACATCTTCAAACCTTTTTTTACTTTGCAACAGTTCCTCAGGCTGGCTTTGAACTGACAGTGTATGTAACAGGCAGTCCTGGAGCTTTCACTCCTCATGTCTCGGTCACAACAGGGATTATAGGCCCAAGGAACCCAGCCAATGGTTTTTATTCTTTTATTTTTGGTTGTGAGCCCAGGCTTTAGCAGCTGAGCCATCTCTCCGGCCTGGGTTTTATTTTTATATATCCTTGGGTAAACAAAGGCCAGGAGGTAGTGAACCTACCAGGTTCCTTGTATCAAGATGAAGCAGGCCAGTGCTGCTCCACTCCACCCTCATCACGTCAAGGTCCTCAGTGAGGCAGAGGACAGCTGACCTGTGTTCCAGAAGGTCCATCTCCCTCCCACCAGCCTCCTGATCCAAAGCTACCCAGGGGACACATGCCAAGCCAGCCTTTATGGGTACAGTTGCAACCCCTAACTTATATAGACAATTGGATTCTAATCCCAGATATTACAGTCCAAGAGAGCCGCCTGCCTTGGCCTCCCAAATGCTGGCACCGAAGGTGTGCACCAGCCCAACCAATCTCATAGGTACATCAGGATGTGGCCTCGACTGAAGAGAGGGTTCCTACAGAGGTGGATTGAGGTAGGTCCTAATCTAATATGTATGGTTTCTCCCAAAGGAAGTAAAAGTCTTAAAACAAAGGCAGGCAAAGGTCAGACATCTACAAACCAAAAAGAAAGGACTGGATGGGTCCACAGCATGCCTACAGTCCCAGCACTCAAGAGGATAAGGCAGGGGAATTGCTGCAGACTTTAGGCCAGCCTGGGCTACATACTTGACTCAAGAAAAAAAAAAAAAAAAAGAAAAGAAAAGAAAAGAAAGGAAAGGTTGGAGAGATGGCTCAGAGGTTAAGAGCACTGGCTGTTCTCCCAGAGGTCCTGAGTTCAATTCCCAGCAACCACATGGTGGCTCACAACCATCTGTAATAAGATCTGGTGCCCTCTTCTGACCTGCAGGCATACATGCAGGCAGAACACTGTATATATAATAAATAAATAAATCTTTTTTTAAAAAAAAAAGAAAGGAAGGAAGGGAGAAAGAAGAAAGAAAGAAAGAAAGAAAGAAAGAAAGAAAGAAAGAAAGAAAGAAAGAAAGAAAGATCTCTAGTCAAAGGTGCCCAGTCACTGGCAAACTATTCAAGCAATTCCAGCAAACAAGTGAATAAGCTTGTGGCTGTCACAATCAGAGATGACCTAGAGGTGGGCCCAGCTATTGCTCACTGCTGGCCTTTGATTTGGGGGTTTAATTAATCTCTAGGAGTATGAGGAGAGGTTCCTCAAAAAGCAACAGGCACCTAGTATGGAGGTGCATGAAGGCAGTCCCTGCTCCCCAACCATGCATTCCCACTGTACATGTAGACATTCAGATGCCTAGTCAGGTGTCAGTCCTTGCCTCCCTCCTTGTTTGAGAAAGAGTATTTGTTCCTGGCGTGTACAACAGGCTGGAATTCTAGCTCCGCCTCCAATTTTGTTGTAGCAACAAAGGAATGTGAGATGCTTGTTTCCATAGCCAGCTTTATATGGATTCTGAGATTTGAACCCAGGTCCTCACACTTAGGTGACAAGTGCTTTGTCACTGGAGCCATCCCCGCAGGCCCTAAGCTGCAGGTTTTTGTACTGCAAAAAGCATGCACTCCAGTGGGCCCATGATGAGGAGTCTGAGTTCTTACTGGGGTTCTGGGAAGGACAGGCTCAGACCAGCTGAGCAGGCCCACAGGCACAGGAGGAATTCCTGAAGGCACCACTGAGGGCAGTGAGCCTGGCAAAATGAGGTCAACAGAGAGAAAGTAGAACAGGGAAGGGGAGAGAGGCAGAAAAAGGAAGAACCAACTGGGCATGCACAGGAAAAAAAACCCTCAAGATGACTTAAGCGCCCAGCTCCAGCTGTATCTAATGCCGCTTTATTATTGCTCAACTTTGGTTCCATGAGCAAATAAATTCTGCCCTTTGGGGACGGGGGAGGGGGAGAGTCTAACATAGCCCAGCCGAGCCTCAAACTCAGTATGTAGCCAGAAGATGACCTTGAAGTCTGGATCCTCCTACCTCCATCTCTCAAGCTTTGGGATTACTGGTTCAAGTGGTGCTGAATGGAATATCATGCATGCTGAGCAAGCAAGCACTCTACCAGCAGAACTATGTTCCATTTATTGCATTACATTTATTTACTTGTGTGTGTGTGTGTCACACATCCGTGCGCACACACATGCTGCAGCACACATGTGGAGCTCAGAGGACAACTTTTGGGAATCAGTTCTCTCTTCTATTATGTAGGTTCTGGGCTCAAGACCATCAAGGCTTGGTGTAGGTGCCTTTACCCATGGAGTCGCCCCTCTCACTCACCCCCACTCCCGTCCAACCTCTCTCCAAGCCAATTTAACTTAAAAAAAAAAAAAAAACAAAACAAAACAAAAAAAAACTCCTGCTCTCATACAATGCCAGAGGAAGGAGATGGAACCGGAGACTTACGACTTACGTTCATCAAAATGGCACCTCTGGTTGTTTTCTCACTCCTCCCATCTCCACTTCAATACTGAGATGGAATCCATAGAGCAAGCATTCTACCACTGAGCCACACCCCAGCCCCTCACTGGAAGATTCTAGGCAGGTGCTCTACCACTGAGCCACACCCCAGCCCCTCACTGGGGGATTCTAGGCAGATGCTCTACCACTGAGCCACACCCCAGCCCCTCACTGGGGGATTCTAGGCAGATGCTCTACCACTGAGCCACACCCCAGCCCCTCACTGGGGGATTCTAGGTAGGTGCTCTACCACTGAGCCACACCCCAGCCCCTCACTAGGGGATTCTAGGCAGGGGCTCTACCACAGAGCCATACCCCAGCCCCTCACTGGGGGATTCTAGGCAGGTGCCCTACCGCTGAGCCACACCCCAGCCCCTCACTGGGGGATTCTAGGCAGGTGCTCTACCACTGAGCTAATCCTCAGCCCTCTTTTTACTTTTTATCATGAGATCAGGGTTTCAGTTAGTTGCCTGGGCTGGCCTTCTATTCTCTCTAGCCCAAGCTGACCTTAAACTCACAATCCTCCTGCCTCAGGCTTCCATGTAGCTGGGATGATAGCTCGTGCCACCAATCCTCGTTTTACAATTAAAAGCAAAAACAAAAAGAATGTGAATAAGACATATTCTGGGAGCCTTGGAAGCTTTTAAGAAAAAAAAAAAAATCTACATCTGTAAATCTACTGGCTGGCCTGGACCTTGCTGTGTATACCAAGCTAACCCAGAACCACAGAGACAGACCTGCCTCAGATTCAGAAATGCTGAGATTTACAGATGTGGACCACCACCACTGGCTTCTATCAATTTTCTGAAAAAGAACATCAGAAACCTTCAGCCCCAGGACTTACCTACAACCTCTTGGCCCCTGCGGTCAAGCTCCAACTCAGCTATCTCACTCAGCAGGGTGATGCCCTGCAGGAAGCTGTGTTCCAGGCCTACGCTGGGGGCTGTGTCCAGCTTCTCCCCGGCTGGTACCCCAGTACCCAGAGAGGGCAGAGGCCTGGCCTGGGGCAGCTCGGCTGCAGCTGCCAGTGCATTCATGCCGGCCAGCGGGTCCTCCAGGCCTGGCAGGAGTGATTCAGAGCAGCTCTCTTCAAGATAGCAGGTACTCCCCGGAGCAGGTGCAGCCTCCTGGGCCTCCAGGTTCAGACACTGGCCCTCTGGGACAGGTAAGTCACAGTCTGAGAGCTCTAGGCCGGGCTGAGGCTCCGTCAGGGATGGCTGGGGCAGGCCGTCCTCAGGCCCTGCCTCTGTCATGGGCCCTTCCATTGGCACATCCAGGGGCACCTCCACCGGCTCTTCCTTAGTCTCCACCAGCGGCTCAGGTGTCAGTTGAGTGCCCAGCTCCAGGGCAGCCACGCAGGGCTCTGTCCTACCCGGCAGTTCTATCTGTGGTTCAGCCACTTGCGCAAAGTCTGAGGCTTCAGAGGGCTCCCGGCAGCCCTGACCCGCTGTGCTCAGCGCCTGGGCCTCTAGCAGGCCACCTCCGCAGCCCCCTGCAGGGCTTACAGCCACCATGGTCTCGGGGACAGGCAGAGCCAACGGTGACTCGAGGGGAGGCAGCTCCGTGGGGCCCTCTTCGACATCCTCAACCTCAGCCTTCACCTCACAGTCAACGAGCGGCAGGGGCTCCTCTGGACTGTCCCGGGGTGGCTCTGGGATCTTGGAAGGTGACAGGCAGATGGGCTTGTCTTCAGGAGACAGTGCCAGGCGCTCGGGCTCATCAGCTGGGAGTGGTACGTCAGGGGCGAGGCCGTCAGCGTCAGCAGCCGCAGTGGGCTGCAGCAGGAAGGGGTAGGGTCGCCCGTAGTGTGGCTGCAGGGCTTGGAATGAGTACCTGGGGGGGATATCTGCCGAAGACAGAAGAAGTCAGTGAAGGGGGCTCCCTGGGGCTCTAACTTATCCCATCACCTGAGAGAGAAGACAACATAAAACCAACTGCTCCTGCTTGATCAGCTGCAGGGTCGGGAACACCCTCCCCTCTGATCCTGAAATAACCCAAGAGCCTTCTACATGTCTGAGCCTTGGAGAGTCAGCCACCATCTTGTCCTCAAGGGTCTTACAACTGTAAAGGTGAATTGGGACTGGACCAGAAGCAAATGATTAAACAAGGTCTATGAAGATCTGTCAGTCAGCCCGGGCTGTACCTCACCCCAATAAAGCATGTGTTCAAAAATCTCACAGTAGCTGGGCGTGGTGGAGCGCGCATGCCTTTGATCTCAGAACCTGGGAGGCAGAAGCTCACAGATCTCTGAGTTCAAGGGCAACCACGGGTACATAGTGAGACACTGTCTTGAAACACAGCAGAGCAAAATCCTTCATGGTAATACAGTTTTGTCCTAAGAGGCGGGGCTGAGAGGAATGACTGTGGCAGCGTCAGTCCTGACCCAGGCCTGGGCAATGCCCAACAGGAGGTTAACACGTGCAACAGTCTACCAGAGAGTAGGCTCGAGGCCAGGCATGTGCTTACCCCTTAGCATCAGCATTACACCAAAGACTGCCCAAACTAACTCAGCACTAATACAGGATTCTGAATTAAAATCCAAATCCTCCCAAGTGCGAGCTCACTAAAGAGGACACAGACCTCAGGCCCCAAAGCCACCTGCAGCCAGTCCTAATGAACACAGGACACTGGGACAGCATGTGTGTGGGGTCAAAGAGGTTGCCCAGATGGGAACCTCTAAGTGTTCCCAGGGTGACCCAGCAGTGACGGTGCAGAGTTTACAAGTCTGGGTTTTCGCTGTGCTCTGAGTAGCCTGCCTGCACGGATGCTATCAGACCCATGTCCCCTGCACTACACTAACAAGGGACCGGGAAGAGATCTCAGCTACATTCTTTCCAGAGTTGACTAGGGGATCCACAGAGTGCTCATCAAGAGAGTGAGTGAATGGATGAACGAATGAGCCACTGGACAGGGGTCAGTGACTAAATGAAGCAGAGAACAGATTGTCATGGAAGATGAATGAACAAGCAGGAACGACACAGGTTCACAAATGAGCAAGTAAATGAATGAGGGAAGGAATAAATGAATGAGCCAGTGAGTGAGTGAATGAATGCACCGTGAACAGACAAGAATGAATGAATGAGCCAAGCCACCAATGAACACTCAGGAATTCAGTGTCTCATGGACAGGTGGCCCCTGTCCTGCACACTCACCTGTGAACAGGGCCTGGAAGGGGCTGGGCGCCTCCTTCTCCAGCTCGAGGTCTTTCTTCTCCACCACGTTCTCAGGAGCCTCTTCCTTGCGGGTGAGGCCAGGGGTAGGTGGTGGGGAGGCAGGCGGCGGGCTGCTGGGGTGCGAGCTAGGCGTGGCAGGGTAGGTATAGGCTGGTGGCTTAGACACATCCTCCACCTTCTGGATAACCTTGGCCTTCAGAGAGGTCACGGGGGAGGCTCGGGGAGACGGGGGTGGACTCACAGCCTTGCCATGGGTGCCTGTGGGGCCTGTAGCTAGGCCGGTAGGCTTGCGAGGCAGTAGCCCCGGGCCTGTAGCACTCAGGCCGGCCTTGCCTGTGGTCTCCAGACTCCGCTTATTCACCTTCTCCTCCATCTCAGCTCGATGCTCCTGTGCTTTCAAGCGCTCCTGCTGGGGAATGGGACCAGGGGTAGGAGCGGCACAGCAGGAGCCATCATCACCTGCCTGGTCCCTGGAGCCTTCCACTCCAGAGACTATCAGGCAAGATCCAAGGTCCAGGCCACCCAGCCCTCCCTGTCCCATACACCACAGACATTCCACCGTGGCACACGTGTAATAAACATGGCGTTCTACAGAACCCCGAGAGTGGGCTGGGGGCAGGGCACGGAGCTCAGGCCAGGACTCTGGCCCAGCTGGGACCCTCGCAGTTGAAGCCTAGTGTGCTTAACTACCTGCTCAGTGCTAAGTTGCATTAACCAAGCACCACTGAGACATCTGACATCAAAATGAGAAACCTAGCTCTACAATGGCCAGTACTCACTGCCGCCCGGCAGCTAGTACCCAAAACACACCCAAGACCGCTCCACATACTCGCCACTGTGTGGCCACCGGTACCTAAGAGCTAAGTAACTAACCATTACTAGGACCCCTGTTTCCTGGAAGCAGAAACTTCAAGACCAGAGAGGTTAAGTCACTTGCTGGAGGACACAGAGCCTGAAAAATCTTTGTACCACCCAACTGATTACTCCCGAGTAGCTACTGCCTAGAGACAGATGGGGACCTCCAAGATCCCTTGGGCATCCAGTCACAACATCGCCAACCCACACCTCTGTCATGTTTCTCCACTACTCACTGGGTCCTGTCACTAGTGGGTACCACCTACCACAACCTAGCTTTCGTATCTGATCTTCTCTCTGGTCCTCCTCTGTTCAGATGCTACCTCCTTCAGGCAGCCCTCCCGGACTGCCACTCTCTTCAAGTCATATATGGCTTGCCATGTCTGCCTCCCACCACGGGGCCAGGACTCACCACCAGCTGTGCGCTGCGCTGCAGCTCCAGGGCCTGGGCTGCCTGCTGTTGCAGGTACAGCAGCTCTTGCTGCCGCAGAAAGTGCTGCTGAGAGAAGAGCTGCAGCTGCTGGGCATGGTGCAGGGGGCTGCGGCCAGGTGGGTACAGGGCTGGCCAGAGAGGAGGGACTGCTGCTCGTTCCATTAGCTCAGCTGTGGAGACAGACAACAGGGGGGCTGCACTCACGGCCCCAGCTCCTGTGTGGACTCTCCCCTCATTGCCAGGGGGAGAGGCTAAGGCCCAGTGCAGACAGCCAGGCAATACCAGAACCGAGGCTCCTGCCGGCTTTCTCAGCCTGGAGTATCATCCCCTGTGTATATGCACACACCGCTGCCAAACCCCCAAGGAGAACGTCCTCAGAGGTCACAGTTGGAGCATGTCAACATGCAGGATGGTACCAAAGTCACCATGGGGACTACAACCCACGGTCTGCAGAGTGGGCCTCAGAAGGGACAGGGACACCCAGTCCCCACAGGTGACCCTAACTGAATTCTCATGGAGTGGTCAGAATCTGTTCTCTGGACACGACTGAGGTTGGATGCTTTCTTGGGCCCACTTGTCCCCACTCCGTATGCAGAGTTGTCCCACCCCCACAGGAGGCCAGGAAAGTCCCTGGCTGTCACTTACCAAAATGAGGCAGGTGATCACTAGGGATAACCACCAGCTGGCCAGACTGGGGATCCCTGACGAACTGGTAGGCTGATGGCAAGGAGCCCCCTAAGCCAGGTGGGAATGCGGGGGCCATGCCCTGGTGTAGAGAGGGGGGTCCCAGGCCTAGGGGGAGAAACCCAAGTTCACATCAATGTAAGGAGATTCCAGGCCCATTGACGGCACTGTAGTCCCTGGTCACCACTGAGAATCCCAAAAGAACACTGAAGAGTGCAGGCAGACTGGGGACAGGCGTCTGTCCCACCTCTACTAGGAAGCTGAGAGGTATTTAGCTGGTCCCAGCCTTCCCTCAAGGAGAGAAACCCCTTGGAGCTACACTCACCATAAGGGTGTCCAGCAAGCCACATGGATGTGCTGCCCGAGCGAGGCAGCCAGGGGTGTGCGGCCAAGTGAGCGGCGGGGTCAGCAGACCAGCGTCCTGAGCCTGCCAGCGTAGGGCCCCCAGTCACCATGAGGTTGGGGTTCAGACCATTAGGAGCACAGCTGGTGGGGTGTAGACGGGCCAAATCAGCCAACTCCTTACTTTCTCTGCAAAGGGAAACAGAGGTATGAGAACCGCTGGTGGCCCAGGAATGGGGAGGGAAAGACAGAAGGCCACAGCTCGGGGGGCTTACAGGGTGAGCCTGGGACAGCTGAGGCTCTTCCCTACTGGCTGGAGGGGACTTGCCTCCAAACCCAAGGTGGCTTGGCTCTCAAGGACCATGGTGGAACTCAGAGGTCACCTCATCACCCTTACCCCAAAAGCTCCCAGCCCCGACTCTCAGGTACCCCAAGCCCTCACCGGAGCAACTTCTCCTGGTCGCGGTCCAGCCGTGTACCTAGCAGCCGATCCTCCCGGTGTCTGGCTCGATCGCACTCATCATCAGTCCGGCCATGCCCTGGGGGCCAAAGCTGGCAGTGAGTCCCCTGCCTACAGTGGTCCAGGCTCTCATTACATCTTTCACCCATCGATGCCCTCCCCTCGTACACCCAACAGAACCCTCCCTGTGAGGATCTTTCTCCCAGCAACACAGATCCTTACGACCCCTGAACCCCACTGAGGGGTCTTTGGCCCAGAAACTTCCCATCCCAGGAGCCTGCCTGGACAGCTGTGGTGAAAATAACACCTGCAGATATAAGTTTAAACACAATAAAATCTATCAAACACAAGCATGGTGGCACTCGCCTTTGACCCCAGGACTCAAGAGGAAGAGGCAGATGGATCACTGAGTTGGAGGCCAGCCTGGTCTACACAGTGTGTTCCAGGACAGCCAGGGCTCCACAGAGAAACCCTGTCTCCAAAAATAAAAAATAAAAAAAAATCAAACAACTGGGCATGGCAGCACACACCTGTGATCCTAACACTTGGTTGAGGCAGGAGGATAGATGTGAATACAAAGCCAGCTTGGGTTACATATCAAGTTCCAGGATAGCCTGAGCTTCAGAGTGAGATTCTGTCTTTTTTTTTTTTTTTTTTAAGGCAGAGAGGAGGCTCAGTGGATCAAGGTACTTCCTGCCAAGCCTGAAGACCAGAGTTCAATCCCCTAAATCTATAGGGTAGAGGGAACAGACGCCTGCAAGTTGACCTCTGACCTCCACATGTGCACAGTGGCATACCTGTGCCTATACATATACACGAACACACAAAATAAATGTCTTTTCTTTTTCATTTTTATTTTATGCATACAAGTATTTTGCCTGCATGTTTGTGTATGTACTACGTTCATGCTTGCCTGGTGCTCTAGGAGTTCAGATGAAGGTGTTAGATTCCCTAGAACTGGAGCTCCAGATGGTTGTAAGCTGGGAACTGAACTTGGATCCTCCACAACAAAAAGCCCTCTTAACCACTGAGCCATCTCTGCAGCCCAAATAAATGTATTTAAAAGTCGGTGGTGGTGCACACCTTTAATCCCAGCACTCGAGAGGCAGAGGCAGGAGGATCTCTGTGAGCAAGTTCCAGGACAGCCAGGACTACATAGAGAAACCCTGTCTCAGAAAAGCAGTGATGATGATGATGATGATGATGATGGTGGTGGCGATGAAGAAAATTTAAAGAAAAAAGATGGGGAGGCTCAACAGGTAAAGGTGCTTGCTGCCAAGTCTGACAACCTGAGTTCAATCTCCAGAACCCACATGGTGGAAGTGGGGGGTAGGGGACAGCTCCTATATGTTGCCTTCTCACCTTGACACACATGGGGTGACATGTCCATGCCCACACATTTACACACACACACACACACACACACACACACACACACACACTCACACAATGGTATAAAGGAGAAGGGGTTGGGGGTGTGGCTTGGCTGGCAAACTGCTTGCCTAGCAGCCATGGATTCCATCCCCTTCTCCCCATAGGGGGATACCAGGCATGGTCTATACACACAGAAGAGGATTTTAAGGTCAAGGCTATCCTCGGGCTACATGGCAAATTAGAAGTGAATCTGGGCTGCATGAGCCTCTGTCTCGGCAAATCGATAAATAAAACTGGTCACGTGATGACGTAATCGGAGCAGCCACCCCTGGCCTGGCCCAACAGACCCAACTCGGGGTCTAGAGCAGGCCAAGTTCGGGATTCTCACAGGCCAAGGTCCCACTTGAGAGGCAGCAACTGAACTCCTGGTACCTCATTTATCTCCCTGCACCCCTAAAACCTCAGAGTCCTCAAGAGCACTGTCCTTGCCCAAGACAAGCTCAGAGACGGCAGACCCTCTGGTCTCCCCAAAGATGGGGATGCAGCCGTCCAGAGCACAGGAGCCACATGAGGCCAGACATCCAAGGGCCACATGTGCTACAGACCGCCAAACAGTCTAGTATGGGACAGGGACAGCGCCTGGAGGCAGATGGAACAGGGCCAGCAAGTCTACCTGGAGTGAACCTCAGGGCTTCCTAGAACATCTTTTAAAAAAAATCAGGCCCTACACTGGGAAACCCTGATCAATTTAAGTGGTGAGAGTGGGCAGAGGTGGGGCAGGGGAGGGAGGTGTCCCTGGCCACCGGCAGGACCCTTTTCCCCAGAGCCACAGTCCATAGAAGCATTCACCAAGCTCTTTACTTACACCAGTGCAAAGTGACTGGAAGGGCGAGTTAAGGAGGGGAGGGGAGGAAAGCAGGAAGCAGGGAGCAATGCCACCTTCAGATGGGGTGGGGGGACCCAGGCAGGGCACTCCTTGCCTCTGAGGCCATGGAGTTCTCCAACTACCTTGGAACCCTCCTGTGGCGGTGAACATCACCAGTGTGACAGGGTTCTAGAATGACATAAGCAAGCAAAGCTGTGAGCATATCTGTCTATGAGGGGTTTCCACAGAGGCTTCATGAGAGGTCAGAAGATCCACTCCTGAATGTGGGCAGAACTACGCTCTGGGTTGCTGACTCAGACCTAGTAAAGAACAGCATGGCCAGGGGACGGCTCAGCAAGCAATGTAGGCAAGCCCAACAGCCTGAGTTCGATCCCTGGGACCCCCAGAACCTACTTGACGGAAGGAGAGAAGGAATTCCTGAAAGCTGTCCTCTGAGCTTGACATGTGTGTGCATATACACAAATACGTAAATAAATGTAAAAAAAAAAATTTTAAGAGAAGAAAGTGGCTGGAGAGAGAGCTCAGCAGTTAAGAGAAACTGTTTTGTCATTATAAGAACCAGAGTTTGGGGTCCCAGTAACCACGGAACCAGCCAGGTGTCTTGCACACACCTGTAACCACAGCTCCAAGGGACTGGAGACCTGAGGATTACTGGGGCTGCCTGGCTGCCAGGTGAGCCAAGGTGACATGAGCTCTACCTTCAGAAAGAGACCCTGCTTCAAAGACACAAGGTAGGAGAGGAGTGGAGGACGACACCCAACACCCTCTTCTAGTCTCCACACGTGCATACAGTAAACATATCTGAATACACATGCGCACACAGGTGCATACAACAACAAATAAAAGTTCTACAGGAGAAGGAGAGCTGAACCCCAGCATTCATCTCTCTCTGCTTCCTGACCACAGATGTCGCCAATCCTGCCTCTGTGCCTCCCCCACCACGATGGACCGTGCACTCAAACTATAAGCCAAAATAAATGCCTCCTTTCTTCCTTAAGTAAATGTTTTTGTTGGATATTCCATCACAGCAACTGGAGAAATAATACAAACCCCTCTCCCCGCCAAGAAGAATAACAGCAAAAAGTGACAGAACCAACCAGGTGCTGGGGAGAGGGCTGGGTTGGTGAAATGAAGACCTGAGTTTGAATCTCTTGAACCCATATTTAAAAACTGAGCACAAGCCATGCAATGGTGGCACACACCTGTAATCCTAGCCCTTAAGAGACAGAGGCAGGAGGAGCTCTGTGAGTCTGAGGCCAGACTGGTCTACAGAGTGAGTTCCAGGACAGCCAGGGGTACACAGAGAAATCCTGTCTTGAAAAGACCAAGAATAAATAAATATAAAAGTAAAAGATAAACTGAACACAACAGCACAAAACTGTAATCCCAGCAATGGGGAGGCAGACAGAGGGATCCCTGGGGTTTGCTGGCAGATAGCCTAGCTGAACCAGTGGGCTCTGGGTTCGGTCATAAACTCTATCGCCAAAGACAAGGTAGGGGCTGGAGAGATGGCTCAGCAGTTACATGCACTTGCTGTTCTTGCAGATGACACACTTCCCACCACCCACAGGACCACTCAGAATCACCTGTAACTCCAGTTCTAGGGAATCTGGAGCCCTCTTCTAGCCTCTAAGAACATCAGGGCACACATGTGATGCACAGACATACAACCCTGGCAAAGCAGCCATACACACAAAATTTAAAAAAGAAAAAAAAATTTAAAGGTAGAAGAAACTGAGGAAGGCACTTCTAGCCTACAGACAGACAGACACACACACACACACACAGAGACACACACACACACACACTGGCTGAACTAGAAAGGGCTGTGCCCAGGAGCCATTGAGAAACTAGCTTAGAAAAGGAACAGCAGGTATGAGGCAGGGCCCAGGCTCGGAGAGCCACCCTGAGTTCCACAGCTGTGCCTGGAAATCAGAGCCTGAGCTCATGCTTCCTTGTCCCGGGGGAGACGCCACGTCAACCAGGCTCACACACTCCCAAGGGCTCAGCCATCTGGGAAGGGCACGTGCCACCAGTCTCTGTGTCTAAGACCAGCTGCATACGGCGGCGCTTGCTGCTGGGGCCCCAGAAAGGGGAGGTGCCTGGAATGCAGCCTAGGCTCAGGGCCACAAGTCTTCTGTATACCATGACTGAATTGTGCTGGGTTACTTCCTGTCCCAAGTGTCACCTGCCACTAGACACCAACTCAGAGCAGCCTCCATGCCCAGGGCCACTAGACAGAGCTCCAGGCCACTACAGGCAGCAAACTGGCTGGCTGCCAAAGAAATGTGACATGACTACCACACCTGACCCCATGCTCCGAGGGGCTTCACCCCTACCCACATCACTCTGTAGCTACCTATGACCTGTTCACACTTCACTCTGTCCAGTCACCCCACAGAGCCAAGTCCCTGCCCTGGGCCAACATCACGGGGTCCAGATGCCCTCCCTAGCCCTAGCTGCCAATCTCTGCATGTCAATCACATGCATCCCTTCCCCATCTTAGGGACACTCTGTTCCTTCCACAGAATGCCCTTCCACTGGATTACTCGACTTAAATTGACATCAGGAAGGAAGGAACCAGCTCCTGACCACCTCTCCCTCCATCACATCCCTCATTTCTCTCTCTCACTGCACTGATCATAACATGACGACTCTGCTTGTGGTTAGTTCACCATCCAACTGGCTGCACCACATGTATGCACTCCACTGCTCAGGTCCCAACAGAGCTGTCCACATAAAACCGGACAGAAATGCAATCAACAAACAGCAAATGCCAGGAAGAACAGATGTCTGGAAGAAAAGTGAGATATGTAGAAGGAAAGGAACCCTGGGGCAAGAACCTGCAAAGAAACAGTGAAGAGCCAATGAGAGTAAGCAAGAGAGGGAACAGAAAAGGAGAACTCAACAATAGAACATCTGCCTAGAATACCCAGTGAGGGGCTGGGGTGTGGTCAGTGGTAGAGCATCTTCCTAGAATCCCCCAGTGAGAGGCTGGGGTGTGGTCAGTGGTGGAGCACCTGCCTAGAATACTCAGTGAGGGACTGGGATGTGACTCAGTGGTAGAGCATCTGCCTAGAATCCCCCAGTGAGGGGCTGGGGTGTGACTCAGTGGTAGAGCACATGCCTAGAATCCCCCAGTGAGGGGCTGAGGTGTGGCTCAGTGGTAGAGCACCTGCCTAGAATCCCCCAGTGAGGGGCTGGGGTGTGACTCAATGGTAGAGCACCTGCCTAGAATCCCCCAGTGAGGGACTGAGGTGTGGCTCAGTGGTAGAGCACCTGCCTAGAATCCCCCAGTGAGGGGCTGGGGTGTGGCTCAGTGGTAGAGCACCTGCCTAGAATCCCCCAGTGAGGGGCTGGGGTGTGGCTCAGTGGTAGAGCACCTGCCTAGACAGTGAGGGGCCGGGACATGGCTGAGTTAGCAAGCAGGTAGTGTACATGTGACAGTGGTTTTCATTCCCATCAGTAAAAGAAAGCACCAAACTCAAACCATATCCTCTTCTTGCACACACACACTTATGACCCGTGCGGGCACAGGTATTTTAGACACTAAATCACAAGCCACCCTACACACAAGAGGAGTACCCTACCATGTCACAGAACCCTATTCAGGGTAGAAGACTTGTCCACTATCATACCATCCCAGAATAAGCATGTGCTGCTGCAACCACCCCCTCTCGTCAGAGGACTGGCTTCCTTGGCTAGGTATCTCTGCCCAGAGCAAGACGATCGTTCAGTCAGCAAACATCCACTAAACACCATTCACTTAGACCTCTATGATTGAAGATTTCAAAGTCAGCAGACACATCCTGATTCAAAGTCCAAAGGCTCAGATATTCTCAAGAGACATAAGGACTTCCAGGGACTAGCTAGGGACAGTCAACACAGGATGGGATATTCTACCAGGAAAACAAGCATGGACCAGATGGAGCACTGGGTGGTATAAAGTTACTGCTAGAAGCTGGGTGTGGTAGTACAGGAGGATCTCTGTGAGTTCAAGGCCATCCTGATGTGTATAATGAGTTCCTCATCAAGACTACGCAGTAAAACCCCATCTCCAAAAATAAAAACAGTGGCAGGAGAAAGACCCAGGCCCAGTACCCCAGCCCTGAGGCTGGGTGAGGCCCTGAAACCTGAATGACAGAGACATTACAAGTAAGAGTGACACCGAACACCTGGCCTTGCTAGCTTGTCTGAGAAATAGGACTGAAATCAGTCCAAGAGAGAGGTCGTAGAGAAGACTACACTTATGAAGACCATGGAACCCAGAAGGCAGCAGCAGGCAGGCTGGGAAGGGGAGGAACCCAGGGCATGTCAGGAGATATATATACAAGGTCCCAGTACAGCTATGGGTGTGTAGTCCGGAAGCTGCAAGAAGGGAGCTTTGTGGGTGGTCCTGGACTGTGGTCCAAGAGAAAAAGTTGGGGACATGAGACAATGCCTGCCTTGAGATGTCATACAAGGGCAGACCAGCTGGACATGACCTTTTCCCGGCCTTCACTCAGCCTACCAAGCCCTCACCAGGACACACTCAGCTTCAATGCCTGAACCACAGACCCTTAGCACGGCAGCAGGCTCTGCCCTTAGCTGACAGAGTGCAGAGCTCAATAAAGATGCTGAAAATAGGTCTCCAAAATACACAAAATACTGACCAACTTACCAAGTTCCGGAAGAAGATCCAACCTCAAAAATGAGTTCAACATGGTGGCTAACACCGATAAGGGAGACTGAGGCAGGAGGGTTACAAGTTTGAGGCTAGTTTGGGCTTAGCCTCAGCTATTAACAAGACCTTGTTTCAAAAAAAAAGGGGGGGGGCTGGGGAGGTGGGTCAACAGATACAGTGCTCACCCGTGCAAGTGTGAAGACACAAGTTTGGATCCCCAAAACACATAGATGACTTTATGTCAGAGCTCCTACAGTGATGTAGGAGACGAAGACTGGAAAGGCCCCACAAAAGCCAACAATCCAGCTAGCCTGGCGTACACAGTAACAAACAAGAGACCCTGCTTCAAACAAGGTAGACGGCTAGGACTGGCACCCAAGATTGTCCTCTGACCTTAAAACATGCAACCTGGCACACACATGCCCACATACTCACACAAATCCAAACACATACTCACACAAATCAATCAATCAATCAATCAATCAATCAATAAAAATTACAAAAAATTCTAAGGGAGACAGATGATCCAGAGGATAAAACTGTTTGCCTCACAAAGCCTGATGACCTGAATTTGATCCCTTGAACCCGGAGTGGAAGGAAAGAATCAACACTTGGAAGTTGTTCTCTGACCTCCATATGTGCAAACACATGTTCACATACTCACATTCTCACACGCGCGCACACACACAAATAGAAATAATTAAAAAAAAAAACAAAAAAACAAAAAACAGCAGCAGCTAGGGCATTGGTGAGAAGACTCAGCAAGTGTAAGGGATATGATTGCCCCTTCTCACATCTCTGGGCACCAGCACACACATGATATACACTCACACGCATGCACATACATTTCTTCACTTAGATAAGATTCACTAAAGCCTGTCAGGAAGCCGTCTCTACCATCCACAAGCATTCAATCATTCACCTGTTTACCCAACACCTACTATGCTCCAAGCCCCATGTTGACAGGGCACCAGAGGCACTGAATGAAGCGACACCCGGCTCTATCCCCCCCACCCCGACTCAGGAGGCTTAAGGTTAGTCTATACCTAGGAATCTCCAGGACATAACAAAGTGACTCAAAACAGCACAGAGGTACTACGTGCAAAAATATTCCACACAGCATTCTCGACACAAAAGAGAGCAGGCAAAAACTTAAAATGCCCACAGGGGACCAGAAACCTAACTATGGTACCTGCTGGCATGTGCTCCCCACGGAATATTAAAGACCGTAAAAGAAATGACACTTGTAAAGAGTCCACCATCTTGGGAGAAACGACCCACACTGTGATGCCAGAACAACGCATTAAGACCAAGACTATGCCGCGCTAGCCGCTCTGCAGGTAGACACAAATTGCACGGGGAAATGAATTCAGGGAAAGCCAGGAAAGTGTTTGGGGTGCTGGGAAAACAAAATGGTCTTTTTCTTCCTTCTCCTCTCCTGCACTCTACACGTCTATATGGACAATGGGAAAGGCAATCAAAGT
Organism: Peromyscus eremicus; assembly: GCF_949786415.1. Lineage (NCBI taxonomy): Eukaryota > Metazoa > Chordata > Mammalia > Rodentia > Cricetidae > Peromyscus > Peromyscus eremicus. The sequence goes on along the minus strand of NC_081438.1, from coordinate 28,305,828 downwards.
TTCAATAGCAGCCACAATGGACAAGAAGTACTGGGGAACGGGCGAGGCTTAGGGGAAAAAGAGTGGGAAACCAGCCCGGAGCGGTGGTGCGTGCCTTAAATCCCAGCACTCCAGAGGCAGTTCAAAGCCAGCCTGGTCTACAGAGTAGGTTCCAAGCTAACCAGGGCCACACAATGAAGCCTGTTTTTGTTTTTTAAAAAGGGTGGAGGACAGGAAACTAGAAGTGAGACATCGAGGCAAGCAGATCCAAGGATTAGGGAATGGGGAGAGGACTCAGAAAAAGCAAAGTACAAGTGTGAGGACCTGAGTTTGGATCCCACAGAAGCATGTAAAGCTGGGAAGTGGAAAAACGAGAATCCACAGAAGATCTGGTGCCAGTTAGCCTGGTCTCTGAAGCCCCACAATAGAAACTGTCTCGGGCCAATGAGGTGACTCAGTAGGTGAAGGCGCCTGCTGCCAAGCCTGAAGACCTGAATTCCATTCCCAGAACCCACATGGAAGAAGAACCATTTCTTACAACTTGTCCTCTGACCTCCATGTGTGCAGTGTACTCACGTGTGTGTCTGGGCATGCACGCACATACACACACACAATAGGTAAACATCATAAGAGAGCCTATCTCAAACAAAGTAGACGGTGAAAAGAACTCCTGAGGTTGTTTTCTGACCTCTACACTTGCGCATAACACCTGTACCCACACCCACACCCACACCCACAGATTAAAATTTAAGAGTGGGACTAGGCCTGGTGTAATGCCAACTACTACAAATCCAAATCCTATCTAGGCTACACAGCAAGTTCAAGTCTGGGCAACTTAACAAGAAACGGGGGCTGGAGGTGTGGGTCACTTGCTAGATTGCTTGCATAGCATGCAGCAAGCCCTGGCGTCTATGCCAGCCTTGCATGGACCAGTGTCAGGGTGCACATGCCGCCGGTCCCAGCACTCAGGAAGTGGAGGCAAGGGGATCAAAAGTTCAAGATCATTCTTAGCTACAACATGAGCTGGAATCTATATAAGACTCGCCCCCCCCAAAAAATAACAGAGTGGCACAGTACTTGCCTATCTTGTGCATTAGTAATCCTATAGGTTCGACCTTCCCACCACCAAAATAAAACAAAAACAGGACCCAGCACCTACCTTTGTTCAGTGACAAAGAGCGCTCCTGGTCTACCAGCCCAGGCCCCAGCCGGCTACTGCTCCCGCTGTCCTTCTGCCGCGCCACAGCCACAGCAATGCCCACAGGCGGGTGTCTCACTTCGGCCTCCCCCTGGGCACCAGAGCCCTCCCGCCCAAAGGTCTTGGCACTCTCAGGTCTCTCTGGGTCCCGTTTCAGCTGCCGGCCCCCTCCAGCTGCAGGGACTCCAGAGTGTGTAAGTCGGGCCTGGGCTCTGGGGGGACCTGCAGATGTGGGTGTAGGTTCAGGTTTCATGGTGCCCAGGCCTCCAAAGGGGCTCTTCTTCCCACCGCCGCCAGGGCGCACAGCCACGGCCTCCCGAGCAAAGCTACCACTGTATTTGATGAGGCTCTGCATAGCAGAGGCCTCTCCGGGTCCATGGGCTGCGGAGTGGAGGTCAGCACCAGGCCTGCCGCAGGTGGCCGAGGCACGGGGCATTGTACTCCCTGGGTCTAGGTAGGCCTTTTTGGACGCTGTGGCAACAGCTGCTTCCTCTTCAGCTCGGCTGGCATGGTGGTGCTGGGCAGCTAGGACAGCCATCTGCGTGGTGGCAAAGTTGCCCAGCTCAAAAGGTTTCCACTTGTGCTCTGGCCCAGGAAGTCGGGATGGTTCCAGGCCAAAGAACTTAGCAGCCTGCTGGGCAGCAGAGGAGCTAGAGCCTCGTGGTGCACGCTCACAAGGCCTCGGATCAGCCTCAGGCTTGAGTAGTTCCTTGGGGGGCAGGTAGGCGCGGGCATCCGGGGAGGACCGAGAGGATCGGGCTGGAGGTCCATCGGATGGAGGTGGACGCTTGAGGGAACGGATGACAGAACTCTTCTCCCGCAGGACCTCTGGTCGCTCCAGTCGTGGAGATCCAGGGGGACCTTGCAGGACGCCAGGACGGCCTGGCTCACGCTCCCTGGCCCTGGCATCACGAGCCTGAGATGCTATCTGGATGGGTCCCACACGCTCATCAAAGGCCTCCACAGAAGGCACAAAGGTGGGTGCCACCACGCGGTGCTCACGGCCTGGTTCACGGAACACGGTGTAGACACTAGCTGGTGTCGAGGAAGGGGGTGCAGGGGGACCCTTGGGAGGCAGCGGCGGAGGCGGTGGCAGTGGGGACCCACAGGGCCTTGCCGTGGGCAGCAGAGCTTCAGCCCGCCGCAGCAGCCGAGCACTCTCCTCCTGCCTGGCCACCTCCTTGGCACCTCCACGGCCCAATTCCGCCACCAGCCCTGCGTCCACCGCGCCATTGCACAGGTTCAAGGTGGATGGCTGCAAAGCACCCTTGGCTTTGGCCTCTGCCAAGAAGGGTGACAGGCGCTCAGCCAGGCGTGAGGGCCCACGGTCCTGGCGGCCCTCGGCTCGGGCCTCCTGGGTTAAGTCCACCACGCCACGGGGCACGGATACCTCCTCACGTGCCCGAGGGTCTTTCTTGCCAAACAACGGAGGGGGGTCTCCACCACGGCCTGAGCGATCCTTCCCTGCACCTTCCCGGGAGGAGCCTTTGGCTGGACCACCTGAGGAGTGGCCACTGGGGGTTCTGGCCGAGGGTGCATGAGAGTGCAAGGTCCCAGGCGCAGGCAGGTAGAAGCCATCTAGGGAGAAAAGGACACAGTGAACTAGAATAATTACCCACTCCTCACCCAAGGGTGCATGGCACCCCAGAGAGACAATGTGTAGGGACCTGGTCTTTCCGAGGGAAGGGCCAGGCACGGCTGGAAAACGAGTAAAAACTTGACTTTAGCCATCTCATCCTCCCCGGCTTGTTTCCTCACTGTAAAGGGAGAAAGGCCAAAGGCTGCTTTCAGAGCTATCCAGGTTTATTAAAAGGCTGTGGGTGACACAATGACATTAAGGGTCTTTGGGACTGTGTTTCAAAAAGGCACCTTGAGGCCGACACCTGTAATCCCAGCATTCAAAGCGGTAAAAGCAGGTGGATGTTAAGTTTAAAGGCATCCAGAGCTATGGAGCAAGGTCTAGGCCACTATGGGCTGCATGAGGAAAGAGCGAGAAGGAGGGAGGGGTGGGGAGAGAAAAGAGAAAGCAGGGAGGGAAAGGAAGGAATGAAGGAGAGACTGCAAGATGGCTTAGCATGCTACAGTGTCTGCTCTCAAGCCTGAGGAGCTGAGTTTGATCTCCGGCCAGTGTGGTAGAAGGAAAGAATTCCAAGTTGTCCTCTGATCTACACATGAAAGAAAGAAAGAAAAAGAAAGAAAGAAAGAAAGAAAGAAAGAAAGAAAGAAAGAAAGAGAGAAAGAAAGAAAGAGAGAAAGAAAGAGAGAAAGAAAGAGAGAGAGAGAAAGAGAGAGAGAGAGAGAGAAAGAAAGAAAGAAAGAAAGAAAAGAAGGAAGAAAGGAAAAAAATGATTCAATTATTAGTTTAAAAAAGGAAAGGAAAAGCCAAGCAGTGGTGGCGCACGCCTTTAATCCCAGCACTCAGGAGGCAGAGCCAGGAGGATCTCTTGTGAGTTCGAGGCCAGCCTGGGCTACAGAGCGAGATTCAGGAAAGGCGCAAAGCTACACAGAGAAACCCTGTCTCAAAAGACCAAAAAAAAAGAGGCAGAGGCAGGTTCAAGAGCTACACAGAGAAACCCTGTCTAAGAAAAAAAAAAAAAAAAAAAAAAAAAAGGGGGGGGGGGAGGAAAGAGGGAAAAGAAAATATAGCTGAAGGTCAGGTATGGTGGTACACGTATCCCAACACTTGGGAGGCCGAGACAAGTGGATCTCTGTGAGTTCAAGGCCAGCCTGGTCTACATGGTGAGTTCCAGGACCGCCAGGGCTACCTAGAAACCCTATGTCAATAAAAGAAAAGTAAATACTCGTGAAGAGGCTGGGGCAGGGGGATTGCAGTTCAGTGGTAGAGCCTTTTCCTAGCACCTGCAAGGCCCTGGGCTCCATCCTAGGGATCTCCCCCCCCCCCCAAGGAAACAACATGGAAGATACTTGGAATCCTGCAGAGGACACCCCCAGAGAAACCACAGGAAATCACTCCGCCACCCCCTCCCTGCCAGGCAACAGTCCCACCCTCTCCTGCTCCTAACCTTTCTGGGTATCGAAGATGCTGGGCTGACCCAGCTGACTGAGGAGGGGGCTCCCACTGCTGGGGGGCTCCAGGTGGTTCAGGTGGAGGTAGGATGGGTACAGCCCACTGGGCAGGTGGGAGAAGCCTAAGGAGAGAAGACAGAGAGGTCTAGACCAGTCAGTCACACTTTCCCCACAGGGAACTTCCTTCTAGCATTTTCTTTTCCTTGGAAAAAAAACACAGTGGCCTGTCAGCTCCCTGGTACAAGAAGCTGAGCGGTTAACACCAGTTCGCAGGGTGGCCATTGTCCCACTCCAAACCCTGCCACCTCAAGCCTTCCCTGAGGCCCAGGAAACCCACAAGGGCTTGGATGCAAGTTCAAATACCCCAGAATCAAAATCAGAATGGACCCAACCTAGAGGAGACTCGGAAGCCATGATTCTCATTTTAAACCTCAAAAGCAACCTTGAGAGGACCACACACTCTTATCATCTCATTTTACAGATTAAACACAACGCAAAATAAAACAAAAACAGACTCACAGTACAGACCGCTATCTAAGAGATCACACTGTAGCTAAACCTGGCTTTGAACTGAAGGGCCTGGACCCTACAGCCCAGACCTCAGTAGAGTGTGGACCCTGGATGAATGGATTTCACGGGCCTCTGCTGTGTAACTCAGAACTGACTGTTTGCCTTCTCTGAACACAGAAGCCAGGCATCTCTAGCTGCCCCATCTTGCAAGGAAAACCTCTTAAGTCCCCTGAAAAGGCTCCTACAGTGAAGCCCAAGGGGAAAGTGGTGTGACTTCAGAAAGGGTGGCGACAGGTATCAAACACAGACAACGAAGAGCAAGCAGGGATGAAAGACAGGCATGAGGGGCCAGAAAGACGGGCACTGAGGGGCCAGGAAAACTTCTTGCGTCCTGCCTGGGGCTGGGGTCCTACTGGAGAGCAACAAGGGACAGTATCCCTGGACCTAGTCTTCGGTCTGTCTGAGATTAGGGATGCAAGGCATGGCTGACATATTTTTTCCACATCACCTGATACATTAAAGACCACCAGATAGCCGAGCACTTGGTGGCTCATGCCTTTAATCCAGCAGAGGCAGAGGCAGGTGAATCTCTGTGAGTTCGAGGCCAGCCTGGGCTACACAGTAAGAAAGACCCCTTGTCTCAAAATAAACAAACAAACAAAAATAAATAAATAAATAAAAGGGGGTTGTCCAGAGTGTTGGCTTCACACATGTAATCCCAATACTTGAAAAGCAGAGGCAGGAGGATTGCATCAAATTCAAGGCCATTCTGGTCGACACAGTGAATTCTAGGCCAGCCAGCACTACATAGTAAGACTCTGTCTTGAAAACTAAACAAGACAAGGCAACCCACAACACAAGTCGCAAAACAAAACAGACTGGTGGTCTACGGCATCGCAGATAAACATGAACCAGTGCTTAAGCTGCTTGCAGCGGGTCCCTCTGCTTTCATACTGCAAGATGGGTACCTCAGTCCCTTTCCCAGACTGCTGCAGAGGATGGAGCGGGCCCAAAAACACAGCCCCAGGACCAGGTCATGTCAGTGGCATATGTGTTTGCTATCAGCATCTCGGGAAGGACTGAGGACTGAACTGGTGATGCAGGAGAGGTGACCCGCGCCAAGCCTCTGCTCACCACTCACCCCGGCTGAACTCAGTGGAAGGGACTCAGAACACCAGCCCACACAAGCATCCATTATCCCAGACCATGGCAAACACCCGGCAGAGGGATACAGCCCTCCCCTGCAAGACATATATACTCGTTCCTGGACTCAGGTGCCTATCTCAAAAGGCCCAGGAAGAACAGCCTTAGTGACCTCCTCTGTACAGGAAGGACCACGCTGTCATGCCTGACAGGGACACTTTCAGCTACCACTGAGCAAAATTCAGCAGCCCACAACCCCATGCTGGTGGGCATTCATTCTGTCTCCAACCCCAGGAAACAGGGAATGGCCAAGACAGCCTAAAGCAGGCAACAGGGGCCTCCCAGAACTACAGTATCCCAGATTCTAGGGGAGCCCACAGGGTCTACGAGACATAGAGGGCCTTAACCTCAACCAAGCAATACCCCAAATCCACCAGAGCCAGAGGTGGAGGAGGCATGCCTCCCATGCATGGGGCCTTAGATTTATTCAATTCCCAGCACTGCCAAAAAAAAAAAAAAAAAGCCCAGAATCCGTAGGCCTGAGGCTCCCCACAATAGCTGGGGCATGAGGTGGGAGTAAATGTGGGGGCGGGGATAGTTCTCACTGAATAGACACCAGCCCCTGACCTCAAAACGCACACCACCTGGGAATAACCACATGGGTTAAGCCTTTTGTCTTCTACTACAGAAGAGCAGGGAGAGGAGTGACTGCTTAAGCAGCCCATGAAGGAGGAGCCAGTGGGCTGGGGTGAGAGGCTGCAAGCAGAGGCGTAAACAGCTTGTGCAAAGGCCCTGTGGTAACAAGATAAGCACTGTGAGAAAGTTGTTGAGAATGGTGTTGGGGACATAAAATTGCTATCATGGTAGAGACAGTGGCCCAGCAGCCCTCAGCCCCTCCCATCTGGCCCACTCCTTACCTTCATGGGCTCGGGCAGCCCACAGCTGCACCATAGGCAGGTTGCTGGGGGTGGGGGAGCGGAAGGAGAGGTCAGAGGGCAGGGATACTGGGCTCCCCTGAGACGAGGCCGAGGGCCCCATCCCGCTGGCCACAAAGCTGCCCAAGAAGGCCTCGCCTGCAGAGAAAAGGGGGGGGGGTCCCCTGTCAGGCAGCCAGCAAACCAGTAAACCACCTGGACCACCATACCAAGGCCCCCCCTCACTGCACGAATCCTTCACTGCCAGAGAGATCAAAAGGCACCCCTTACCCAGCCCGGGCCACACCCTATGGGCCCAATCACCATAGCAACCAAGGAAGACAGCTAGACTTCCCCTGAGCACCCCCCCCACACACACCGAATAGTTTTACTACTCTGGCTGCAGACGTAAGCCTGAGTCCAGTCTGGAATGGGAGTAGGGGGCCCCCAGCGACCACCCAGGCGACCCACAGAGTGTAAGGAAGACAATGGTTACTGGAGAAGGAGCTCATGTTCTAACCTCAGCACAGGACACCGACGTCCCCAAGGACCCCACAGTCACCCATGATGTGCAAGAGCCTGAGTGTCCAGTGACTGTAACTGGACAATCACTAGACACTTACAGTGCCCATGTAACTGGTGGAGAAGCGGACACCCAAAGAGGAAAGGCCTTGGCATGGCCAAAGAGTAGTGACACCTAGAGGGACATCTCAGAGCCCAACCTGAGAGGTGTGACACGTGGAACCATCACAAGGTGAGAGGAAAACAGCAAGTCAGGAATGGTGACATCCATGTACAATTCCAGCCCCTGTGAGCTGAGGCAGAAGGATGGCTACAAAGTGAGCCCTTGTCTCAAAGAGAAAAAGTTTTTAAAAAGATGGAGCCTGCCAATGATAGTTCCCATCGGTTATCAACAGGAGGACTGAGGCAATCCAAGGCCAGCCTGAGCTATGTAGCAGATTCCAGGTAGTCTGGGCTACAGGATGAGACCCTGTCTAATATACCCATCCTCGGTCTGGGGAAGTAACGTAGAGTGTTTGTCTAGTATGCATGAGGACCTAGGTTCAATCTTCAGCACTACCAAAAAAAAAAAACCAAAACAAAGAAAACCAAAAAACAAAACAAAAAAAAACTATTTAAAAAACAAAAAACCGGGTGGGAGGCATTTAACAAGAACTGTATAATAGATATGATAGTTTTAGGAACAATAATAGTAAATAGGCCAGATGTTCCGTGGGAGATTTCAAGCTCTCCCCAATATACCCCGCAAGACAGGCAGCGAGCCCTGAACACATAACTAGGCCCAGCACCCTAACCAAGCACCCGCCAGGTGCCCATCCTGGCCAGTCCCCAGAGAAGGGCTTCGTGTAAACACACAGGGCCTTCTCTAGTCCCTGAGAGGTAGGCACTGTTTGCAACAACACAGGCAAGTAACATTACATTGGACACACAGACAGGATGCGTGTGGCTCAGATGCCGGGGGGCCCCTGGTCTAAGCCACAGGGAACTCACAGACTCCACCCATGTGTATACACATTCCAGCTTCTGTGTCCCCAATAGCCCTCCCATGCAAGCCCTGTATACAAGTGCCCACTGACCACCTCTCAAACGGGGAAAGATCCCAAAATACACCCCCAGGCCCTTTGAGGTAGACACAGGAAAACTGAGTTAGCCAAAGGCAGGGCTTCCTCATTAATTACCCCCAGAGTAGGGACAGCGGTAGCTAGAGACAGCACACACCCTCTGACCACATGCCTGTTACCATGGTCTATGTCCAGCCACCGTCACTGCGGCCAACTCCTGCAGCCCAGAGTCCAGCGCAAATTCCTGCGGCCCAAGGGCCCTTGTGGCTGGTCAGCACATCCATGCTGCCTGAGTCCCAGGGAAGTAGGGCCTCTGGGCCCTGCCAAGCCCTAGGCTTCCTCCCTGATGTGGCAGATGGCGGGTAGAAGGCTCCGGAAGCCAGTAGCCAGGGGTTTGCGCAAAGGCTTACATCAGCCGCCAGTTCTTCCTGCCCCGGCTGTGCGGAAGTGCAGGGCCCAGGCCTTCCCCTGCCTGGGCTTGTGAAACCCAGCAAGCAAAACCCAGAAGCGTTGGAGCCCGGATGCCACCAACGGCTCCTGTCACCGTCAGGGATCCAAGGGGCCCCAACTACTGCCTCCCAAGCTGGGAATAAGAACAGCTGGTGGGAGGGGGATTCCCAGTGACCAAGCAAGCCAGTGATGCCCTCTGAGCATGGAGCTGCCATCCTAAAGCAGGTGCAAAACCAGGAATGGTGGCACAGGACAGCCACTGGAGCTACTCAGGAGGCTGAGGCAAGAGGACGGAAAGTTCAAAGCCACTCTGGACTAGAGTGGACAAAGGCTGGCCAGGGCCACTCTGACTGTCTCAATAAAAGACATAAAGAGCTAGGAAGGCTGGCTCAGTGGTAGAGCCCCTGCCTGGAATCCCCCAGTGAGGGGCTGGAGTGTGGCCCAGTGGTAGAGCACCTGCCTAGAATCCCCCAGTGAGGGGCTGGGGTGTGGCTCAGTGGTAGAGCCCCTGCCTAGAATCCGCCAGTGAGTGGCTGGGGTATGGCTCAGTGGCATAGCACCCACTTACGGGTCCCATTCACGGGACTTTAAATAGCTCCTACAGAACAGTTACACTAGGACCACCAGCCTCATCACCCTGCCTGACATCATCAACAAAGCCACAAGCATAGCTGGGTCTGTCAGGTACAGGACTGGGTAAATAAACATGCACAGCAACACCGAGAGGACCAGGGCCCAGCAGACACTGTGCTGTGGGATGTGGTAGCCTCTGAACACATGTCACGCCTGAGCATCTGAAATGCAGCTACTGAGACTGAAGAATTCTGTTTTATTTTATTAAATCTCAATTAATTTAGATTTAATTCAGCAATGTTCTAAGCTGAAGGTTTTTCCCAGCTAGAAACGGAAGGAGTGAATGTGGAAGGTCAGTCTCCATGGGGAAGAACTGGGACAAAGCGGGACTCCTAGGGTGAGCAAGGGCCACGTGCTAGCTCCCCGGCTCACTGTGTGTGTGTATGTACTCACGTTCATTCAGCATATGCACGTCTCCTCAGCTATTAACGTGGGTACCAGGATTTGAAGTCGGGCCCCCATGCTTTCACAGCCGAGGCTGATGTACAGAAAGATTTAAAAAGCTTCTTCTGCAACATGATTGGAGCTCTGTCTACCACAGGGTGCCATGTAGTGCCAGCTGTTGCCACAAGTGACTTCTCCAAGGTCAGGGTTTGAGGGGGTCCACTTGCCCTACCCACACATAGTTTATCCTTCCTCGGATGAGAAGTGAGTGGTTATAAGTTATTGACACACTATCTTTGAATTGTGTAGTGTGTGTGTATGTGTGTGTGTGTGTGTGTGTGTGTGTGTGTGTGTATGTGTGTGTGTGTGTGTGTGTGTGTTCATGTGTGTCCGTGCATACAGATCCTGAAGTTGACCTCAGATGTCTTCCTCAGTCACTTTTCATCTTATTTTTTATGACAGGGTCTCTCCCTGGACTGGGGCCTCTGATTTGGTTAGATCCTGAGGGATCCCCCTGTCTCAGGCTCCCAGCACCTGGATTCCAGGCAGGTGATACCTCTTCTGTTTTTTCACAAGGGTGCTGGATATCAATCACGTCCTCAGGCTTATGACTGTCATATCCACCAAAGACCCAGGTACTTATCCCATCCAAGCATTAGCCAGGCCCCAAGTTGCTTAGCTTCCAAGATCAGAACATTCGAAGTGGTATCAAAATCCCAAACACTTCTGCCAGGCAGTGGTGGCACACGCCTTTAATCCAGCACTCGGGAAGCAGAGCCAGGTGGATCTCTGTGAGTTCAAGGCCAGCCTGGTCTACAGAGTGAGTTCCAGGACAGCAAGGATTATACAGAGAAACTCTGTCTTAGGGAGCTGGGGGGAGGAGAAACCTGCAAGCCCTTCTCTACCTCCAAACCTCAGGTGTCTTTTGCCCACATGCCTCAGGACACTTCCCAGATCCTTGCTCACTCTCCTGAAGCCCTAGAGCCTAGGAACCTTGTTACTCATATTTCAGATTAAGAAATTAAAACTGCCGGGCAGTGATAGCACATGTCTTTAATCCCAGCACTTGGGAGGCAGAGGCAGGCGGATCTCTGTGAGTTCAAGGCCAGCCTGGTCTCCAAAGCGAGTTGTAGGAAAGGCGCAAAGCTACACAGAGAAACCCTGTCTTGAAAAACAAAACAAAACAAAAAAAAACAAGAAGAAGAAAGCAAGAAATTAAGACTTTGGGGCTGGAGAGATGGCTCAGTGGTTAAGAGCACTGGCTGCTCTTCCAAAGACCTGGATTCCCCTGCAACCACATGGCAGTTCACAACTGTCTGTAACTCCAGGTCCAGGAGACTGGACACCATCACAGACATACATGCAGGTAAAACACCAATGTACACAAAATAAAACTGAAGAATCATTTTTTTTAAAAAAAAAGACGAAATTAAGACTCAAATCAGTGGTAGCAGCACATGCCATAACCCAGCACTCAGGAGGCAGAGACAGGCACATCTCTTGAGTTCAGGGCAAGTCTGGTCTAAGAGCAGAGTTCAGGACAGCCAGGGCTACATAGAGAAACCCTGTCTAAAAATAAAACAAAACAAAAACTAAGACTCGAACCAGTGGACTGGAAGATGGCTCAGTGGTTAAGAGCACTGACTGCTCTTTCAGAGGACCTAGGTTCAGTTCCCAGCAACCACATGGTGGCTCACAGCCAACACCTTTTCCTGGCCTCTGTAGGCCACATGGTAAAGAGACATACATGCAGGCAAAATAACACATAAAATAACAATAAAATAACTTTATTTTAAAGACTCATACCTATAATCCCACTATGGACCCACACAAGAAGAGGTCAAGTTCAAGGCCAGCCTAGGCTACAAAGTAAATTCCAGGCTAGCCTAGGCAACTAACAGAGGGAAACAGACAAGGAGTAAACTATGACTCATCTGAGGTAGGTGGTACATGCCAATAATTTTCTCTACAGGGCATCTTCAAGTTGAAGGCCTGTCTTGGCTACACAGAAAGATCCTGACTCAAAAAAACAAACAAATAAATAAGAACATAAAAAGGCTGGGGCAATTGCTTAGTCAGTCAAGCAAGTGCCTTACAAACATGAGGTCATAAATTCAATCTTCAGATTGAATATCAAATGCAGCCAGGTACTATGACCCACACTTTTAATCCCAGCACTTCGGAGGCAGAGGCAGGTGGATCTCTGTGAGTTCGAGGCCAGCCTGGTCTACACAGCAAGTTCCAGGACAGCAAGGGCTGTTACACAGAGAAACCCTGTCTTGAAAAACCACACACACAAAGTCAGATGTAGTGACACACCCATGTCATCCCAAGGCTAAGGAAGTAGAGATAGGCAAATCCCTAGGGCTCAGTCAACCAGCCTAGCCTACTCCAGGCCATTGAGAGAGACCCTGCCTCAAAGGAAGTGAACAGCTACCTGAGGAATGACAGACACCCAAAGCTGTTCTCCAGCCTACACATACATAGCCAAGCCAGAGAAACCTTGTCTTGAAAAACCAAATGAAAAAAAGGATGGGCTGGGCTGAATGTGTAGAGCATCTGAATATTATGCATGAAGCAGCCCTGGGTTCCATTTCCAGCTCTTCAAGAAAAAAAACACATTTTCAGAAGTTGGGGTTAATAAGGGTGCCACTTGCTCAAAGTCAGGACGAGAGCCCTCTTGGGTATCTCTGTTTCTTGTGAAAAGATTTAATGACATTCATAAAACGTTCAACTTTCCCGAGTCATTTTCTTACACACCAGGCTGTGTGCCAAACACATACCTCACCAGCTCCTGTAACCCCAGGCTCCTCCCGGAAGGAGTTAGTCACGATGCACTCACTTACAAAGGAGAAAGCAAAGCCGCTGTGGCTTGCCTGGATCGCCAGGGGCTGATGGGGAAATCCAGACACCACACTTCCTTATCACCTCGTAAGGGGGGCACTGTCTGTGGGAGCTGGGGTACAAGCCTCTTGGAGAGCCAGTGGCATCCTCCCTGTGCTCTGGATAAAATCCAGATGAATGAGGAAACCTAAAGTTGACCCTATTTGTGATTTCAACCATAATCCAGAAGTGCTAGGTGAAAAAAATCCCAGAAATAAACCATTGGTAAAGTTTTAAATCCCATGCCATTCTGAATAGCTTGATGGAATGGAATCGTGCGCCCTTCTGATCTATTCTGCCCGTAAGTGAAGCATCTCTTCCCAATGCATTCAAGCCCCAGCATATGCTGCCCTTAACACTCATCACCTGCACCCCTCCAGTGCCCGTACATTACTTCAAACACTTCATCTTGTCAAATAAACTGTCTCACGTCATTCCCAAAAGAAGGATTAGGGTGGAGAGTCCACACCTAGGATCCCAGCCCTTCAAAGGTGGAAGGAGGAGGATCAGAAGTTCGAAGTCATCAGTGACTACAGAGCTAGCATGTTCTAGGCTAGCCTGGGCTCCATGAAACCATCTCAGGAAGAGGTGGGAGAGGTGTGAAAACAACATAAGATTGCTTGGAAATGTCCACCTGTGACCCGAGCACTCTGGAGGCAGAAGGATCAATTTTGAAGTCAGCCTGGGATATATAGTAAGTTCATCTTGAATAAATAAATAAATAATAGGTATTTTTATGAGCAACCACAGTCACGCTACTTGTATTGAAGTGTACTTGTGGGCCAGCAAGATGGCTCAGCACGCAAGGGAGCTTGCCAACAAGCTGACAACCTGAGTTCAATCCCCAGCACCCAAATGGTAGAGGGGAAGAACCTCTCTAAGTTGTCCTCGGACCTTCAGGAGTGCATGATGGCACACAGACGTCCACACACAATGAATGAAAACGAAACTTTTTTTTTCTGAGTGTACTTATAATTGTCTTCTTAAATACTTATTGTTTGAATTATGTATGCATGTGTGCATGTGGGTATGTACACACGAGTGACAGAGACTTCTGAGCTACAGGTGGTTCCGAGTTACCCACTGTGGCTACCGGGAACCAAACTTGGGTTCTCTGCAAGAGCAATAAATGCTCTTGTCTGCTGAGTCATCTCCCCAGCCCCATTTTTTATTTTTGAGACAGGGTCTCATGTAGCCCAGGCTGACCCTAAACTTACTCATGTAGCAGGAGATGACCTTGAACTCCTGATCCCCTGCCTCCACCTCCTGAGTGGTGGGATTTCAGTGTGCACCACCATGCCTGGTTGCTGCATTGCTGGGAAAACCCAGGGCTTCCAGCACGTTAGTCAAGCACCTACCAAAAGGAGCCCCATTCCCAACTCTGACTATTCTATTGTGCAATCAATCATCATTGCTCATTTCTCACTCTGTCTACTCTTACAAGTTAAGAGTTTAGCAGGGGTATGAACATGTAAGAAAATCCAGTAACGGTGGTGGCGCACACCTTTAATCCCAGTGCTCGGGAGGCAGAGGCAAGTGGATCTCTGAATTAAGAAGCTAGCCTGGTCTACAGAGCAAGTTCCAGGAACCACAAAATAAATAAATAAATAAATAAATAAGTAAATAAATAAATAAATAAATGGAGGGAGGGAGGGAGGGAGGGAGGGAGGGAGGGAGGGAGGGAGGGTCAGAGAGACAGAGAGAGGCAGTCAGTCAGTCCACAGGCCATATTCAGATTGTCTGGGTGCACTGGGCACCCTGGAAACCACCCACTGGAGAAGGAAAGGGCTTCCCAAGGCTATACCTGGGACTTGGCACCTAAGGGCCTTGGCACAGCAGCTGGGAATCCAACCTGTTAGATACCGGAAAGGATTCACATGACACAGACACACAGAATGAGGCCCACCCTTCCCTGCCCCTTTCCCAAACATCTCCAGCTTATGGGGTAATCAGGCTGTCCACATGCCTCACTTCCCTGCTTACAGGCCCTGCCCCACGCTGCTTCCAAAGCATCAGGGAAGCTGGCCACAGTAGTTCTAGTCCTTTCCATGGATTAGGAAGCAGGCTTGGACTCCTAAAGCCATGCTATCCAAGCTGTGTGTATGGATGCTCTCCTATAATCCTGGCTGTTACGAGGCAGCTCCGGCTACATGGTAAGACCCTGTCTCAAAAAACAAAAACAATGCCAGACAAGGTGTTTGCCTGTGATCCCAGCACTTGGAAGGTGGGGACAGGATCAGTTCATAGGGTCACCTTTGGCTACATAGCCAGTACAAGGCCAACCTGGGCTAGAAACCCTGTCTTAAAGGGGAAATAAAAAAATGTAAGCCAGATTTGGAGGCTCAGTCCTGTAAAGCTAACCCTGGCAGGCATATGAACAGTTATCTGCACACCAGAAGCATTACAGCAGTGTTTTCAAATAGCCCAGACAAAAATAGCCCAAGAGTTCTGCAGTGGGCGAATGGGTAAACAAATTTGTGGCATGTCTATGCAGTGGAATATTATTCTGCCTTTAAAAAGGAAGAAAAACCTATTCAAACAAAAGGGTAAATGCTGTATGAGGGACATGGTGATAAGGAACCCAGAACTACCAATTCACTGAAAGAGGAAGCTGAAGGGTAGGTCCCAGGGGCTGGGGGAGGGAGAAAGGAAGTCAGGGGACAGGGACAGCTGTACAGTATAAATGCATTGAACTGTGCAGTTAGAATTAAAAATAGGGAGGGACAGAGGGAAGGAGAAAGAGGGTAAAAACACAAGCCTGTTACCCCAGCACTTGGGAATGTGAGGCAGGAGGATCACACGTTCAGTCTGCCTGGGCTACAGAGCGAGTTCAAGGCCAGCCTTAGCCGCTGCCGCATAATAAAATGAGAGGGGTGGACTCTCAGCGGTAGAGCATATGCTGTTCCTTATGAAGGGACTATGGGTGCAGGAATGTGCAAAAGGAAGGGGTACAAAGGGTATGTGTGGCCAGTAACTAATCTGAACTTTCAGAAGCCTGAGATAATTTCTATTTTGACTAATTCCCATGAACTCTAACATGGATATAATTTACCAAAAAAGCAAGGCAAGTAAATGAATAAAAGTTGAGTCCATGATGAATGAGATGGTGTGGTGGGTAATAGTGCTCACCGAGCAAGCAGGATGTCCAGAGTTCGAGCCCTGGATGATGCAACAACAAAAAGAGAACCAATTCCCAAAAGGTGTCCTCCATACTCAAGCCACAGCAGGCAAGCCCGCATGCCCAACCATTCCCCCCCACACACACACACACACACACGCACACAGCACACACACACACAGCACAAGCACCAGCTGGCAAGATGGCTCAGTGGATAAAGGGCTTGCTGCCAGGTCTGATGACTGAGTTCGATGCCTGGGATCCACATGCTGGAAGGAGAGAACTGACTCCTAAAAACTGTCCTCTGACCTCCTCGTGTGCACCTTAGCACACATACACCGTCCCACATCCACGCAAATAAATAAGAAGTCATTTTTTTTTTTAAAGTAACTCTAGTAAGAAAAATGCCTCTCACCAAGCCCTGCCCCCATCATCCCCAGCTTCCCAGCGACAGCTAAAGCCTGGCTTCTGTAGGCTTCCCTTGCCAGCTGTGGGCTCCTAGGCAGGCAACCCAACCTCTCTGTGCCTTCCCACTCCTACAAAATAATCAAGGGCATTTCGAAAGCAAGACCCTGAAACTCTCCCGTCCCTGGCGTTCTGGCACTTACCAGGTGACAGCAGCTGCTGGGGTGGCAGATGTGGAGGCTTCCCCTGCGCTCTCTGGGTGCAGTGGCTGGGGACTTGTGGCTGCCACCTCCTCTGGGCTGAAGGAATGGAGCTAAGGCAAAGCCAATTTTAAAAAAACCAGCCCCACCCTAGGAGGAGAGCCTAAAGGCTGGTCCCAGGGACTTAAAGCCCATCCCTGCCTCCCTACCCTACCTGGCCCTCAGCCTCAAAGCCTACTACGGGACCTCCAGCCTCCCCCCAAATCCAAGCCCCTCAACCATCACAAAATCAAACATCCTCCCTGGGGTGCACAGGCTTTGTCTCAACACACACACACACACACACACACACACACACACACACGCGAGATATTTTACCCCAAAAATGAGATGCTTAAAATTTAAATAAAAAAGAGTATCAAAGGCTCCAACGATATGCAAATAGGTCCACTCAGCTTAAGCCCGCAGGCTCCAGACAGGTCACAATCAGCAGGTAATTACAGAGGGACTTCCTTATGGAAAGAATGCATCCCCTAAGGACCAAGCCAGCCTCAGGAGTGAAGGAGTTTGGGATAGATGAACTTCTAAAGACTGCTTGGGCAAAGCGGTAGGTTCAGAGTGAGGCATCATACCAGAAGCTGTAGCACAACTTTAGAGTTAAGAATTCCTTCTGTGGGTTGACAACATGGCTCAGTAAGTAGAGGAGCTTGCCGCCAAGCCTGATGATCTGAGTTTGATCCCTGGGACCCACATGATGGAAGGAAAAAAACCAAATGCCCATATCCCAAGTTGTCTGACCTCTACACACACTTCTTTCTTGCCCACGTTTTTACACATACACATACACGTATGCATGCACACACACTTTGCAATTACCCAGTTTCACACACGCGCGCGCGCGCTCGAAAATACAAACACACACACAAAAGGCTGGGGGTATGTGACTCTAGCCTAATCACCAGCATCCCATAAACCAGGCTTGGTGGCACACATAACCCTATCCTAGCACCCCAGGTTGCAAGAAGACCATCCTACGTAGCTACACAGAGAAAGCCCAGGTCAACCTGGGACACTAACACCCTGCCTCTGAATAAACACCAACACACACAAATAAACAAACAAACAAAGCCAGGGATGTAGCACAGTGGCAGACTGCTGATATAGCATCTGTGTTCCATTCCCAGAACCAAATCAAACAAACAAACAAACAAACAAAAAACCACCAAGGCATGATGGCGCATGTCCCAAGAACTTGGAGGCCAGTAGGAGCTGAGTGAGATGCTGTCTCAAAACAAATAGACAAGGCAATCAAATTAGAATATTTCCGGTCCTCCCAACTTGGAGGCCCTGGCATCTCTAAAACCCAGGGGGCAGGGAGGTGCTTAAGACCACAGCTGATTGGGCAGGGTCTGTTTTGTTTTGTTTGCCCTGCAGGGGATAGAACATGGCATATGGAAAGCCCAGCAAAGGCCACGGCTGTCTGCCATACCTGAGGAGCCGTTTTCATGGAAGAATTTAGTCTCCCACAAGCCCTTGCTGACAAAGATGAAACTATAAAAGGGTGGAATTCATGGGGGGAGGGGTTCTGCCCACCTCCATGCCCAAGGCTGAGGCAGGAGTTCCAGGTGAAAGCAGGATGCTCAAGGCCAGCCTCACCTACAGAGGGCTACACAAGTGTGTCAGAGACCTTATCTCAAATAATAACAATGGTTAAATTAGTGAATTAACTTATAAAAAGACAGACATTCTCAAGGTTGGGTTTAGGCAGAGGCAGA
This sequence comes from Peromyscus eremicus, assembly GCF_949786415.1. NCBI lineage: Eukaryota > Metazoa > Chordata > Mammalia > Rodentia > Cricetidae > Peromyscus > Peromyscus eremicus. The sequence continues at coordinate 28,287,626 of NC_081438.1, read as the reverse complement.
GCCAGGCGGAAACCCAGGCGCCTAAGCATCTAGCGTACTCTCACTTCTGAGTCATACAAGGCCAAAAAGAAAAGCAGCAAAAGCCTGTACCAGATATGCCTGGCCCTGTGATCCAGGCACTTGGGGGAGAAGGCTGAGGCAGAGGTCAGCCACACAGCAACAATTGTCTCAAAACAACCATGTGGGGGGAGTATCTTTTTACAGAGATAGCATGGGTTGGGTGGCCTCTCCTCTCACTCTTCAGTGCTCCCTCACTGAACCTGGAGCCAGGCTGGAGGCCAGCAAGCCCAGAAACCGTCTGTCTCCACGCCCCAAAGCACTCCAACTAACGGAAGCTCAGGCACAGCCCTGCCCAGCTTTTCAAGTGGGTGTTGGGATCCGAACTCTGGTCCTCACGCTTAAGTAGCAAGGGCTCTAACCTGTCCGTATTTTTCAGACACATTCTCACGTGGTCCAGGCTGCCCTCAAACTTGATACAGACCTAAGACTAGACCTGAATTCTTTCCTGACCCTCCTGCTTCTACCTCCCAAGCAGTGAGACTTCCAAGACAGATAACTACACATTTCCAACCAGAAGACAAGAGAGGACAAAAGACCTAGAGGGTACAGAGAAAAGGCAGGAAAAAGGAAACCTCACAAAAAATACAGTCACAGCCAGGCGATGGTGGCACTCGCCTTTAATCCCAGAGACAGAGCCAGGCGGATCTTTGTGAGTTCCAAGCCAGCCAAAAAAGAAAAAAAAAAAAAATATATATATATATATATATATATATATATATATACACAAACACACACACACACACACACACACACACGCACGCACGCACGCACACACGCGCGCGCACACACACACACACACACACACACACACAGTCACTACCATCCAAGTCACGAGAGCTAACACAGCCATGAAAGAACGGGATGCTATGATGACATCAGCAACAATAACAGGGCTGAGCAGAGTGCTTGCCTGACATTCAGGAAGACCCAAGTTCTAGCCCCAGAATTGGCTGTGGGAGCACACACCTGTAATCCCAGCACTCTCTGAAGATGGAGGCAGGAAGATTAGAAGCTGAAGGTTGCCCTCACGGACATATCGAGTTGAGACCAGCCTGGACTACATGGGGAGCGGGGGAGTGTGTGTGTACATTACATATATTCTATGTATGAATGACAGCCAACTTCAAAAACGATAGTGAAGGGTTAGAAATCCTAGACATCTTTGAGCTGGGCGGTGGTGGTGCACGCCTTTAATCCTAGCATTCAGGAGGCAGGGGCAGGCGGATCTCTGTGAGTTGGAGGCCAGCCTGGTCTACAGAGTGAGCTCCAGGACAGCCAGGGCTGTTACACAGAGAAACCCTGTCTCGAAAAACCAAAGGGGGGTGGGGGGACAGGAGGACATCTTGAAAGATTGAGAAATAGAAAGGCAAAAAAATAGCAAAGAAAACCAGGTGGGTTCTTTAATCCCAGAACTCAGGAGGCAGAGGCAGGTAGATTTTTGAGTTCCAGGCCAGCCTGATCTACAGAGTGAGTTCCAGCATAGCCAGGGCTACACAGGAAAACCCCTTCTCAAAAAGCCAAAACATAAAAAGCAAAGCAGGTGTGGGCTGGTGAGACGGCTCAGTGGGTAAGGACGATTGCAGCAAAACCTGACAACCTGAGTTAGATCCCAGGACCAAACCAGGCAGGAGAGGAAACTACTCTCAAAAGTCCTCTGAATCACACACACACACACACACACACACACACACACACACACACACAGAACTGTAATACCAAAAAAGAAATTTTTTTGGAAAGAAAAGATAAATCTGGACCTGGAGACCTTTAATCCCAGCACTCAGGAGGCAGACCCAGATGGATGAATCTCTGTGAGTTTGAGAGCTCCAGGCTAGCTAGGGCAATATATTGAGGTCCTGTCTCAGAGAAAAAGAAAGAAAGAAAGAGAGAGAGAGAGAAGAGAGGAGAGAGGAGGAGAGAGAGAGAGAGAGAGAAAGAAAGAAAGAAAGAAAGAAAGAAAGAAAGAAAGAAAGAAAGGATACAGAAAATGTATTTACCGGAGCAGGGGCCTCAAGATATCTCACTCCTGGCACGGAGAGAGAATGGTGGGCAGGAAATGATCAAATATGAATAAAAATAGAAACTCAAAAACAATTTCAGACTGGAAGAACTGAATTCTAAGACTGACCGGCTGCCGGGGCATGCAGCACAGCAGACACAAAAGGAGGCCACGGCAGTCAGTTGTGCACAGAATCTCCAGACAACTAGGATGGGAAGAAAATCCCCATTCGCAGCTCAGGCTTTCTTTGAGCCAGGCAACGCTCTAGGTGCTTCTGCGCCTAAACACACTTAGCCTCCACACAGTCGTGAAAAGCGACTATTATCAGCCATTTTAGTAGAGAGAAAAAGGCAGGTCAGTTAGGCAAAATGTTCATCCCACGCAGCTAGAAGAGGCCAAGCCTTCCCCGGGTCTCCATAGCCACGTGTGCCACTATTGTGAGGCCATAAAAGATATCAAGCATTTACAGGAGGAGGGGCACTTTGCATACAGAGATCGAGATTCAAAGTGAGCAGTCCACGCCTTTAACCCTAGCACTCTAAATTCAAGGCTAGCCTGGACTACCTAGTGAGTTCCAGGGGGGTGAGGCTCTGAGGGTCTGTGGGCAGTTCATAGGGGGTGGCATGTTGTTTTCTTCAGTGGTATGGCCACTGGTTAAGCTGTTCCAATAAGTAAGCTGCCACCCAAGCTCAAGAAAGAAACTCTTAATTAAACTGACTGGTCATGCACAAAAAAGCCATGAAAACAGGAGGAAGATCTGGGAAGTTGAGCTTCAAAAAAGGGCAAGTAGATGAGAGCGGGTACAAATGACTAAAATTCATTATGTACATGAACGAAACTGTCACTGGATAAAAAAATAAGTACATATAATCGTTCACAAGCTAAACACATAATAATGAAACACCGTACTGCCTTGATCCACAGCACCACCAAAACGGGGAAAGGCAGGGGGAGGGGTAGACATAGCATCATAACCTTTGAAAGCGTTAGAATAGTGGAAATTAGTAAAATCACTAACCACTAACATGTCAAGGCAGGTTAAAGGCATTTTCCAGGCACATTTGACCTCAGAAGATCTGCCCTCAAAACACCATGTCTCAGAAAGCAACTGCTGGACATGCTCCATAGAAACAAGGAAACAGGAAGGCCCTGAAATCAAGGAATAGAGTAGCAGCAGACAACCACATGAAGGAAGACGGAATAACCCAGGACTAGAACCTTCAAGAAAATACAAGGGTGACTTGGGCAGTAGATACTGCTAAACATAAACTACTGTATCCAGATAGGGAATTGAATTCATGACCTCTGGAAGAGCAAGCCAGTGCTCTTAACCCTGAGCCATTTCTCCAGCTCCAGAAGGCAAGGATTTTTTTTTTTTTTTTTAAATTAAGAGATTTTTCGGGGCTGGAGAGATGGCTCAGAGGTTAAGAGCACTGACTGCTCTTCCAGAGGTCCTGTGTTCAATTCCCAGCAACCACATAGTGGCTCACAACCATCTGTAATGAGATCTGGTGCCCTCTTCTGGCCTGCAGGAATACATGCTGTATACATAATAAATAAATATATACATAAATCTTTTTTAAAAAAAGAGAAAGATTTTCTGTTCATTTTACATACCAACCACAGATTCCCCTGTCCTGCCTCCTCCCGCCCCCAGGGATTCTTGAAAAAACAAAAAGCCAGCCAGTGGTGGTGCACAACTTTAATCCCAGCACTCGGGAGGCAGAGGCAGGCAGATCTCTGTGAGTTCCAGGCCAGCCTGGTCTCCAGAGCCAGTTCCAGGAAAGGCGCAAAGCTACACAGAGAAACTCTGTTTCGAAAAACCAAAACCAAAACAAAACAAAAAAAGGTAACTCCAGAAGACATTAATTTTACTACATCATTGACTCTAGGAACAAAATTTATAAAGCCATAGTAATAAAACCGGCTTAAACAAAACTGTATTCCATCTAGATCAGGATAGGGGTTGAATCCAGGGAGGGAGTAAATAGTGACCACAATAATAACCATTTACTAGGTCCCTATGATATATCAGGCACAGTGTTATTAAATGCTTCATTTGCACCACTTAATCCTCAAAAACATCTCTCAGATATCCTATTATCATACTCCATTTTATTTTATTTCTCTTTTTTTTATGTATATGGTGCTTTCCTTGTATGTCTTTGCACCATCACATGCACGCAGAGCCCACAGAGGTCAAAGGGCAGCATCGGATCCTGTGGCACTGGAGTTAGAGATAGATAGATAGTTGCGCTGTTGTATAAGTGCTGGCAATTGAACCCAGGTCCCGGCAAGAGCAAAAAGTGCTCGTAACTGCTGAGCCATTGCTCCAGCCCCTCCACTTCATTATTTTTAATACTCTTTTTTCTTTTTCTTTATTCTTTTTATTTCCTTTTTTGCGGGGGGCGGGGGGGAGGTTGGAGACAGGGTTTCTCTGTGTAGTCCTGGCTGTGCTGTCCTGGAACTCTCTCTGTAGACCAGGCTGGCCTCGAATTCAGAGATCCAGCTGCCTCTGCCTCCCCCAAGTGCTGAGATTAAAATTATGCACCTTGCCCGGCGGTGGTGGCGCACACCTTTAATCCCAGCACTCAGGAGGCAGAGCCAGGCGGATCTTAAATAAAATTAGCACCATTACATCCAACTTGGTTTTGTTCTTTGAGGCATGGTTGGCCTCACACTTACTGTGTACTCAAGAGAAGATGACCTTGAACTACTCTGGCCTCTGAGTACTAGATTACAGGCATATGCACCACCGTGAGCTTCACCATGACTGATCAAATAAATCCAGGGCTACAAACATGTACTGAGCTATATATATATATATATATGCTCAACCATGCCTTGCTTGGTGTTATACTTTGATTTCTTTTGAGGCAGGGTCTCATTATATAGCCCTAGCTGGCCTGAAACTCTCTCAATATGTAGTCCAGGCTAGCCTCCAACTCCACAAATGCAGGGATTAAAGGCATATACCACTGGGTGTGGCAATATTGGAAGCAGAAAGTTCCCAGTTTTGAGGCAAACCTGAGCTATAGTTGGGCTACACAGTGAGACCCTAAAAAAGTCAAATAAACGAGAAACTTGAGATGAAAGCATTCTAAGGCTGGGTATGAGTTTGATAGCACATATTTGTGATTCTAGCACTTGGGATGTAGAGGAAAGAGGATCAGGAGTTCAAAGCGAGCTTGAGCTACATAAAATGGAAGCATTTTAATTTGGCTATTATACAAAAAAGGGAAAAGAATAAAATAAGCGATGAGGGCCTGGGGAACTGCTCAGTGGTAGCTGCAAAGCCCTGGGGTCAATCACCAGACCCAAAATAAAATCAAAGCTTAGGCTGGCCCCTGGTGGCTAAGGACTGTGCTCCACCAGAGAGTTCGAAGGGAATTCCAAAGCCCAGGGAGAGGTGTGGATGAGTCGGAGGAATCTGTGAGTCACCCCACTAATGATGTCCGTAATTACAGCAATCACTTTCTCAGTGACTTCTGCAGAGGGCTGTGCTTGGGTCAGGCACCTGGCCTGAGCTTGCTCCATCAAACATCACAAGACAAGGAAGCTTTCAGTATTAATTGGTCCACTTTGCAGATGGGAAAATTGAGACTCTCAGACTCATCACAGGCAGAAAATCAAGACTTCAGTCTCAGGCCTGGGCAGGTGTGATGGCTCACCGGGCAACTTGCCTCCAAAGCTGATGACTTGAGTTTGGTCGTCTGGACCCAAATGGTACAAGGAGAGAACTGATTTGTGCAAATTGTCCTTTTGAACATACACTTGAACACACACACACACACAAATGTCATAAAAACAACAAGAAAGAAACCTCAGCCCTAAAACAGCCAGCCTCCAGAAGAAGCAGTTTCTTATCAAAAGACTGCAGATTCAGAACCTCAACTACCTCCTGCTGAGAAATGTGTAAAATTGTTAGGAAAGGTGTGTGAGCCTCTGAGCCACGCACCAAAATCCTCACTGGGGGGTTCTAGGCAGGTCATCTACCACTGAGTCACACCCCCAGCTGAATCTAGGCAGGTCCGCTACCACTAAGCAGCATCTCCATAGTCCTACTTTTTATCTTGAGACAGGATCTCACTATATGATGGCTTTCACTTCCACCAAAGTTAGATGCCAGGCCTCTCTGGGCAACATGTATGCTAAGGTCCCCAGGCCTTCATGGGTTGAGGATCTGATACAGTGGTCTATGCATATGGCATTGGGTTTCATTGCTAGCAATACAAAAATAAATAAAAGGACCCTGGGGGAGGCTTAACTCCAGATGGTGGGCTTTTCTTTTGTTCTGTTTTTTTGTTTTTAAGACAGTGGTCTCACAAATCCCAAGTTGGCCTCAACCTATCTTCACCGAAGGAAAACCAGGATTACAAAGTATATGCCAACAATGCAGGGCTGGGGAATCCAACCCAGGGTTTCATGCATGGTTAGTAAACAGTAGACGGCCTAGAGTCTAGACTATGAATACTAACTACATCATGAGATGGAAGCAAAATCAGGTCCACCAAAGGAGTCAAGACCATCCATCCCTAACTGGCCACAACCAAATCAAGCGGTACACTTGTAGACTGAGGCAGGATCATGAGTTCAAGGTCATTCTCAGTTATGTAGTGAATTGGAGGCCCACCTGGGCTGCAGTAGACCCTGTCTTATTTAAAAAAAAAAAAAAAAAAAGCCACAACAACAAAATACAAATATGTCCCACCACCCCCAGGCAATTACCAGCACTCCAGAGTCTTAGGCAGAAGGATCATAAATTCCAGAGCAGCCTGGGCTACATAAAACTCTATCTTAAAAGGAAAAACAAACAAACAAAAAAAAATCACTGAGCAGTGGCGGAGCACACACGCCTTTAATCCCGGCACTCCAGAGGCAGAGGGAGGCAGATCTCTGTGAGTTTGAGGACAGCCTGGTCTACAGAGCTAGTTCCAGGATAGCCAGGACTACACAGAGAAACCCTGTCTCGAAAACTAAAAAAAAAAAAAAAAAAAAAAAAGGCCTTTAATCCCTGCCCTCAGGAAGCAGAGGTAGGTGGATCTCCTTGAGATTGAGGCCAGCCTGGTTTATACAGTGAAGTCCAGGCCAGCCAGGACTTTGAGACTTTGTTTTAAAAGACAGACAGACAGACAGACAGACAAAAAGAAAGAAAGAAAGAAAGAAAGAAAGAAAGAAAGAAAGAAAGAAAGAAAGAAAGAAAGAAAGGGGGTGGGGGAGTCCCATCAAACTTCCTTCCATCTTCTATGAACATCTCTGACCAAACGCCAGGGTGTCTCTATCTCTCTTTCTCTTTCTCTCTCTCTCTCTCTCTCTCTCTCTCTCTCTCTCTCTCTCTCTCTGTGTGTGTGTGTGTGTGTGTGTGCGCGCGCGCGCGCACGCACGCACGCACGCAAACACACATGCTTCTAGAGTTCAGAGGACAAACTCCCCAGAATCCGTTCTCTCCTTCTATCATGTGAATCCCAGGGATCAAACTCAGGTCCCCGGGTTTGACAAGCTCCTTTACCCACTAAGCCATTCTAGGGAGCCCCCCTCCCCTTTGCCCTTACATGCTCACTCTGGAAGAATTTCAAATTCAGAGAAGTTTGAAGTCATTACCATAACTACTGTGACCTTCACGGGCTTCAATCACTCCACTATACCTCTTACTTTGTTTGTTATCTGACATGACCTACGGTCCCCCACAAACATGCCCAGACATCTAAATTCAAAGTATTCCTTTTTTCAATCCCAGCCATTCGCAAGACAGCGGCAGACATGGCATCCCCTGCCCTAAATACTTTGGCATCCTTATTCCCAAACAGTGAAAATAGCGCTTAACCCAGTGACTGGTGTCCGAGAACACGGTGTTGATTCATCACTATCAGCTAATCTACAGCCATATTCCAATTTCTCCAATTGCCTCCATAATCTTTGGAGCAGGTTTTTTTCCTTAAACCAAGATTCAGTCTTGGGCTGCACACTGCCTGTAGCCATGGCCATTTTTTTCCGTTGTCTCTTAAGCAGTCACGGCTCTCTGCCTACCTCCACCTTGCATACCACTGGCTTTTTTTCTTTTTTTTTTAAGAGTCCAGGCCAGTTTTGTAAAATGGCTGTTTAAAATTCCAAGACTTCATTGCTGCTCTTCAGGGACCGGGTGAGATCTGCCCCGCCCCATACACTCTATCTCCCACTGGGCTGACGGATCCCAGGGCTCTCAAGTCTCTGATACCTCACCAAGCTCTCTGCTTCTGCATTCTGTCAATCCTTCGGCTCTTCAGACACACAAAAGAGCTCACTCTAGGGATGGCTGAGGTCAAGCCCTCTGGCCCGGCCCTTCACCCCAAGGGCCACAGCAGACCCAGGGCATTTTATTTTCTACATGGCCTGTGTCCCCATTTACAATGATTTCCTCCCGATTGGTGTGTTTATTGCCTGGCTCCCACACTAGAAAGTGAGCCCCAAGGAAGAGCAAAGCCTTACTTCTGTTTGGTTCCCTGCCTCAGGTCCAGGACCCAGTTCCATGCCCGGTGAGCAGGAAATGCTTGGAAGTCATTTGCTAAGCAAATGAACAAGTGAAGGAGGAAGAAAATCAAGGCTTCAGTTGCCGAAGTACCAAAGGTGCCGACAAGGTGACTCAGAGGCTGAAGTGGGCCCGAGGCCACACCTGAGTTCGATCCCAGGACCCACGGGGTAGGAGGGAATCGACTGCAGACAGCTGTCCTCTGATCTCTGCAGTGGGGTGTGCACACGCACGCACACACACACACACACACACACACGCGCACACACACACACACACGCACACGCATGCACGCACACGCGCACACACACACACACACACACATTTAAAATGTTTTAAAAAAAAAGAACAGGAGGTGACCATTCTAAGAACCAGGGAACCCAAGGGGCCCTTCTAGGTTCCAGAACCTTCCCCGTGCCTTCCCTTGCTGCCTCTGACCGAAGAAAGAAAGGAAGGAAGGAAGGAAGGAAGAAAGAAAGAGAGAGAAATCCCTTATTCTGGATTCCTTGTTTCCACCAGCCGGTCCTAACTGATTAATCTTTCTAAATCAAGCCCAGTAGGCTAACCGGGTGGACTCCCGGTTGGAGTTGGAGCCCATGGTTAGCTGCCTATTGTTGAAGGCCCAGGTCAAAGTGCAGTGCCTCCTGTGTCCAGAGCCCTGAGTCCCACCCCTCATTCAGTCCAGGGTGTGGGTTCAGAGAAAATAAGTATCCAGGTGCGGGATCTTGCTAACAGCACACTAACTGAAAGACAGATTCTCCCCCAGGCCCTCCACTGGTCCAGCTCACTGACAGGCTGTGAATAGTCACTGCTCAAACTACAGCAGGGCTTATAGCCAAGGAAAAAGGAAGAAGCCACCACCCCTGCTTTAATCCAAACCGTGTGTGTGTGTGTGTGTGTGTGTGTGTGTGTGTGTGTGTGTGTCCAGGTATGTAGTCTAGGCTGGCCCCCAACTCCTGGTTCCTTCTGCCTTTGCCTCTTTGAGTGCTGAGATTGTAGGTGTGAGCCTCCATACCTGGCACCCCATTTGTTTTTTGTTTTTATTTTTTATTTTATTTCCTCTAAGGAAGGGACTAGAGAGAGACCTTAGCCAAACCCACATCAGAGCAGACAGCTTTGCCTCCAGCGGGCCCTCACTCAACAGCCCTCCTCCCTCAAGGTTACCAGACCAAGCTCCCTCTGCCTAGTGGACTTTCATAGATGTTTCTGACCCTAGAAGCCATGGGCAAATCCACACATCCCCAGTGGGACCAGCCCAGTGGTAACAAACACTCTCTTCCCTCCAGGCTGTGTGACCCTGGCAAATAGCTCAGCTTCTCTGTTTTTTTTTTTTTATACAAAAGTAAACAAATAACGATGGCTCTGAGAAGGCTGGTAAGATCTAAAGAGCTGGCAGCCAGAAAAAGCACAGGGTGGTGCCCTGTAAAAAGATCTTGCACCTGCACCCCCGCAAGGAAAGCGGAGTGGGGGAGGGGTGTCTCCCATCTCTATCCCCATCATCCCTAGGGGATGAATGGGGTGCAGTCGCATGTCGTGGTTAATGGGATTAAGTGTGGCTTCAGCTCTGGGCGTTGACCTGGGGTCCGGTCTCTCTGCCCCATCTGGAGCGGGGGACAGATGGGGCCAGCGGGAAGTAATAGAGAGCTTCGAGGGCCCCTACTCTTCCCTCTCTGGTAAGCAAGGCCTCAGGGGGACTGCAGTGGCTTTCCCTCCATTTCCTCCACGCCCTCAAGCCACCCTGTGCATAAGTCACACAGCTCCAAGCACAGAAGGCCACGACACAGGATTCCAAGGAGGCTTCCAGCTGGACTTCCTAGTCTGCACCACAGCCACCCCATCCACCAGATGGGGGTTAGGCACGGGAGGCAGTCTAACTATGCTGTGCTATCAGTGTTGGAAAAGGCTGTGCACCGGCAAGGAGTGGCTGTCGGCACTGCTCTCAGTCAGGTCTGGGCCAGATCCCAGGCAAACCTGAAGCAGGCGACAAGCTGAGACTCAGCCAGCCAGGAATACCCTGAGGTCAGATTCCCAGGCCACAAGAGGAGCCCCTGCCACCACCTCCAGCCAGACCAACTAACCCAGGGACCCCCCAAAAGCACGCAAATTCACACATCCATGAACCTCCAATGGCCCCTTTCATAGACGCTCAAGAGGGGTTGGCCCAAATGGCCTTTGTATCCCAAGGCCATTCCCAAATCATGCCTTGGGAGTGGTCTCTGATGACCCACTTGGGTCACAGGGCACCATTCCTGTACGAATCCGGTCTTGTCACCACCTCCCCCCGTGCGGACGCACCTCCAGCTCTCAAGGGGCACACGCGCACCGGGGGAGGTGACCCGGGTCCCTGCGCCCCCGCCGGCAGGGATCTCCACTCGCCCCTCCCCCGCTAGGCGCTTCACAAAGGCCCTTTGTCCCGCTGAGTCCCAGACTCCCGATTCTAGAAAAGTTCCAGGAGAAAAATCAAAGGCAGAGGCCAAGTCGGCGAGCCTTGGTCACCCTGGCGGGCAGAGAGAGAAACTTAAGTGGTGGCTGTGGGCCCCCAGGGTGTCTGTTCCAAGACTTGTTCCAGGGACAAGAAGAGCGGGGTCCCTGTGAAATCGACAAGGTGGTGCTTTTTAAGGAAGAGCTGGAGCGTTCTCCTTAAGCCAGGCGCAGAAGCGAGGAGCGGCCGGGGAGGAGGGACCGGCTCACGGAGCCGCCAGCAGGCAGGTCTGCAGATCCCAGGCTCCCTCTCTTGCGGCGCGCAGTGGCCAAGGCTTGGCTCGGCCCTGCCTGGCCCTCTGCTTTTTCCCGGAGTAGCCCGGGGAAACTGGTGAGGGTCTGGGCCTTCTCAGCCACCACCTCCCATGCGCCACCGCAAGGTATCCAGTGCAGCCCGGGCTCAGTCGGACTGGCGGCTGGGTTGTACAGACCAGGTACACTCATTTCTTCCAAATAACCAGGTCCCCAGAATCTTAAGGGTCACCACAGATCAGGCTCCTAAAACTGGTGTTCCTATTCTCCTTCATTTCCCCACCCTACCCTCCGAGTTGTGGAATCGCCCAGGAAGCGGCTCCACGAGGGTACAGAACCCATGCAACGAAGAGAGCTCGCCAAGGAAATGATCCGGGAACGGCTGTCTTCGGAGGTGCGGAGCCGACACGTTGTTTTCTCGCCTACATTTATTTTATTTATTTATTTATTATTACTCATTTATTTATTTTTGCAAACTCCACTTCCTCAAGAGCGCTTGGACTGGGATTCCCTCAGGGTGGCTGTGACTGCAGACACTTGAGCCTCGGGAAGACTGAGACTATCTGGTACCCCAGAGACAGAAACCGAGACTGTCTTCCTAGAGCCTCGGGACCGACCTCTGCGCTGGGAGAGGAGCCTCCTGCACACTCCGGTGAAACAGGACAGAGGCTCTCAATTCCAGCCGCGGAGGTCTGCCCCGGGCTCCCTCCCCAGGACCCGCCTCAAAGCAGGAGGGTGGGTGCCAGCTCAGTGAGCAACACTTACCCGGGTGCGGGTGCAGGTTGAGACCAGCCATGTATTTCCCGGGCGGCAAAGGACCTGGCAAGCCCGAGGAGGGCAAGCGTCCGGCGGTGGCCGCGCCCACGCGGTGGCTGTCCATGGCCAGGCCGGACAGCAGCGGCGGCGGGGGGCCGTGGACGGACCGCTGGGGCCCGAAATCTCGGCCATCCATCCTCCGCGGGAGTGCCGCGGTCAGCCTCCCCACCCGGCCAACCGGCCTGCTTCAGTTGGACTTAAAAGTTCGGCCTCGATGTAGTCCTAGTGTCCTCGGGTGGCGGGCGCTCCGCGGCGTGCATGGCGGCGGCCAGCGGGGCTTGCGCTCAACCACGGGCCAGCGGCCCGGGGCGCATGAACAGCCCGCGGTGAGTCCCCTCCGGGCGGCCGAGCGGAGATGCGCGAGGAGGCGCACACGACGTCTTGGCGAGGGAATAAGATGAGCCGCGGAAGTCACAGAAGAGGAGGAAAGGGAAAAAAGGAGGGGAGAAAAAAAAAACAAAAACAAGTTTCAGAAAGTCGCCTCGCCCTTCAGAGTCGGAGAGTAGCGAACCAAGCTGCTAGCTAGAAATAAAATCGGGATTCGCCGACCCCTCTCCGCGAAATGCAAAGACCTATAATCCAACAGCTCGGGGTTCCCAGGAACCTGGCTTGGGAAAACTGCCCCGGCGCGCTGCGTCCCAACCCGGACTCCTGCCTGTTAAGTCCTCCTGAAACTGGGGAAGGCCACTCAGCCGACCGCGCCCGTTCAGCTAAATCCAAATCCGAAGAGTGCTTTATTTCCCAGGCGTCACATGCTCCGGGGGTTTAAAACTGCAAACTCTTTAGAGTTGGTCGAAATGTGTCCATAACGCCATGCCACTATCTGATCCGCAAAGTTTAATGTTTAACCTTTTTGGGGCCCTCGTCTCTCTCTCTTTTTTCCCCCCGAGTTGTGGATCCCCTTGTCAGCTAACAAAAATAATAATAATAGTGTTCGGTTTCGAGGCTTTTTGTTGTTGTTTACCAAGGTCAGATACAAAAGCGGGCTTATTTTTAAAGGAAGATCACCGCCCCCTCTTGCTGCCCCCGTTGGGCCACTGGGAGTCGCAGAATCCGAGTCCCCGAGACGTGGCATTCTCGCCCGCGGACTGGAAAAAGACTCCTTCAAAACAAGATTTGGTTTCATTTTCCAACGCCCAGGCCTGGGAATCCCGAGGACGGGAGGACGTGGCCTGGTATGGAGGATTTGGGGATCGTCAAAGAAAGAAGGGGGCTCCTAGGATCTCTCTTCTACTCTAGCTTTGCGACCCACACACACCCCCAAAATAACCTACAAAGGAAAACCTTAGTTGCGCGGGCCAGCAACGGGGCGCTTCCCCAGCATCGGGTAGAAACCCTTCTAATTCCAGTTTAAGCTGTTTGTTTAAAAGATCTGTCGTTTTCCCGTGGGGGGCAGAAGGAAGTCTCGGAGAGCCCACCCTTCCCTCGCAGACCATCCGCCAGCCCCAGGCAGCTCTAGATCATCTGATTCCGGGAGGCCCGGGGCGCTCTAGTAGCCGAGGACTAAGCCAAAGCCACGGGCTCCCGGGTGGCCGCCCTTCTCCAGACCCCAAAGTCCTCTTCCCTTAACTTTGCTAAGGACGCCTATTTTAACGTGGCTTTGGTTACAAACACCCCCTCTTCCTCACCCTCCCTCGCTCTCATCAGGGTCTGATTACCAGATCCGCGTTTATTTTTGAAAAAATCTACGATCGCCACAGCCCGGGATACGTGTCTCAAAGACTCGAGGAGCTTTCCCGCACGTACTTAAATATAATCTTTAAAGGCAGCGTTTTGAAAAAGGCACTGCCCAGGCGCCCCACTTTAAGGAAGTCGGGGTGAAGCCAGCCCTATAGAGCAGCCTTTGCGATGGCCGAGAAGCTGGCATGGCCATCTGCGGGGCTCCACTGCGTCCTCCTCTACTTTTCTCCTCTTAAATGCAGCTAAAATGGCTGAATTCCGGCTTTTAATTAAAAACAGCCTATAATCGAAACCGTCTCGGCGTCCCCCGGCTAGCCCGCCGCCTGCCGGGAACCGAGTAGGGAACCGCCGCCCTCGGCGGCGCTGCAGGCTAGGCGCTCGGGTGGGAGCCCAGGGCGCAGTGGCGCGCCCTCTCCCCCAGGTCCCTGCCCTCCGCGTCCCTTCTGGGGACCCCGACAGTTTCAGGGCCCGCCTGCCCAACGGGCCCGAAGGATGCGCTGCACAAGTTTAGGGAGCATCGGGGCCCGGAGCGTACCTGGCGCGGCGGGGCTCCGGGCTCCAGGCTCCGACAGCGACTCCGGCGACCGCCGCGGTTCCAGGCGCGGCTAGGCGCCCGTACTGCCCGCCATCCCTCGGCCGCCGCTCCCCTCCGCCACCCGCAGCCGCCTCACACTTTTTGCCCGCCTTTCCTTTTTTTGGTAGAAAACCGCTCCCCGGGCCGGGCGCGCGGCGCGCCAACTCCTCCGCCCTCCCGCGGCCCCGCTCCCGCAGCCCCCGGAAAAGCCAGCTTTCCTCCCGCCGAGCTCCCCGCTTTTTAATAAAATCCAGGTAGCGCCGGTTTAAAGAATCCCAAATCTCCATATACAGCCCGGGATTGGAAAAGGTACATTACACAACCCCCCTTTCAAGTTCCTCTCGCTGGATCTAAAAAAAAAAAAAAAAAAAAAAAAAAAAAAAAAAAAAAAAAGCGGAGGGGGGGGGTAGAAGGGGTTGGGGGAGGGGAGCCTCGCAGGCGAAGAAACACGCATTGTTCCCGGGTGCACGCCCCCCCCCTTCGGGCCAGCCCCCGGCCGCAGCGCATTGGCCCTGCGCGCCGCCCATCACGCGCATGTAAACACCTTGGCCCTCAGCCATTCCTATAAAACCAATTACGGACCTCGGGGCTCCAGCAGTTTCCAGGCTCCCCACGGCGGGGCTGAATGATCAAAACTGGTGGTGAGAATTTTTCCGAGCCGTTTCTAGGCAGCCCTCCCTCACCAGCTCCAGCAGCCCCCCCCCGTTTCTCTTTCTCCCTTTCTCCCCCCCCATCCCAGCCCCTCCTCCTGCGTCTGGGCTGAGTGATCAAAATATAGGAAGATGGTTGTCGCCGCAATCCCGGGCTCTGCAAGGCCTCCTGTCAGCTTCCTCCAGCGGGAGGAGGTGACAAGCTAGCCGGGCAGGGCCGTCCGCCGGTGGGCTGCTCTTTGCGCCCGCGCCTGGTGCTCCCTCTCCAGGGTGCCACTCCAAAGCGCGCAGTTCAGACGCCGAAATAACAAGGCCTGTTTTCTCTCTCTCTCTCTTTTTTGTTTTTCTTTAAAATAAAGCAGCGATTCATTCCTTGTCCCCTCAGCAGTCGCGGTCTGGTAGGGTGGGCAGGCGACCGACTTTTTTTTTCCCTGTTGCCCCAGCCTGCGGGTCCCCTCCCTGAAACGCGGTGTCAGAAGGCTTTGCTATTTAATATTTTGGACAGGCCGCGGCGACCGGCAGCGGTGAGTTGCATCTTATAAAAAGGGTTCCTATAGAAACCCGGGCTGTGGGGCTCTGCGGCTGAGTGCGCACCGCGCGCCCCTCTCCAAAGCCCCTTTTGGCGTGGGCGCCCCTCCTTCCCCCTCCACCCCCCCCCAAGAAAACCAGAGCAGGAAAAAAAAAATCCACTCCACCCCCCAAGAAAAACCAGAGCAGAAAAAAGGATTAGGTCGGCGGAGCGCGAGCTGAATCCCTCTCGGTTCTGACATTTCAGCCCTATTAGCATTTCTCCATGGGGCCTTCTGAAACCTATTAAGGTGTAATATTAAAAACCTCTTGGCTGGGGGCCTCTCTCGCCTTCCATCCGCCGCGCCCCCTCCAGGGAGGGCGAGACCGGGAAAGGGAGAAAAAAAATCTGTTGAGCTCAGAGGAAGCAAGCCAAGCCCAAAAGTGCTTGGCTGGCCACGGCGGCCAGAGGGGGAGGGGAGACCCAATCCCCTAGACTTTGTACTTTAATTTTGCTCCTTCAGCAAAAAAAAAAAAAAAAAAAAAGACTTTCGAGGTTGAGTGGCCGGGAAATGCGGACGGCAGATCTACCTGTCTGGGGACGCAGGGAGTGTGGTCCTCGCCGAAGGGACGAGTCCTAAGTTGTGGGGGGGGGATCCCCCACACCCTCTCCGCAAGCCCCACAGGAGCCCGAGCCCAGCTAGGCATTACCTACCCTGGAAAAGAAGCTTGGAAAGGCAGAGAGCTTGCAGATCCTGCCTCGAGAGCAACCGTGGTTATAGGATTTTAATTAAAACAAAAGAAGCCCGCTCTTTCGCCCTGCTCTGCGGACTCAGCGTTTTTGCACTGCTGCTTTTTTTTTTTTTAAGAAAATCCATTTTTAAGGCATTTTTTTCTGAGGGTTTTTTTTAATGAGCTAGTTAGCGCTCATCCGTTCTATTTTCTTTTCTCTACTTTTAGAAAGAAAAAAAAGGGGGGAGAGAGATTCGAGAGAGAACTGGGGGTGTCTAATTTAATTCCAGGATAAATTTGAAGGAAAAAAAAATTCGGCCTCTTGAGGGCAGTTTCAAGTTGCCCTTCCTGGAGCTTCCTGCGCTGGTTTCTAGGCTGCCCTCTTTTGGAAGCTGGAGCTCGGTAGGGGGAGGAGGGAGGAGTGAGAAGGAGAGAAAAGAACGAAAATAGCCCGAGCCGAGGGGAACAGAGCGGCGGTGTCCGAGCGCTTGGAGCTGGGCGCGCGGGTCTCAGTGGCAGCCAGGGGCGACCGGAGGCGCCCGGTGCTGCCCGGGGACGGCCAGGAGCAAAGACGGAGTGAGGGGGGTTAGAGAAAGGAGGTATTGTGTCTATGTGCCTTAGGGGACGGGGGGGTTGATTGCAAGAAATAAAATAAATGCGGTTAAGCTGCGCGGGCTTCTAGAAACCAGAGAGGAACGGGATGAGGGGGTGGGGGGCGCCTAGTGCCCTTGAGCCTTATCCAGAGGCCTTTGTGGGTTCCCAGTTAAACCCTCCCACGCCTCAGTTCCACCGCTTTCCCCCACCCCCATCGCCTTCCAATATTCAGAGCGCAGGCCCTGATCTTCCCCAACCCCCTCATCCCTCCCGGGATCCAGAATGTTTTCCTTATTTTAATACAGCTCAAGAAAAAATATGTATCTTGAGAGAGATGGGGTGGGGGATTGTGCAAAAGGCTTGCGGGTTTGGAAAAAAAAACAAAGGCCTGTTTTTATAAATGTTTAATGTTTTCACCCCTGGATGCTCCAAGACGCCGTAATTGTGACGGCGGGGTATTGTGCCATAAATCATTTAGCTGCTAATAAAAAATTATTCCAATTTGCCCGGGACTTGCCGATGGCGTTTGCATTTTTCAAGTGTGCGCCCTGTCGCCGTGGCATACCGACCCAGAGTTTCATTAGGGCCGTGGTTGGTGTGGAACGTGGCCCGCTCCCCTCTGGAATGTGCGGCGCCCCGGGTCCCCTCTCGGCCTGCCACTCCGCCCTCGGGCCACCGGTGCGCTAGACCTGGGGAACCCGTGACGCTGGATTCTCAGCCCCCGGGCAGGGGAACGCAGGCTCTCTCCCGAGTCTCTCCAGGCAGCCAAGTACTTGTCTGCGGTGGGCACCCGAGGGCCCTGGTCTCTGAGCCCCTGTGTCTCCCATTTAACAACGGCCGGGAGCCATGTTGGGGCGTGGGGACTTCCAGAAAAGCAGAGGTTGCACCACCACCACCTCAGAGAGTCTCCGGGTCTGGAGAAATGACCTCCAGGCCAGGCTGAGCCACACTTAACTACAAAAGCCCGGTGTACTCGTCCTAAAACGGAGCTGGTGACAACCGCACGGACCACGGGTCCAGGCGCCATCTTTCGCTCCCCATCCCCCATCCCTCTCGCTTGTTTACCCGGCGGGATCCGTGGCCAGAAAAAACTGTTGACGCAGAGTGTGTGTGTGTGTGTGTGTGTGTGTGTGTGTGTGTGTGTGTGTGTGTTTTGTTTTGTACTGACTGGATGGAATTTCAGCTGGGGGTGAGGGACCTCCACGCAGTTCCAGGACAACCCACCCGGGCTGGCCTGTCTGGTCCGGCATGGTTGTCCCCGGCCATTCCTGAGGCTTTTAGTGTGTTCTTCCAGGTCCCTGATCCCGGTCTGGACGCTCTGAACGAGTCCCCACGGACAAAACTCAAAACTCTTTGTTGTAAAACCAGAGGACAAGCCAACCTTGAGCGCGGCTGCCTCCCCTGCAGTGCGCCTTTGTCCAGCTCCAGGGAACCCCGCGCTTTCCTTACTTCTGCCCCACGAAAGGTTGACCCCCTCATCTTCCACAATCCCGATGTTGCAAGCGATGTGGACAGGTTTCCAACCCATACTCCTCCATCAAGGGAAGAAGGAAAAAGAAACAAAGCTAGTTTCCATTCCTAAGAGAGGGCACCCCAAACCACCGTCTATTCGTTGCCCTGAACCAGCTCTCCCAAGGAATGGGACTCCACTGGAGACGGAAGTGAAAGGGACCCCAAAAGAAAGCTGAGTTGTGCGTCTCTTGGAGATGCCCTAGTAGAGTCTAAGGCGCGCGTTTCCGTAGATCCTAAATCCGGCTACCCAAGAGCTCCCGGCCCGGGCGCCGCTAAAACCCGGAGAGGCCGCGCCCGGCCCAGCCACGCTCGCAGTCTCTAGCTGCAGCTGGCCCATCAGCAGCTGGGTATCCTGAAGAGATTCATCCAGCCAAGGGCAGCCCGGGCCCGCCAGCAAGACCAAAGATGTGGTGCCAGAGCCTCGCACGCCACCCAGACCCCAGCGCGCAACCCGTAACCCTGGTGCGGTGGCACCGGGCCACTTCGGATTTCTGCTCCTCTCAGCCCCGCCTCCGACCCTGGCCTCCTCCTCTGGCCCCGGTCGGGTCTTACATTCCACTGTCTGGCTCGAGATGCATTTGGTGCGCGGGGACCGGGTAGGGTCATAAATCTGCTCGCTGGCCCTCCTCCCTGAGGCTGGGCCAGGCACTCTTTTCTCCTTGGTCACGGCCTGGGGACTCCGAGACCACGCAGGGAATCAAGCCAGGAGCTTCCCCATTCGCCAAAGAGAGGGAACTGCCTCACCCACTCGGTGCCAGCACCGCGAGTGACGGGCCTCACAGATCACGGTCGGGGGTAGGGGTGTCTGGGCCCAGGCATTTCATGTGGGAAAGTTCGATGAGTCTGGGGTGGGTGTGTGGTCATTTATACCAAGGAGGGAGACTCTGGACCCGTATTAATCCCAGGCTCTTACACAGGATCTATTTTGGGGGAGGGGGCATCCAAGAACCGATCGAAGTGGTTACAGGCATGTTATTTGGAGGCAGGACCTCGTGGGCTTCCCTTGACTCCTTGCCAAGGACACCCCGAAGCGTCTCCTTCGGGTCTGGTTTTAACCAAGTCCACCACCCGCCTTAATAGTCAGAACTGAACCATCCGAAAAGCAGGCATTGGTCATCTGGTGGTGGCGGCCATAGGGTGACGGTTACCCCTAAAGGGGGAACTACCCAAGTAGATGCATTTGCGGTTAATAACGTCTAATGCCACAAGAATTATCTTTGCCAAGGAGGCAGGCAACAGCCCATTATGCTGGTCTCCGTAAGTGCATGGGGCTCAGGGTGGGGACAGCAACACTGGTGGCGAGCATTCATCCCCTCCTGGATGCATCTACATGTGTCAGATGCGGGGTGCAGGACGTGGAATCCTTGTTCTCGCCCACGGAACTCTTACTAGGTTCCCTACGATGTTTCAAAAGCACTTTTAGGGGGGCCGAGGGATTTGGGCTGGGCGCAGAGAAATATGAGCACTGACCCGGGTGGTAGCTTAGCAGCAAGAGGCTGCAGATCCACATTCCGGGCCAAGCAGTCCGTGCAAGGCCCCAACGAAGCGCCTCGGAAAAAAACAAAAAACAAAGCTTTGCTAGTTTCATCCAAGGTTAAACTCCACCGCAAGCGTTTTTCTTTTTCTCCACCCCCTCCGGAATCAGAGCGATAGCGTTACTGCAAAGAAACCGCAAATAAATCAGCTCCCCGGCTGCCCGCTTTAGAGCTGCGGTGACCTTGGGGGGAATGTTTTCCTGCTAGACCCGTCCCAGGACTGGTGTGGGGGAGGGGGCCCAGCGTCAACCCACGCACTACCCAGATAAGACGGAAGAGGGGGTGGCCAAGGACATTGGTGGATGTATATTGTAGCATGTATGCCCCGAGGAGAGTTTGGAAAGAGCTTAAGGGGTACTATGGTTATTTAAGGGGTGCAATGCCCTGTAAAGGGGAGTTGGCTGCTGCGAAAACGCCTGTGAACCCCAGATTGCGGTGCCCTCCCCCGCAAAACGCCAGGCTAGTCCCTGGGGAACGGGGAACAGACCCCGATGGACAAACTAGGCCTCTTTGGGGACCTCGGGTCTTTGTCTGGGTGTGACCGGGTGTGTTCCGCAGCGAGTTTGTGCGGGGTGTGACTAATCGGATTTATGTGTGTGAGTGCCGGGGTGACTAATGGAGGGTTTGGCAGCACGTGTGTTTGGGGAGGGGCGCTGCACCTAGGTGGGGACTCGGTGCCCCAGGAGGGGGCTGGCTGATCTCAGAAGTTCCTTCCCCTCCCCCTTTCTCCTGGCTCCCAGCTTTGTTTGGGCCTCTGCGGGGCTGGCTGGCAGGCCCGTGCATGCTAGGGAGCTGTGGCGCAAATTCCACAGCATGCCTGGCGCCCAGAGGCAGCTCCTGGCCTCCCGCCTCCCTAACCCACGTGGTGCCTCCAAATCTGGGCTGGCCGCTTCCAAATTGGGACTGTCCCACCCCCTGTAGCTGAGCCCTCCCAGCTTCTATGTTGCCTAAGGAAGCCACTGCAGACTCGCAGCTCTGTGGTCTGAGTGTGTCCTGAAAGAATTCATGGAGGAGATGCCGGAGGTCACAGCCACTCCGCTAGGAAGTTGCTTGGGCTGCGAGTTCGGGGTCTCATAGGATCTTTTTTCCCCCCTTCTAGTGCTGTGAATGGAATCCAATCACTCATACACGTTAGTCAAGAGCTCTGTCTACCTCTAAGCTGTACTCCAGGCCACAGGGGCCTTCAATCCCAGTGCTCCGGAGTCAGAAACAGGCCAGTCAAGGCTACATAGTGAAACCTTGTTCCATAAGAAGGAAACGAAATAAAACTCTAGTTTTTTAGTTTTTCCAGGTACTTAGAATGGTGCATAGCTACAATCCCTGAACTTGAGAGGTGGAAGTTGAGGGAACAGGAGTTCAAGGTCATCCTCTGCTGTTTGATTAATGGAGGCCTACGTCTCACTCAAGACTCTCTCCCTCCCTCTCTCTCCCTCTGTCAAAAATCAATAAAGGGCCAGCTAGATGGTTCAGCAGATAAAGGCACTTGCCACCATGACTGACAATCTGAGGACCATCCCTGGAACCCAGGTGGTGGGAAGAGAAAATAGACATACTCAGCATACACACAATAGATAATTTTTTTAAGTATACTTATTTTTTAAATCAGAAAAATCAAGGAGAGTCTCTGGTGGGTAGGGATGGGTGTGGGTAGAAAGCTAAGTGCTCCTATATACATCACGGGCCCTCCTATATACATCCACGGACCCTCCTGTGCACATCCACAGACCCTCCTATATACATTCACCAACCCTCCTGTGCACATCCACAGACCCTCCTATGCATATTCACCAACCCTCCTGTGCACATCCATGGACCCCCAGTACATAATAATTTGGAAGTCCAGACATCATCACACATCCCATCTCCCTTTGGGTCTTATGATTTCTCACTCATTCCCAGTCCCACAGTTTCTGTCGCCTGCATGTTGCCGTCTGGCATCTTTGCTAGACAGAGACACACTCATCAGGCGGGCCCTACGACCCAGGGAAGTGGGGGCAATCTAAGTAAAGACACACACACACACACACACACACACACACACACACACACACACACACACACGCCAGGAAAGAGATGTCAAGGGTTGACCCTGACCAAATCTCCTGAGCCAGTATGCTTCCAGGTCTCTGTCTCTCTGTCTCTGTCTCTCTCTCATGCTCATCTCTCTCTCTCTACACACACACACACACACACACACACACACACACACACACACACACACGTCGCTCCGCTCCTTTTTTCCTTTTATCTTTCATTGGCATGCATTTTCTTTCAAGCAGGAAAGAAAAACATTTCCCATGGCTACAGCTTTGAAACCTCTCCCTCCCCTCTGCACCAGCCAGCTCCCTACTCCCACTTCAAGCCCTTCCCATCGGCTGAGAGTCAAAAACAAACCCGCCAAGATTAAACCTGACAGGCGCCCACCCTTCACAGCTTCGGGCAGTACACCTCTGTGTTCATACCCCAGAGAAGAGGGAACAGGAGGCAAGGGCACCCCACCAACACCTGTACATGCCCAGCTTCAGCAGCCATGGTACATTATCTCCCAAGAAACTTCCAGAACTGCTCTGGCCAGGAAGATCTGCCCTCTTGATTCTTTTTGCTGGAAACCTGATTCTCCCCCAGCATGCCCCCTGCACAACTCTGTTCCCCTGGTATAGCGCCCTCTTCTGGAGGGGTCTGTTATGGGTTGAACAGCGTCCTCACCCCTAATTCCTGTGTGTGGAAGCAATCTCCTCAAAATTGAAAACATTCTGTCATAGAGGGAAGCCATGGGCTCTCATACATACAAAGTAAAGTCAATTTAAAACGCTTACAGGCCGGGCGGTGGTAGCGCATGCCTTTAATCCCAGCACTCGGGAGGCAGAGCCAGGCGGATCTCTGTGAGTTCGAGGCCAGCCTGGTCTACAAAGAGAGTTCCAGGAAAGGCGCAAAGCTATACAGAGAAACCCTGTCTCAAAAAACAAAAAACAAAAAAAAAATGCTTACAGAAGTCACAGACCTTTTCCCAAGATTATACAAGTAGTAACAATCCACTGGGCTGTTTGAGGGTCACCCACACTTCTGCAAATAACCCCTGTACTTCGGTCCTGTAAACTCCTTGGTTCACCAAGTTTGACTTCAGAGCAATCAGTACTTGTGTGTAAGGGTGGCATGTGGGGGTGTAGTGTATGTGCAGGGGTGTAGGTGTCTGGAGCTACCTGCTTGATCGTTCTCCACCTTATTCCCTTGAGACAAGGTCTCTCACTGAACCAAGAGCTAGACTGGCTGCTTGCAAGCTCCAGCAATCCTCTGGTTTGGTATGGGTCTCCATACCCACCCCCCAAGTCCCTAGAACAAAGGTTACAATTGTCAGGTCCTCATGCTTGCTCAGCGCGTCCTCTTACCCGCACTGAGCCATCACCCAGCTCCTGGAATAGTTACTTTGACCCACTGTCAGTGTTCTACCTGGGAAAAGTTAATTTCACCTTTATAGCAACAATACTTCCAAATGACCTTATATGGAAATAGGAGCTTTCCAGGGCATGGTACAGGCCTGTCATCCTAGCACTCCAGAGACTCAAATTCAAGACAGTCCTGAGCTGCATGGGGAGACTCTGTCTCTGGAAACAAAATTACCATTTTAACCTTTTGTGCGTGCCTATGGTGGCCTGAAGTTGGCATCAAGTGTCTTTCTTGCTCTCTCCACTTTATCTATTAAGGCAGGATCTCTCACTGAGCCTGGAGCTGAGTGATTCTGATTAGTTTAGCTCCCTGC
The DNA here is from genome assembly GCF_949786415.1 of Peromyscus eremicus. Taxonomy (NCBI): domain Eukaryota; kingdom Metazoa; phylum Chordata; class Mammalia; order Rodentia; family Cricetidae; genus Peromyscus; species Peromyscus eremicus. The sequence goes on along the minus strand of NC_081438.1, from coordinate 28,263,972 downwards.
CTTGCCCCAGGAATCCTCTGCCTTCTGAATGCTGGTGTTAAAGGTTTGTACCACCACATCCAGCTTAACTAGTTTTAATTTTTTTTAATTTTTTCATTTATTTGTTTATGATCAGTGTGTGTGTGTGTGTGTGTGTGTGTGTGTGTGTGTACAGAGTATGCACATGCCACAGTGCAAATATGGAGGCCAGAGGGCAAACTGCAGGAGTTGGTTCTCTCCTTCTATCATGTGGGTGCCTAGTATCAAACTCTGTCAGGCTTGGTGGCAAATACAAAGGGAGATGTCATTGTCCTGCCATTTTAACCATTTTTAAATACTTTCTTTATTATGTGCCCCCCACCGTGTGTGTGTGTGTGTGTGTGTGTGTGTGTGTGTGTGTGTGTATTTGTGCATATGATGCAGTACTCAAGCAGGCCAGAAGAGGGCATCAGTTCCCCTGAAGCTGGTCTTAGAGATGGTTATGATACATCTGACCTGAGTGCTGGGAACTGAACCCAGGTCTTATGAAAAAGCTCCAAGCGCTCTTACCCACTGAGCCATCTCTGCAGCCCTACATGCTAACCAATTTTTAAAACCACATGCACAGTATTGTAAAACCATCACAAGCATCCATCCGCAGAACTCTTTCCTTTTCCAGCTGAGCCTCTGTCCCCATTACATACAACTCCCTAGTCCCTTCTCTAGCCCCTTCGCCTACAGGTCTAGTTTAATTTTATTTTGTTGAGACTGTGTGTGTGTGTGTGTGTGTGTGTGTGTGTGTGTACACATGACATGACATGTGTCTAAGAGCTCAGAGGACAACTTTGGGGAATCATTTCTCTCCCACTGTGTGAGTCTTGGGGATAAGCTCAGCAGGCAGCACCTTTACCCACCGAGTCATGTCAAAGGCCTTCCGTGTTCTTCCCTAACGGGCTTCTGTTGTTCCCCAGGCTCACCCATGTTGGAGTGTCTCTCAAAATGTCCTTTTTAAGTCTGGGTAACACTCTGCCATGTAGATTGACTACATTTTGTTCATTTGAGCATCTGCTCCTGCATGGTGTCTTAGTCTGTCCTGTGCGGCTGTAACTGAATACTAAAGAATAGCTAATTTACAATACAGCTTTCTAGTTGAGAGACTGAATCAGGAGGAACTTGAGTTTGAAGCCAGTCTACACTATCTACATAGTAAGAACCTGTCTCAAAAACAAAAAAAAAAAAAAAAAAGCTGGGCAGTGGAGGGAAGGGAGCAAGCCTTTAGTCCCAGCACTCAGGAGGCAGAGTGAGGTGGATCTCTGTGAGTTTGAGGCCAGCTTGGTCTACAGAGTAAGTTCCAGAACAGCCAGACTTGTTACACAGAGAAACCTTGTCTCAAAAAAACAAAATAAATGAATAAAAAAGAGACCGAAAAGGTGGTTAAGCAGTTAAGAATACATACAGCTCTTGCAGAGGACCCAAATTCAGTTCCCAGCACCTACCTCAGGCAGCTCATGAATTCCAGCTCCAGATCTCCTGGCTTCAGTGAGTGCCAGCACTTACTCACATACACGTACCCACACACAGACACATGTGTATACACGCTGTTAAAATAAACAGAATAAAACATTTGCTCTAGTAACAAATGGGGAGAGAGAATAGCAAGGTCTGAAACAACATAAAATAAAATACTGATAATTGGGTCAGGCATAGTGGTATACACTTTTAATCCCAACACTTCGGAGGCAAAGGCAGGTAGTTCTCTGTGAGTTTGAGGCCAGCCTGGTCTACATAGTGAGGCCCTGTGTCTCAATCAATCAACAAACATGTTAACCAGATAGCCTGATGGGACACCATGGTGAACAATGAGAGACCCTGCCTCTCTTAAAAGAAAAGAAAGTTTAAAAGAGAGCTGGAGAGACGGCTCAGTGGTTAAGAGCATTGACTGTTCTTCCAGTGGACCCAGGTTCAATTCCCAGCACCCACATGGTAGCTCACAACTGTCTGTAACTCCAGGTCCAGGGATCTGACACCCTCATGCAGACATACGTGCAAGGAAAACACCAATGCACATAAAATAAAAATAAAAGTTTTTTTTTTTTTAAAAAAAAAGAGAGAAAGAAAAGAGACCCTGCCTCAGACAAGGTAGAAGTCAAGGACTCACACCTGAGGTTGTCTTCTGACCTCCACATGCACACACACAGGAAATCACACATACACATATATCACATACACAGAGACTTAAAAGAGAGAGATTTAAAAAAAAAATGTATCTGGGGCTGGAGAAATGGCTAGATGGTTAGGGGTACTGGCTGCTCTTCCAGAGGACCCAGGTTTGGTTCTCAGCAAACGCAAAGTGGCTCACAAGCATCTGTAACTCCAGTTCTAGGGGATCCAACACAGCCTCTGAACTCTGTGGCACCAGGAATACATGTGGTACATAGGCATACACGCAGGCAAATATGCATACACATAAAATATAGTGAAAAATTTAATTTTTTTTTCGAGACAGGGTTTCTTTGTGTAACCCTACCTGTCCTGGATTTCACTCTGTAGACCAGGCTGACCTCAAACTCAGAGATCCACCTGCCTCTGCCTCCCTTGTGCTGGGATGAAAGGTGTGCGCCGCCACCACCTAGCTAATCTTTTTATTTTATTAAGTGTGTGTGTGTGTGTGTGTGTGTGTGTGTGTGTAGGTGGAGGGGCACTCACACCACAGCACAAATATAGTTGTCAGAGAACAGCTTTGTGGGGTCACCTTTCACTTCTTCCACCCTTACGTGGATTCTCATGGGCGGGCTGATATGTGTGTGCAGCAGGCACCTTTACCCACTGAACCATCTTGCCAATTCCTCTTTTTCAATTTTTGATACAAGACCTCCCTAAGCAGTATCCCTGACTGACTTCAAATTCTCAGTCTTCCTGCCTCAGCCTCCTTAATGTAGGCATTACAGGTTTGAGCCACTCTGCCCAGCCATTTCTTTCTGAGACAGGGTCTCACCATGTAGCCCAGGCTGGCCTGTAACACATGGCAATCCTCCTACCTCAGCCCTCTAAATGCTAGGATTACAAGTTGTACATCACCATGCCTAGCCTACACTGTCTTTTTTTCTTTGTTTGTTTGGGTTTTTGTTTTGTTTGTTTTTACGAGACAGGGTTTCTCTGTGTAGTTTTGGTGCCTTTCCTGGATCTCGCTTTGTAGACCAGGCTGGCCTCGAACTCACAAAGATCCGCCTGCCTCTGCCTCCCGAGTGCTGGGATTAAAGGCATGTGCCACCACTGCCTGGCTTACACTGTCTTAAATAAAAGTTACCAGGGGGATGGCTCAGCGGAGAAAGGTGACAGCCACCAAGCCTGACTACTTCCTGAGTTCAATCTCCAGGACCCACATGGCTGGAGAGAACCCACTCCCATAAATTGTCCACGAGCTCTTCACACAGCTGAAGCATGAGCAAATTCACATGGAATAAACAAATAAATGTAATTTAAAAATTGTTTAAAGGCTGGAGATATGGCTTAGTGGTTGAGAGTCCTGTTCCTAGCAACCATAGTGGAGTGGCCCACAATTGTCTGAAATGCTCCCGCCAAGGGATCTGACGCCCTCTTCTGGCCTCTGCAAGCACTGCACTCACTTGGCATTAACCCATGCACACACATAATTACAAATAAAATTTAAAAATAAAAATAAATTATTTTTTAAATGAGTTATAGAAGTTGGGCATAGTGCAGTGTAGTCCCATATTCCCAGCTCTTGAGATGTATAGGTGGGAGGATCAAGACTTCAAAGCCAGCCTAAGCCACTTAGTGAGTTTGGGTCCAGCCTGGAATACATGAGACAAGTCTTCAAATAAAAAGTGGGAAGAAAGCTGGGTGGTGGTGGTGCTCGCCTTTAATTCTAGCACTCGGAAGGCACAGGTAAGTGGATCTCTGTGAGTTCGAGGCATGCCTGGTCTACAGAGTGAGTCCCAGGACAGGCACCAAAACTACACAGAGAAACCCTGTCTCTGTAAACCAACCAAACAAACAACCAAACAAACAAAAAAACCAACTCCGAGTCTTATAACCAGCCACCAAGTGCAGACCTCTCCAGGCATGCATGGCTCTAGAACGCACCCCACTGGCTGCTGTCACTGTCACTGTTTCCCTTCCCAGGAGCCCCTTCTCTCGTGTAGATGTGGGTTTCCTCCATATAGTTAGGACATGGTCAAGCTCAGATTTACACAAGGAAGGAGCGTCAGTCCTAAGAGGAGTCACACTGGACAGAAAGAGCCAGCAGGTCTGCCTAAAGCAGGGACTGACCGAAAGACCCGGTCACCATGTGGTCATGTCCAGGAGGCCAGCTCTGTCTCAGGATGTGGTGGGCTACAAATCCAGAATGCCAGAACGCTCCCCTTCCCCAGTCTCCCTCCTCCTTTCCTTCCTGCTCCCCTCTCTTTCATCTTTCCCATTTCTCACTACTCCCTTCTCGCTTCCATCCTCCCCTACTCCTCTGTCTTCAATCTCCCCTCCTCCCTGCTTCTTCTCCGTCTTCCCCTTCTCACCATCTTCTTAGCTCCTTAATTCCAGACTTGATAAAAGGCCCTCTTCATGGTGTTAGAGAGATGGCTCAGTGGTTAAGAGCACTGGCTGCTCCCTAAGAGGACCCAGATTCAGTTCCCAGCACCCATATGGTGGCTCAGAACCATCTGGTACCCCAGCTCCAGGGGCTTGAGCGCTCAGATGCCCTCTTTTGACCTCATCGACTCCTGCCAGCATGTGGCGCAGAGACACACACTGTATGAGAGGCATACACATACAATTTATGAATAAATAAAGGTTTTGTTTGTTTGTTTGTTTGTTTTTGGTTTTTCGAGACAAGGTTTCTCTGTGTAGCTTTGGAGCTTGTCCCGAAACTACTCTGTAGCCCAGGCTGGCCTCGGACTCACAGAGATCCGCCTGCCTCTGCCTCCCAAGTGCTGGATTAAAGGCGTGCGCCACCACCGCCCGGCATAAATAAAGATTTTTGAATGTCCTCCCGTGGCGATGAGGCCAGCCTCATTGCCCACTGTATACCCACTATGTCTCCCCAGGACGGTCATACAACGTCCCCTTATACAATGACAACATGCCCTCAACACTCCCTCTTGCACCAGGAACACAGTGTGACTTCCAAAAGCAAAGCAGAAGGGGCAGCCAGGCTTGGCCTCGATGGCAGCTTCCACACGTAGAACTCAGAGCCACCAGGAAGAAGCTGGAAGGCTGAGGCTGCCTTGTTCTGGGGAAGCTCATGCAGCAGCAAGGAGGGGTCACGCACAGGGGACAAAGCAGCTGAAACCAAGGTGAGCCAGCACAGGAAGGGGAGGGTGTCTCTCCAGAATACACTGAAGCAAGCTGGAGCTTGTCGCTACCTGGTGGCCTGCGAATCCCAGCCCTCAGGGGACAAAGGCAGGCAGATCTCTGCAGTTCAAGCCAACCTGGTCTACATAACAAGTTCCAGGCTAGCCAGGGCTGCACAGAAATAGCCTGTTTCAAAAAGAAAAAGAAAAGCAGACAGAAAGGAATAGGGAGAAACAGAGCTGGCTCAGACGTAAGGAGTTTGCACTGCTCTTCCAGATTACCGGAGTTTGGTCCAAGGACCATATCTCGGCTCATGACCATCATAACTCCAGCTTCTCTCCTCAATTACTTCACCCATGCACCCACAAGCACACACACACACATGCACCCACAAGCACACACACACATGCACCCACAAGCACACACACACACACACACACACACACACACACACATACACAATATTTTAAATAGTAATATTTTTTCCTAGCTGGGCGTGGTGGCCCACGCCTTTAATCCCAGCACTTGGGAAGCAGAGGCAGGTGGATCTCTGTGAGTTCGAGGCCAGCCTGGTCTACAGAGTTCCAGGACAGCCAGGGCTACATAGAGAAACTTTGTCTTGGAAAAAAAAAACAAGTCAGGCGGTGGTGGTGCACGCCTTTAATCCCAGCACTCGGGAGGCAGAGGCAGATGGATCTCTGTGAGTTTGAGGCCGGCCTGGGCTACAGAGTGGGTTCCAGGAAAGGCACAAAGCTACACAGAGAAACCCTGTCTCAAAAAACCAAAATTAAAAAACAAAAACAAAAACAAAAACAAAAAACAAGTTTTCCTTCTCACTGTGTCGCCTTAGCAGGCCTGGAACTCACAGAGATCCTCCTGCCTCTGCTTCCCAAGTGTAAAAATGAAATCTTGAAAGAAAAAAACAAACAAACAAGGGCAGGTAAGAAGCAAGGCTAGCAGAAGGACCTCCAGCCTGCTCAGGATGCCGAATGAGAGACTGCATTCGTTATTTTTCTCATGGCTATGGTAAAAAGACAAAATGAAGTGAAAAGCATATAGTCCATGGTGGCAGGGTGGAGGTCATAGCAACGTATGGCGGAAGAACACGGCACTCACTAAGAAACAGAGAGCCCACTGGAATCAGAGGCAAATATAACTGTCAACCCCCCTCCCCCACTTCATCCCCCAGTGAACTGCTACCAGCTAGGCTACACTTCTGGAACTTTCCATTTCCCAAAACCAATGCCCCCAACTGAGGACCAAGGCTCGGGGTGGGGGTATGGAGAGGGAGGTTGGGGGATGGAGGAGGGTAAGGGGATGGAGGTGGGTAGGGGGAGGTATGGGCATTTCAGACTCAAACCATAACAGAGACAGAGTATGAATGACACGGGATAGTGTTCAATTCCCTCAGTCAGAAACCCCAGACAGGGAACCAAAGCAACGATTCTTTCAAAGTCCAACTTAGCAACCCAGTGAATGTACTGGGGTCACTTACAGGAGTATGGAGAACTCAAAGGCAGCTGCATCACTTAAGGTCAGTCTCCTCCGGGTGGCGACTCAGAGAAGCTGGAGCTCTCTGCCCGATTGGCAGACAGCTCGGCAGGTCTAAAGTCTCTCTTCCGCATCCTTACCTCTTGCGTAACCTTGGGGAGGGAGGGGCCTTCTGCATCTGGTAAATTTCAGACTCCTGAAACGTGTGTTGCTTACTTCCTGAGTTCCAAGGAGCCTCGCCCTGGGATAGAAGGTTTCAATTGGGAAGAAATTGCTGCACTCCAGTCTCCAACCAACACACCCCTCCTGCAAGACTAACTGGAGTAGGGAAATAGTGCATTTTCATGGTCCAGTGGGTAGCCCAAGTTTGAAGTGACGTCAGATACAATGTCCGGTGAGACAGCTTCCTGACTTGCAAAAATTTTATCTCAGCATGACAGGGCCCCAGGCCCAGTATTTAACCTGTGAACCAGTCAGGGCCTGTCCTTCCAGTTTCCGTGTTTTCTCTGCTTATCAAAATCCTATTCGTCCTTGAAAATCCTACCATTATGAACTGAAATCCTCTGAAACAGAGAACACAAATAAATCTGCCTTCCATAAGTTACCGGGTATTTTGTCCAGCCATGCAAAGGAATTCATGAACTATCCCCTATGGGTTTTAGGATGTCAGCATAGGAATTTGGAAGGGACCTTTGTTCGGTTATCACTCTTTCCCATGGAAAGGTGCAGCAGACTTCAGTGAATATACATTTAATGAAAGAAGTGACAGTCTCATGGTAGAGTTTTCACATACGAATAGAGGTGTGAGGCAGACAAAACTTAGAAGGGACAGAGCCTGCCTGGCTCACAGTTTGGATACTGGACCTGGGAAGGTGGTTTCCTAGAAGCCAGATTAGAGAACTAATCATCCACCATTACAGATGACAGTGGCTCAGGGTACCATTACCGCCCTGCATGTCAGCCTTGGGGGGAACCAGGGCCCCCCAGCCTCTTGCCATAGGAGCCCAGCTTGGATAATGTAGGCGTTGGCTTTCCCCTTCACAGCTGGCTGGCTTGATCAGTATTCATTCAAACTTTCGTTTTATTTGCATTTTTGTTAATGTGAAGGAATTATTCACGGATGCTTCCGGCTCTCTTCTGTCAACAGCCACTTCTTCCCAAACGTACTAAATGGCAGCTAATTTCACCATCAGTTAGCTGTGGCTGTGGGGACCCCTGAGAAGTCAGTGCTGGCAGGAGGGGGTGTGGCCAGAATGGGTCATTGTAAATCAAGGAAGGGAAAATGGGTAAGAAGCGAGCACTTTGCTTCACTCAGTCTTCTCATCTGAAAAATGGGTTCTGTGTGCATATGCGTGTGTGTGTGTGTGTGTGTGTGTGTGTGTGTGTGTGTGTGTGTGTTTGGTGTGGAAGATCATATCATCTCATCCATGCCTGTGTGGACCTGGGCTCACTAGTGCCCTCTGCAGACCTCCCAGGAAAGGAATGTGGGGATTGCTGACCTAACAAAGGGATTTACATAATCCTGAGTTTGCCTGGAGCCTAGCCTCCCCTAATCCTGGGATGTGCCTTAGTTCTGAGAATATGACCCCCAAATTCTTTGACACTCTGTGGTGGTTTGATAGATATGGCCCCCATAGACTCATATGTTTTGAATGCTTGGCCTGTAGAGAGTGACACTATTAGGAGGTGTGGCTTTGTTAGAGGAAGTGTGTCACTGTGGAGGTGGGCTTTGAGGTCTCATATGCTTAAATTATACTCAGTGTCGGACACAGTTCACTTCCTGTTGCCTACACTTCAAGATGTAGAACTCTCAGCTCCTTCTCCAGCACCGTGTCTGTCTGCATGCTGCCATGCTCCCTGTCATGACAATAATGGACAAAATCTCTGAAACTGTAAACCAGCTCCAATTAAATGCTTTTCTTTATAAGCATTGCCATGGTCATGGTGTCTCTTCACAGCAATAGAAACCCTAAGACATAGTCCTTCTGCTATAAAATGAGTGTCTGTGATCCTATCACTGGAGAGGAAAAGAATGGGAAAGTCCAGGGTCCTTCTCGGCTACATATAGAGTTAGATGCTAGCCCAAGCTATATAAGAGCTTATGTAGAAAATGAAGAACAGAACAGTAAAATAAGGACTACTAGAATATAACATGTTACCACAGCTATCAGTTTGGTAACTAAGACAGTCACTAAGTGGCTAATAGGAGAGCAACATACATCATGGACAAGTTGCTAAAAGAAAATCCATGGCTAGGCGGCAATGGCACATGCCTTTAATCTCAGCACTTAGGAGGCAGAAGCAGGAGGATCTTTGAGTTCGAGGCCAGCCTGGTCTACAGAGCAAGTTCCAGGACAGCCAGGACTACACAGTTTCCTGAACTTTAAGACAATCAATTGCCACTGTCCAAAGCCATTCAGGTTTGCCCCCTCCTTCCATAGCAGCCCTTGCCTCTGGGACATCAGGCTGTTCTCTGAGAACAGAGCTAACATGACCTTGAACTGGCCTGACCTTGAACTTCAGCTTAAAGCTCTTCAGTACCTGTCCCTTTTGGTGACCTCGGTGAACACAGTATTTGTTTGAACCTGACTTCGTATCTCTCACTCAAGAAAAGGGTCTAGGAGAGGATGCCCAGGCTGGAGAAACACAGGGCAGGTGAGGGAGAGGGGTTTGCTTCTGACTCCTTAGTGTTTTGTTTTCTTTTTTCCCCGGCACTGTCTTTTCATTCTTGGGGGGAGGGAGATTTAATTTTTATTACAACTTATTTATTATTATGGCATATTTGTGTGTGCACATGCACAATGGAGCTTGTATATGGAGGTACAGGACAACTTGAGGGACAGGGTTCTCTCCTCCACCGTGCAGGTCCTGGGCATTGAACTCAGTCTGTCAAGCTTGGCAGCAAGTGTCTTTTATTACTGAGCCATCTTGCTGAGATAGGGTCTCACTTTATAGCTCAGGTTGGCCTTGCCCTTGTGGCAATCCTCCTGCCTCAGCCTCACAAGTGCTGGAGTTATAGATGTGACCTACTATGCCCATCTTACTGTGTCCTTATTTGCCTTCTAGGGCCTGGCTGGAAGGAAGCCTTCACTGAGGTGGATGCATGGACAAGTAGATGGGTAGATGGGTGAGAGGATAGATGAATGGCGGGGGGGGGGGGATGGATAGATGGATTAGTGAGATAGATGGGTAAGTAAGTAGACAGATGGGTGGGCAGATAGACGGATATATAGTAGGTAGATAGATGGATGGGGAATGAATAAATGGGTAGATGGATGGACAGATAGACTGAAGCACATGGATGGGTGAATGACTAGATAGATGGTTTGGTGGGTGGATGGATGGACAGAAGGATGGGTGGGTGGACATGTAGGCAGGGAAATGGATAGATGGGTAGATAGATGGACAGATGCATGGGTGGATGTTCTCTCTGCCCCTATCCTGCTTTGGAAGTCACTCTCCAGTTGGACTGAGAGAGCCTGGGAAACCTATGTCAATACTGCTGCCTCACAGGGGTCAGGTGGGAGCCACCTGGCTTTGCTTTTCTTTTCTCTTCTAATTTTTTTATTTTTATTTTTAAGTTTTATTTATTATATATACAGTGTTCTGTCTCCATGTTTACCTGCACACCAGAAGAGGGCATCAGATCTCATTATGGATGGTTGTGAGCCACCATGTAGTTGCTGGGAATTGAACTCTGGACCTCTGGGAAGCAGCCAGTGCTCTTAATCTCTGAGCCATCTCTCCAGCCCCAACCTGGCTTTTCTGGGCCTTGCTTGGACCACAGCTTCACGGTAGGCCTCTCTTGACACCCAGTGGGTCTTGGTGTGATGACGACAGAAAAGGAGACTGCTTCTTTTTATTTTATTTTATTTTTTTCAAGACAAAGTCTCACTATATAGCTCTGGCTGTCCTGGAATTCACTATGTAGCCCAGGCTGGCCTCGAACTCACAGAGATTCACCTTCCTCTGCCTCTGGATCATTGGGTCAAAGGCATGCACCACCACACCTGGTTGCTTCTTAAACCACGCCAGCTGGTGAGAGGAGGCCTGGCAGGAAGTCAGTGGACCCTAGGATGGCCCAGCCCCTCCTGCAACATCCACCCTGCCTGCCAGACTGGAGGAAACAGACCATCTAAGCTGGGATACCAGATGAGAGGTGTAGGACAGAACCTAGGGGAGATGCAGAGCCCAGGGCTCCTCAAGCCATACATCATATCAGCAGAGGCAGGGGAGGAGACAGGCACTACTTAATTTCTTCTTTATGTTTCTGTAATATACAATGTTTCTCTGGGGTCAAGTATTGAGTTCTTAACTAAAAAAGGTATAGTGTTTTGTTGTTGTTTCTGAGATAAGGTCTCATGTAGCCTATCCTAGCCTCAAACTCTCCATGTAGTGAAGGATGACCTTGAACTTCTCATCCTCCTGTCTCTAAGTGCTAGGATTACAGGCATACACCCCTCTGCCTATTTATACAACCCTGCAGATCAACAAGTGTCAAACCTTCTCTGTGGCTCTGTGGTTAGGGTCAGGGAAAGGCACAAATTGGCTCATGCAGTGAGAAGCCAGGCCCTCTTTGCTCCAGATTAAGCCCCAAGGACCATAACAGCCATCAAACTAGATGTACCTGCCCCTGGAAGATTCAGGAACAGAGTCAAAGCTGCCCTTGTCATCCAAATACTACTTACTGTGGCCTCTTCACTTTGCTTCCTACAGCAAAGGAGGTTATAGCATGGCTGCTAGTTCATTTATGAACAGTGTGGACCTCATACTAGTGTGTGCAGTGCTGGGGATGGGACCTATGGCTTTGTGAATGCAAGGGAGGCACTCTGCCAACTGGGGGTAGTACTAAGTCATTTTGGGGGACTGAGAAAGACCTCCCACTGAGCCCCCAGGCCAGGGACCCACTGACTTCTCAGGGAAATGAATAAGGAGAAAGAGAGAACCCAGTGTGGGCTGGGTCTTCTGGCCTCCCTCAGGCCCATGATGACTGAGTACAAAAAAAAAATGTGTGTCATAGATTCTGAGCTCTGAGTTCAGGGCTGTCGGGAGGCTGAGCTCAGAAGAGAGGTAGGCTCTGTCTCTGTGTGGAGGGATGGTGGGTACACGACAGAGCCTCCCTGTGCCCAGCTACCTCGGTGAAGTGGCTTCTGACCAGCGATACTTCAAGCCCTGGAAAACAACAGCAGTCCCTGAGATGAGCAGTGGTGGCGCACGCCTTTAATCCCAATACTTGGGGGGCAGAGGCAGGCGGATCTTTGAGTTCGAGGCCAGCCTAGTTTACAGAGTAAATTCAAGGAGACCTACACAGAGAAACCCTGTCTGGGAAAAAAGAAAAGAAAAAAAAAAACATAAAAACAAAAAAACAAGAGTAGGCCATGTGTTGCAGCCTGTTCCAGGCCAGCCCTCAGGCATAATTTCACAAGGAAAAATGGCTCCATCCAATCATTCCACTTTGAACCCTGTGGGTGTTAGCTCCCTGCAGCTACAGAAAGGACATTTCTCTCTCTCTCTCTGCTGTCCTGGGCTGTGTTCCTGATGGCAGGTTGCTGTCCCCAAGAGATGTAGCTTTAGCTTTAGCAGTCTAGGGTGATCCCTCTTAGCACACAGCCAGAAGAGGCCTGGGGGGAGGGGCCCCAGTGCCCCCCACCATCTTTGTGGCTCCTCTGGATTCTGCAGGCTTTGGTGACACCTGCTGGCCACTTGCCCCATCTCCATGGCAACCACAGCAACTCCATAATGCTGAGATGGAGAAGGGTCGCCTAGGCAATGGCAGTAGAGAGGGTGAAGGGTCACAGCACCAGGCCTCTTCTGAGACTGATTCCTGTGTCTGTTCCCTGCTGCCCTGATCCTCCATTACCAAAAAACAAACAAACAAACAAAACAAAACAAAACAAAACAAACAAGGAGACTCCAGAGGGGCTCAGTTGATAAATTGCTTACTTAGCATTCACAAGTCCTGGATTGGGTCCACAGCACCCCATAAACCACTCAGAGTGGTGCATACCCATGATTCCAGCACTTGGGAAGTAGAGACAAGAGGATTAGAGGTTCAAGGTCATCCTTGACGTCATAATGAGTTCAAGGCCAGCCCAGTCTCTATGAGACCAAAGCAGCAGCTAGCTAGTTAGGAGTCTGATTGACCTATTGCCTGTGAGTCTCTTGGGAGGAGAAAGGGTACAGATACTAGAGCCATGCATCCTCTCTTCCTGTCCTAGGTTCACCTGTGGCCTTCACACCTGCATCAGGGCCTTGGCATTCCCACTGTCACCTGACAGCTTTAAGAGATTTGGACATCTGGATAGTGCCTTTGGGGCCAGCCCTTTCTCTTTGGTCTGCCACACCCTAGGGACGACCTAGCCACGATGCTGGACGGCCAGCCTCCCAGCAGCATGATGGGTAAACACTTTATGTCCCTGTCTATCGCTCTCTCTACCTCTCTCTTCGTGTGTGTGTGTGTGTGTGTGTGTGTGTGTGTGTGTGTGTGTGTCTTTATCTCTGACTCTTTGCTACCACAGCTCTCTGACTGGGACTGTGAAGCATCTAAACAGTGAGCCACAGGAGTGCCAGCCTGGACTCTAACTTGGTACAACTCTGACCTGAGCCCTCAAGCAGAGGTGGCTGAAGATACTGAGGCCAGAAGAAGAGATGGAAACCTAATACTTCTTGGCATGAGGTCCATCATACCTGGTCCTCAGAGCCTGCTCCTGCCAGACCTCAGCCTTCCTCAGCCCCTGAGTAGCACAGACAAAAACAGTCAGACCTAGCCAGCAGTGGTGGCACACACCTTTAACTCCAGCACTCGAGAGGCAGAAGCAGGCAGATCTTTGAGTTCGAGGCCAGCCTGGCCTACAGAGTGAGTTCCAGGACAGCCAGGGCTACACAGAGAAACACTGTCTTGAAAAAACAAAAATGCAGAGTCAGACCTGAATAAGGCTGGGGAATCGTAGTGGCCTGAAGGGCTGACCGTGCTGCTGTTCAGGTCACCAGTCTGTCTCCAGGCTCTGCCCAATCCAGCTCCATGAAGGCCTCAGCTCTTTGGATCTTGTGGAAGCCTCCAGGGTCCATGCCAAGACAGAATACAGGAACCTTGCACAAAACATCCAGGAAAAGGTGAGGTCTGCCTTGGCAGTGACTCCTCTCTCTCTCTCTCTCTCTCTCTCTCTCTCTCTCTCTCTCTCTCTCTCTCTCTTCTCTCCTCTCTCTCTCTTGGTGTGTGTGTGTGTGTGTGTGTGTATCTGTATACACACACACACACACACACACACACACACACACACACACACACATATATATATATATATATATGTTTCTGTTTGTATGTCATCTGCCTCTTCTAGGACTGGGTCTCTCAGCACTGGCGGCGCATGCCTTTATTCTAGCACTAGGAAGGCAGAGGCAGGTGAGTCTCTTTTAGTTTGAGGCCAGCCTATTCTACAAAGCAAGTTCCAGGACAGCCAGGACTATTACACAGAGAAAAAACCCTGTCTCAAAAAAACAAAACAAGCCGGGCAGTGGTGGCGCACACCTTTAATCTCAGCACTTGGGAGGCAGAGGCAGGCAGATCTCTGTGAGTTCGAGGCCAGCCTGGGCTACAGAGTGAGTTCCAGGACAGGCTCCAAAGTTACACAGAGAAACCCTGTCTCAAAAAACCAAAACAAACAAACAAACAAACAAACACTGGGTCTCTCACTGGCCTGAAGTGCATGGATTAGTCTAATCTGCCCAGGAAGCGTCAGAACCTCCTTTCAAGTACACACCACAATGCCCAGCTTTCAGATGAGTTCTGGGGATCAAACTCAAGTCTTCATGCTTGTTTGGTTTTGTTTTTGTTTTTTCAAGACAGTTGTGTGTGTGTGTGTGTGTGTGTGTGTGTGTGTGTGTGTGTGTGTGTAGCCTTGGCTGTCCTGGAACTAGCTCTTTTTTTTTGTTTTTTGTTTTTTGTTTTTTGTTTTTCGAGACAGGGTTTCTCTGTGTAGCTTTGCGCCTTTCCTGGAACTCGCTTTGGAGACCAGGCTGGCCTCGAACTCACAGAGATCCATCTGGCTCTGCCTCCCGAGTGCTGGGATTAAAGGCGTGCGCCACCACCGCCCGGCTGGAACTAGCTCTTTAAACCAGGCTGACCTTGAATTTATAGAGATCCACCACCGCCGGCGTTTTTTGTTTTGTTTTGTTTTGAAGTCTTCACGCTTGTAAGGCAAGCACTTTACAGACTGAGCCGTCTTCCCAGATCCTGGCTGCCCCTCAGCCTCCAGCTCCAGCCTCTTCCTTGACACTCAACTACATAACACCCCACAGTGCACACAGCAGGTTCCACCCTAAGCTTGCTGCTGAATTTTCTTCTAGAACATCCTTCTCCCAGGAATGGGGCCAGCACCTGCTCTGTAGGCCTGAGAGGTTCCTGCAGGGGCCCTGCAGGGGGACAAGAATGACATGCAGCTTAGCACACAGTTTAAGAGAAAGGCTTGAGGTTCTGTGTGTTGAGGCGGTGTAGACCTATGAGCCAGCACTTGACAGAATAGAAATGAAGATGACCCTTGGCTACAGAGTGAGCTCTAGGCTAGTGTGCGATATATGAGACCGTTTCAAAAACAAAACAAAGAGCTGGGAGGGGTAGCTCAGTGGTTAAGAGCACTGCCCGAATTTGCTGAGGACACAGGTTCGGGTCCCAGCACCCACAAGGCAATTTATAACTGTCTGTAAGGTTCCCTCTGCTCCACAGGATCCTTCATGCTTATGGGGCATATAAACTCACACAAGCACACATACATACACATAAAAACAAACGAAAGTATGTACATATACATGATGTAATGCTCTTCCGCTTTCCTTTTAGAAATATTTATTTTTAGTTTGGGGGGGTTGATTTTTTTTCTTATTTATTATTTTTATGTTTTGTCTGCATGTATGTTTATGTATTATGAGTGCCTGGTACCTGAAGAGACCAGAAGAGGACATTGGATCCCCTGAAACTGGAGTTCCAGACAGGTGTGAGCTGCTTTGTCCAGGGAATCACACCCAGGTCCTCTGGAAGAACAGTCAATGCTTTTAATCCCTGATCTGTCGGTCCAGTCCCCATCCACTTATGGGGTAGGGAGTGGGGGTGGGGATTAAGGTCAGTCTCACTATGTAGCTTTAGCCGGCCTGGAACTGGAAATGCAGAGCAGGCTGGCCTCCAATATGAGAGCAGCCTCTGCCTCCAGAGTGTTGAGACTAAAGGTGTATGCCACCGTGCCCAGCCTGCCTTCCACAGGGACTGAGGAGGCAGTGGCATGAACATTTTCCCCACAGGGGCTTGAAATGACCTCACAGGGTTCAGGCACCTCTTCTTTGTTTTGTTTTATTTTTCTGCTTGTTTTCTGAGATGGGGTCTCATGTAGTCCAGGCTAGCCTCACTAGGTAGCTGAGGACGAACTTGAAAAATCCAACACATTCTGCCAAGTAAGTGAATCTTTGGGACATACTGCTAAGTGAAATAAGAAACAGACAAAAAAGAAATGATTCTACTCATCCGAAAGCCCTAGAATCCTCCAATTTATGTACAC
The DNA here is from genome assembly GCF_949786415.1 of Peromyscus eremicus. NCBI lineage: Eukaryota > Metazoa > Chordata > Mammalia > Rodentia > Cricetidae > Peromyscus > Peromyscus eremicus. The sequence continues at coordinate 28,247,668 of NC_081438.1, read as the reverse complement.
AGAGAATAAAATGTTGGGTGCCAGGGGTCAGGGAGAGAGAGTCAGTGTTTAATAGGGACAAGGTTACAGTTTGGGAAGTGGAAATGAATGGCATTGATGGTTGTGCCACACTGTCTGTGGCTTGATAAGAACTTGATAGTTAAGGTAAGAAACTGTACGGTGTGTGTATTTTAACACAATTTTTAAAAAGTTTAGTTAAAGGCTGAAGGCATGCCTCAGCTGTGAAATACTTACTTAGGATTCCTCAATAAGACACAGTGGATGTGGCTCAGTAGTAGAGCACCTGTCTAGAATCCCCCAGTGAGGGGCTGGGGTGTGGCTCAGTGGTAGAGTCCTGCCTAGAATCCCCCAGTGAAGGGCTGGGGTGTGGCTCAGTGGTAGAGCACCTGCCTAGAATCCCTCAGTACAGGAGCTCTTGTCTAGTGAGGCCCTGGGTTCCTTCCCCAGTATTGAAAACAAAAATTATGTACATGGGAGCTGAAAGAATAGTCTTCCCCAGCGATGAGCCCCTAAATTAGTTATCCAGTACCAAGTGTTAAGTCCTGAAATCATATGAATACAAGTAACATTATGTGAACTGAACTCTCTCTCTCTCTCACACACACACACACACACACACACACACACACATACACACACACCACAACAATTTAATAAATTGAGGCCATAAATTCAAGAGAGAGCAAGGGAAATGTACAGGAGTGGAAGGGTTGGGAAGAAGAAGAAAAAGGGATTGAGAATGATATAATTATACCCTGATTTAAAAAAAAAAAAAAAGAAAATCAAAAAAAATTTTTTTGGTTTTTTCAAGACAGGGTTTCTCTGTGTAGCTTTGCACCTTTCCTGGAACTCACTCTGTAGCCCAGGCTGGCCTCGAACTCACAGAGATCCACCTGCCTCTGCCTCCCGAGTGCTGGGATTAAAGGCATGCGCCACCACCACCTGGCTAAGAAAAATCAATTTTGTGCATGGATCAGATAGGATCACGTTTCCATGTGACAGACAGACACCCATGGGGGGAGGGGCACGGCTTCAGGAAGGAAGAGATAAGCTGTATCGCTCCATATCCTGTGGTGACACACAGCCTGCTTTCCACAGCGCCTGAGGAGACAGTGGCATGGCCATTTCTCCCAGAAGTCCTTGAAGTGACCTCATGGGTTCAGGAGCCTCATTCTTTTGTTTTAGTTTGGTTTTGTGCTTTTTGTTTTTTTGTTTGTTTTGTTTTTGAGAAAGGGTCTCATTTAGTCCAGGCTAGCCTCACTGAGGATGACCTTGAAGTTTAACCCTCCTGTCTCCACCTGGGTGTTGGAATCACAGGTCTGCACTAACATGTTTGGTTGTCCAGTCCTTTCTTATCATGTTCAATAGAGGAGGAGTTTGGCCATCTGGGTAGTAAGGATGAAGCAATCCTGTGGTCCTGTGGGGGAGGGGTCAGCTCTGAGGTCTTCACAGCCCCGCCTCTGTGGGAGACTCTCATCTCTAATCTGAGATGGAGTTTGTGGGTCTAGGTTTTTGCTCCAATCTTCTTAAGCCACTTGCCTATCTCAGGAGGATTAGCCCTGCTCATCTTCAGAGCCACTTAGCCACTGACCTCCATGACCCAAAGCAATTCAAGAGGCACACGGTGCCTCTGCCCCACTGGCCCTCCTCCTAAGAGAAACCACATCCTCCTGGAGGTGGGATCACCATGACTTGCCAAGCACACAGAACCTACTGTATACTATGAATTAACCTCTAGGCACCTGCTATGTCCTTGGTATCTGTATTAGTCAGGATTCTATAGAAGAACAGAATTTATAGAATTTATTCTTTCTCTTTCTTTTTTTCTTTCTCTTTCTTTCTTTCTTTCTTTCTTACTTACTTACTTACTTACTTACTTACTTACTTACTTACTTACTTACTTATTAAGTGGCTTACAGGCTGTGGTCCAGCTAGTCCAACAATGGCTGCCTCTGAATGGAAGATCCAAGAATCCAGTAGTTGTTCAGTCTACAAGCCGGGGTATCTCAGCTGGTCTTTAGTATATGCTGGAATCCTGAAGAAGTAGGTTCTAATGCCAGTGAAGGAATTGATGTGCTAGTGAGAGTAAGAGCAAGCAGGCAGAGAGCACAAGCTTCCTTCTTCCATGCCCTTTATATAGGCTGCCAGCAGAAGGTATGGCCCAGATTAAAGGTGGATCTTCCCACCCCAAAGATCTGGATTAGAAGTTGGTCTTCCGCCAGGCAGTGGTGGCACATGCCTTTAATCCCAGCACTTGGGAGGCTGAGGCAGGCAGATCTCTGTAAGTTCGAGGCCAGCCTGGTCTACAGAGTGAGTTCCAGGACAGCTAGGGCTGTTAACACAGAGAAAGAAAAGGAAAAAAGAAAAATATCCTGGGACTGGGGAGATGGCTCAGTGGCTAAGAGAACTGGCTGCTCTTCCAGAGATTCCGGGTTCAATGCCCAGCACTACATGGCAGCTCATTACTGCCTGTGATTCCAGTTTTAGGTACTCCAATACCTTCACACACATATACATATTTTGGTTTTTCGAGTTGAGACAGGGTTTCTCTGTGTAGTTTTGGTTCCTGTCCTGGATCTTGCTCTGTAGACCAGGCTGGCCTCAAACTCACAGAGATCCTCCTAAGTGCTGGGACTAAAGGCATATGCCACTGCCACCCGGCTCAGCCATTCGGGTGTTAGTTAATTCCAGATGTAGTCAACCAAGAATAGCCACCACCGTGTCTACTGTGTGCTGAGGGCCTACTGTATCCCTAGTGTCTACTTGGTGCTGAGTGCCTATTCCGTATCAAGCACCTAATGATGAATGCTTGTCCTACTTTGTGCTGAGTTGGGTTTCCGGCACTACTTTGCCCCTCTGTCCCCTCTCAATGGCCCTCATGGCAGTCCCCTTTGTCATTCCACTTTACAAATGGGAAACCAAGGTCTGAGGAAGAACGAAGCTTTTGTGTCTGCTTTCTGGGCCCCGTTATTAGCAGCTCAGGGGTTGAGGAAGCTGCTTAAACCACATAGCAAGAACAGGCCCATCTGTACTGGGTCATAGTGGGCACTCTCGCTGCTATGGAGTCATTCTTGTGCCCTCCTTCCTGCCTTTCACCTGCTGATGTGAGGACACAGGTCAGGGCATGTGAAGCTGTTGCCTTTTGGTATTTTCAGAGAGACGCTGCCAAGCAGTCCTGAAGGGTGTGTCTCTTTATCCTTGTGGAAGATCCCAGTCTGCTTTCCCTTTACCACAAACAAGTCTGCCACAGAGCTGGGAAGATGGCTTCATGGTTAAAGCACTGAACGTACAATAGTGAGGACTAGAGTTCAGATCCCCATATAAATGTTGGGTGGGCATGGCAGCCCAGCTACAAACCTAGCCTCAGAAGGCAGAGGCAGGGGTCTCCAGAGCAAGCTGCCTAACAAGACTAGCCATGCTGGGCTGTGGTGGCTCATGCTTTTAATCCCAACATTCTGGAGGCAGAGGCGGGCAGATCTCTGTGAATTTGAGGCCAGCCTGGTCTACAGAGCGAGATCCAGGACAGCCAGGGCTACCCAGAGAAACCTTGTCTCCAAAAACAAAACAAAACAAACAAAAAAAGGTGTGCACCATCATGACCCAGCCAGATTTAATTATTTCCATTATATGTATATGCCTGATTGCCTGCATGTACGTCTATGAACCATGTGGTTGCAGTGTTCATGGAGGCCAGAAGAGGGCATTGGATCCCCATGGAACTGGAGTTACAGCTGGTGATGAGCCATGTGGGAACTGAATTAGGGTCCCTGGAAGAGTAGTCAATGCTCTTAATTTATGAGCCATCTCTCCAGCTCCCTATTTTTCTTTTCTTTTTTTAATTTTGTGTATGTATATGTGTATGTGTTCACATGGATGTAGTTTCCCATAGAGGCCAGAAGAGGGCACTAGACCCCCTTGGAGCTGGGGTGACAGGTGGTTGGGCAAGCGTTCTACCAACTGAGCTTCACACCAAACTTTTGAGCTAGGCTTCCTGTATTTTGCTAACAAATATACCCTGATGCAGGGGACATGAGTTGCTGCAGACTCCAAGCAGCAAGTAGACCACTTCAGGAGCCACACAGGACTATTTCCAGATGGAAGGAAGCTAGGGAACCAGTGTCAGGGAGGGTCAAACTATTTTTGTTATTATTATGTTTAGTGTGTGTATGTGGGGGGGGGGGGTGTCCCCATGTGTGGGCACTTGCCTGACACAGCATGTGTGGAGGTCAGAGGACAAAAGAAGTCATTTCTTTCCTTCAACCATGTGGGTCCTGAGGGTCAAATTCAGGTCATCAGGCTTGGAAGCAATTGCCTTTACCTGCAAAGCCATTGCACTAGCCCCCGAGCTGTATTTTATTTTATTTTGTGAGAGGGTCTCACAATTTAGCCTGCCTGGAACTCACTATGTAGACCAGGTTGGCCTTGAACTCACAGAGATCCACCTGTTTCTGCCTCTCAAATGCTGGAGTTAAAGACCTACATCACCCCATCCTGTCCAAGCTCTGGTCCTGCAGTGTCGAGTGGAGTATGGCCAGAAGAAAGACTGGGGTGAGGGGGACACAAGGTCTTTAAGTCTCACTCCCTGGATCTCTAGGTCTCCAGTCTGATAGAATGCTGTCCCAGAAGTTGAACCTGGCTGCCAGGACCCAGCCTTCCCTGATAGGGAGAGGACCTCCCCACCCCCACCCCCTGAAATGGCAGAGCCTCCATCTGAGTCTGTTACCACGTGTATTGCCAGCCCTCTCGCTCCCACTAGAGCCTCGCTGGAAAATCGCCCACAAGTTGAAAGAGATTTCTTCCCAGCAGACAGCGCTCTGGCGGCTTCAGGCTTTATCTTTCCCATGCAGAGGGAGTGAGCACTGTTCATTTCATTTCCTACAATTAAAAACACCCAAAGCCCTAAATCACACACTGAAAAACAGGTGGGGCCTTCAGGATTTCTCTGCAGCTTGATAAGGAGGCGATGGTTGCCAGAGCAACAGAGCAAGGAGCATTCTGGGGAAAAGGGACCTAGATTTCTTGTGCTCACTGTTCCCTGGAGGAAGACAGCTTCCCAGGGCCTTTCTCCTTCCACTGCGGTTTTGCTCACAGTGTTTGCAGTCCAAGAGAAGAGCTTGGGTGGGAAGATGGTGGAGCCCCTCCTACTCTCAGGAATTCTTTCCACACCCAGCCCCTCACTGAGGGATTCTAGGCAGGTGCTCTACCACTGAGCCACACCCCAGCCCCTCACTGGAGGATTCTAGGCAGGTGCTCTACCACTGACCACACCCAGCCCCTCACTGGGGGTTTCTAGGCAGGTGCTCTACCACTGAGCCGCACTTCCAGCCCCTCACTGGGGGATTCTAGGCAGGTGCTCTACCACTGAGCCACACCCCAGCCCCTCACCGGGGGATTCTAGGCAGGTGCTCTACCACTGACCACACCCAGCCCCTCACTGGGGGTTTCTAGGCAGGTGCTCTACCACTGAGCCGCACTTCCAGCCCCTCACTGGGGGATTCTAGGCAGGTGCTCTACCACTGAGCCACACCCCAGCCCCTCACCGGGGGATTCTAGGCAGGTGCTCTACCACTGAGCCACACCCCAGCCCCTCACTGGAGGATTCTAGGCAGGTGCTCTACCACTGACCACACCCAGCCCCTCACTGGGGGTTTCTAGGCAGGTGCTCTACCACTGAGCCGCACTTCCAGCCCCTCACTGGGGGATTCTAGGCAGGTGCTCTACCACTGAGCCACACCCCAGCCCCTCACCGGGGGATTCTAGGCAGGTGCTCTACCACTGACCACACCCAGCCCCTCACTGGGGGTTTCTAGGCAGGTGCTCTACCACTGAGCCGCACTTCCAGCCCCTCACTGGGGGATTCTAGGCAGGTGCTCTACCACTGAGCCACACCCCAGCCCCTCACCGGGGGATTCTAGGCAGGTGCTCTACTACTGAGCCACACCCCAGTACCTCACTGGGGGATTCTAGGCAGGGCTCTACTACTGAGCCACACCCCAGCCCCTCATCGGGGGATTCTAGGCAGGTGCTCTACCACTGAGTCACACCCCATCCCCTCACTGGGGGAGTCTAGGCAGGTGCTTTACCACTGAGCCACACTGCAGCTCTTCACTGGCAAGACCTCTGTGGCTGACCCACATCCCTATCCTTTAGCCTTCTAAAATCATTGTGATACAATATAAATGCCATATATATATATATATATATATATATATATATATATATATATATATATATTTTGAGACAGGTTTCTCTGTGTAACCCTGTCCTGGAATTAGCTCTGTAAACCAGGCTGGCCTCGAATTCACAGAAACTGCCTGCCTTGCCTCCTGAGTGCTAGGATTAAAGGCATGCACCACCACTGCCTGGCTACAATTTCTCATCTCAACCATGGTTAAATACGTATCAAGCAACTGACAGTGTAGTGCAGCCATCATTACCATTCATTTCCCGAGTTTTCTACTCCCAGGTGGACTTTTTTTTTTTTAGTTTTTCAAAACAGGGTTTCTCTGTGCACCTTCGGAGCCTGTCCGAGAACTCGCTCTGTAGACCAGGCTGGCCTTGAACTCACAGAGATCCGCCTGCCTCTGCCTCTCAAGTGCTGGGATTAAAGGTGTGCACCACCACCGCCTGGCTGTGAAGGTGGACTTTTGAGCACTTTTGTCCCTTCAAAACTATTTACATGGTGGGCTAAAGAGATGGCTCAGAGTTTAAGAGCACTGGTCCTGAGTTCAATTCCCAGCAACCACATAGTGGCTCACAACCATCAATAGTGAGATCTGGTGCCCTCTTCTGACACACAGGCACACCATATACATAATTAATTAATTAATATTTTAAAAAAATATTTACATGGGCAAATTCACTTGCCACTCAAGCCTGACCAACTGAATTTGATCCCTGGAACCCATGGTGGAAAGAGAAAACCAACTCTCACAAATTGTCCTCTTACCACACGGGTACAGTGACAGGCATGCCCCTATCCCACACACAGGCTGCATCGTCATTATCATTGTCGTCATCATCCGGAAACTACTAGAATTTCAGTTTGGTTCCCTTTTGAATATCTGACACTTTTTCCACCCAAGACAGGGTTTCCAATACAGGAACTTGCTCTGTAGACAGGCTGGCCTCTAACTCAGAGATTCTCCTGCCTCTGCCTCTGGAGTGCAAGGATTAAAGGTGTGTGCCAACACACTCAGCTCCCTTGTTTTATTTTTTTTTTAAGTATTTATTATAACTGTGTGTATGGTGTGTGTGTGTGTGTGTGTGTGTGTGTGTGTGTGTGTGTGTGTGTGTGTAGGTCAAAGGACAACTCTTTGCACATCAAAATGAACAACTTCAATGAGCTGAAAAGCATTACAGTGGAAATAGAGAAGACTACAGAAAAACTGCATTTTGCTGAAAGGTGCTGTTACTCGCCATAACCCCAGCATTGTGGAGGCAGAGGCAGGCAGATCTCCCTGGCAGGACAGCCAGGGCTACACAGAGAGACCTGCTTCAAAATATAATAAATAGAGAGGGAGGGAGGGAGGGAGGGGGAGAGAGAGAAGTGTACATCCTTTCATGTGGCTCCCGAATCGCCTTCCTTGGAAAGCTGATATGGAAAGGTCAGGGACTAAGCTCTCTTCCAGCCCAGATGACGAGAAGGGATGTTTGCCCTCACTGCCATTACTATTCTTTCAGTTAGTTGAGCTTTTTTTTTTTTTTTTTCTTTTTTCTTTTTTAGTTTCCTTGAAAGCCACATGTGCAAAGTTCTCCATCATCTCTGTACAGGGCCTTCTGAGCAAGCATCAGGGTGGTCCATTCCTTTTTAGTGAAATACAGAAAAAAAAAATTCAGGAGGCAGAGCCAAGTGGATCTCTGTGAGTTCGAGGCCAGCCTGGTCTACAGAATGAGTTCCAGGACAAGCACCAAAACTACACAGAGAAACCTTGTCTCAAAAAACCAAAAAAAAAAAAAAAAAAAAAAAAAAGTTGACTAGAGATGGTGAAATGGCTCATCAGGAAGAGGGGCTTGACCGTCTGAACTGAGTTGTATCCCCAGGACACAGATGGTAGAAGGGGATCTTGAGTTTGTGTCTTTCAGGGATCCACTAAACATCTCTGATTTTGGGAACGAGGTGTCAGAGCTACCAAGCTATCACCTCCTTAAGCCAGGAATGCAGCTTCCATTGAGTTGTAAAGAAAGAGGCAGAATAGGATGAAGGGAAAATGCCACAAAACTTGATGTAGTTGCAAAGAATTTTCCCTTGCATAAATATTCAGTGTATGGCCAGTCTCTGGTTTGTTGCCAGAAATCTGAAAAAGTTGCTCTTAAGAAATTGGGGGAGCTGGCGCGATGGCTCCAAGGTTAAGAACACTGACTGCTCTTCCAAAGGACCCAGGTTCAATTCCCAGCACCCCCCACAAGGCAGCTCATAACTGTCTGTAACTCCAGTTCCAGGGGGCCCGATACCCTCACACAGACATACATGCAGGCAAAACACCAATGCTCATAAAATAAAAATAAATTAAAAAAGGAAATTTTGATGCCAGGCGGTGGTGGTGCATGCCTTTCATCCCAGCACTTGGGAGGCAGAGGCAGGCAGATCTCGATGAGTTTGAGGCCAGCCTGGGCTACAGAGTGAGTTCCAGGAAAGGCACAAAGCTACACAGAGAAACCTTGTCTTGGGGGGGGGGGGAGGAAATTTTGGAAGTTTTTCCTGTGATTTTTATGGAGTGAATTTTTTTTTTTTAATTTTGTAAAGATTGGGAGGATGGGGTCTTATGTAGTAGCCCAGGCTGAACTCAAGCTGGAAATGTAGCTGAGGTTGACCTTGAGTTTTTCTTATCCTCCTAGCTCCACTTCCTGGAATTACAGATGTGCACCTATGTGTATGCTAGGCAGTTCTCTACCAACACAGTCATAGCCAACACGGGCATGGTAGGATTCAATTATTTTATAATACATTTCCTCCACTTAATACCTTGTATGTGTTTTCTCATATCCACATATATATAAGCATTATTTATTTATTTATTTATTTTTGGCATAGGGTCTCAGTAGCCCAGGTTGGCCTTCAACTCTCCATTCTCCTGCCTCCAGCTCCCAGGGGCTGGGGTTATAGGTAGTATGCAACGCCATGCTGGGTTTATGCAGGGTTTTATGAGTGATAGACAAGCACTCTACCAACTGGGCTACAACCCCAACCCTGAAGTGTAGGTTTTTTTGTTTGTTTGTCTGTTTGTTTTTTGAGACAGGGTCTCACTATGTAGCTCTGGCTGGCCTGAAACTCATTATGTAGACCAGGTTGGCCTCAAACTCCTAGAGATCCACCTGCCTCTCCCTCTGGAGTGTTGGGATTAAAAGTGTGCGCCACTACACCTGGCTGTTCTTTTTGATGATGTAGTTTTTTTGTTTTTGTTTTTCAAGACAGGGTTTCTCTATGTGGTTTTGGTGCTTGTCCTGGATATTGCTCTGTGGACCAGGCTGGCCTTGAACTCACAAAGATTCCCCTGGCTCTGCCTCCCGAGTGCTGGGATTAAATGCATGTGCCATGGCTGCCAGGCTGATGGCATAGTTTTTTGACAAGACTTCACACTATATCGTGAGTTGGCCTTGAACTTATACCATGGCATGTGTGTGGGGTTCCGAGGACAACTTTTCAGAATTGATTCTCTCCATGTGAGTCCCAGGGATTGAACTCAGGTTGTCAGGATTGGCGGCAAGTGTCTTTACCTGCTGATTTGTCTCAACGACCCTGGTGAGTTTTTAAGACTTTTTTTTTTTTTTTTTTTTGATAATGCTGGGGATAAAACCCAGAGCCTGTGGTCTCCCACTGAGCCCACTCCAGCCTCAAAGTTTCTCCATCTGCCATTTTCTTCCTTTGCATTCATTCCCTTTGTAGCTGGATGGACATGTGATCATTTATTTAACCCATCCCCTGTGGTTGGACATTTAGAATACTTTTCAGACTTTGGCAATTACATGTGATGTTGATAATGAACATTACATATCTGTCACTTTGCGCCTGCTCAATGAGCTGTGAAATAACCCCCCGAGGTGGAATTGCTGGGTCGAATCTACATGAGTTCATAATCTCAGTAACTGCAGCTCAAAGTGTCCACGTGACTTAGCAGAGCCCACTGACATTCCCACCCCCAGGACAAAGAGCTCCTGTTCCCCTCATAGTCTTGCCAACTGAAAGCCTTCTCGTGTGTGTGTGTATGGAGGCCTCTGTGTGTGTGTGTTCATATATGTGCATACACATGTATGTGTGTGCATTTGAGTCCAGAAGTTGACATCTGGCATCTTCAATTGCTCTCCATCTTTTCTGCCTGCATGCATGTCTGTGGACCATGCACATATGCCTGGTGGCCCTGAAGTCAGAAGAGGGTATCTATCAGATACCCTGGGACTGAAGTTATAGATGGTTGTGAGCCACCATGTAGGTGTTGGGAACCAAACCGGGTCTTCTGTAAGAGCAGCCAGTGCTCTTACCTACCGAGCCAGCTCTCCAGCCCCTTTTTTTCTTTTTTTGTGACAGGGTATCATGATAAAGCCTTGGCTAGCCTGGCACTGATGTTGATAAGACTGGCCTCAAATTCACAAAATCCATCAATTTCTGCCTCCTGAGTATAAGATTTAAGATGTGGAGTGTTCTGTCTAGAGTCACACTTTTTTTTTTTTTTTTTTTTTTTTTTTTTGGTTTGTTTTTGAGACAGGGTTTCTCTGTGTTTCTGCTCTGGCTGTCCTGGAACTATGTAGACCAGAATGGCCTTGAACTCACAGAGATCCACCTGTCTCTGCCTCCCAATTGCTGGAATTAAGGCGTGCACCACTACTGCCTAGCCTTCTTCCATTCTCACACATCCAGTTTGGGAGGGTCCCCTGCTTAGGGAGTGATGCTGCCCACAGTGGGCTGAGTGCATTAACAATGCCCAGCATTAAAGGGAAGCTTTTAAAGGTAAAACAAGGTCACTCAAGTTATTTAAAAAGTTATTCCTGATCATAGGGGTTATGCCAGTCCAAAGCTAAACACAGACATTAGATGGATGTCCTTGAACATGATCTCTGAGGCTTCTCTATGAAGGCTGTGGTTCTGGCAGAGTCTCTATGGGAGTTCTTGTTATCACAACACACTCAACTTTCCCCCTAAGATTTATTGTTTTAATTTGTTTTATTTCATGTGCATGAGTGTTTTGTTTGCATGCATGCCTGTGTACCACATGTGTGCTTAGTGCCCATATAAGTCAGAAGAGGTCATCAGTCTGGAACTGGAGCTAGAGATGATGGTGAGCTATCATGTGGGTGCTGAGAACCAAATCTAAGTCCTCTGCAAAACCAACAATGGACCCATCTCTCCAGCCCCAATCCTTATTTATGTGTGCTGTCTGTGTGAGTATGTGTGTTTATGAGTGTGTTTGTATGTAAATGTGTGCATTGCCTAAGGAGGCTAGAAGAGAGAATTGGATCCCTTGGGACTGGAGTTACAGGTGATAGTGAGCCACCATGTGAGTTCTGGGAATCAAACTCTGGTCCTCTGAAGAACAGCAAGTGCTCTTAACCACTGGGCCAACTCTCCAGCCCCAATTTTTTTTCTAGACAGAATTTGTCTGTGTAATATAATAGCCCTAGCTGTCCCGGAACTCCCTTTGTAGACCTGGCTGGCCTTGAACTCACAGAGAACCACCTGCCTCTGTCTTCCATCCACTACCACGCCTGGATTTTTTCTTTTTCCTTTTTGACAAAGGTCAGATAGCCTCATCCTCCCAGCTAACTCTAAGGATAGCTGGCTTCTTGGAGTGCTCCAAACAGTCCATGGCCCCATGGCTGCCAGTGTGCCCCACAAATAGACACTGGCTAGGGAGGCATATTCTAATGTAAGCCTCCCCAACATGAGGCAATGCTCCGTACACACACACACACACACACACACACACACACACACACCCCCCTCACAGCCAGGCCACAGCCTCTGCCTTGCTTAGACTGAAAACCCAGAATGCCAAGAGATGCCCTTCCTAATATGGGCACAGGACTGCCTCCCACCCCATCAGGTCTTTCACATTGAGACTCCCAACCCCCTGAGTATACTTGGAGGTGTGTCTGTGTCCACTTCTGTTAAATGTGGTGGACTTCTGTGACTGCCCATCAAGGGTGGAGGTGACAACAATGGCAAGAGCCAGAGCTGAACACATCTGCTGGTTTTCTTGGGATGCTTGTGCTTAAACTTGGCAGCCATGTTGTAAAGAAGACCAACTAGCCCAGAGGAGGCCACATGGAGGTGTTTTTGCTGAGGCCAAGGTCAACACTGATATCTATAACCAGATGGGAATAATGGTGCACACTTGTAATCCAGCACTTGGGAGGCAGAAGCAGGATTAGGAATTCAAGGACAGCCTTGTCTACATATACAATTTGAAGCCAGCCTAAGCGACTTGAGATCCTGTCTCAAAGAAGAATGGAGGGGGACTGGAGAGATGGCTCAGCAGTTAAGAGCACTGACTGCTCTTGCAGAGGACCCAGGTTCAATTCACATGGTGGCTCACAACTGTCTGTAACTACAACACCCTTCCACAGGCAAAACAAAACATCAATGCACATAAAAAAATAAGTAATTAAAAAAAAAAAAAGAATGAAGGAACCTCCCCACTTGAGCCTACAAAACAGACCACACATGGATAGTCAAGAGTCCCTGTTGGAAGGACCACATAGTTGCCTGGTTTTCTAAATCAAGGTCATTTTATTTGAGATTTTCTACATGCCACAAATTTACATTAAGAACACCCATTCAGAATGTGGTTTGTCAGCACCATAGAGACACCTGGGTGGGTGTCACTACCAGATACCAACTACAGGCAGTTCTCCAAGCTAGACAGGAGTCAGGGCAGTCTGTCATCAAAAGAGGGGGCGGGGGATGGTCACTTAGCACCTGGTCACAAGGCCTTACCCCATGCCCCAAAACAAAACACTCAACTCAGATGCTGCCAGGTAAAGTTACACATAGTGTGTCATGGTCAGAAGTGGCATAGGAGAGGCTTCACGCTATTACCTAGACACGTGCTCTTGTGTGTGCATACACACAGACACACCTACAGATACATGCACACTCCTACTGTGGAAACCCTTGTTCGTACACATATTCCTTGCACAGCAACCCGTGAACACTTCGTCAGCACAGAGGTCAGGGCTTTGGATGGAGTCAAGCCTGCCCCATCTGCGGCCCCAGGTTCTGAGGCAGGTCCCAGGCCAGCATTAGCAGCAGCAGCTTCAGGGACCCTGGCCTCCCTGAACAGCACCGCCGCTGGCAGCCCTATGGGAGCCTGCCAGGTCTGCCTGGGGCGGGACAGGTTCAGCCAAGCTCCTGGTCCAACAATTCAAAGAAAAGCCCACCCGCTGGTGGTCCTCCAAAGAGATACAGGTGCAACCACTAAGCAGCTAACATAGTACCCACGGCTGGTCTAGACCCCCATGCAGTATTGACAGAGCCTAGTAACTTCTATTGTACCGTGCAACCCCAAATGCAGATGAGACCAGTCACAAAATCTTGCAACAGTGCAGTGGATGCTGCTAACAATTGCAAGTACCAGTGAATTGGTGACATCCACAGGAAAAATGTAGGACCCACTACCTGCAGTCACATTTCATACCCCATTCAAAATTCTCTTAATTCTCTCTCTCTCTCTCTCTCTCTCTCTCTCTCTCTCTCTCTCTCTCTCTCTCTCTCTCTCTCCTCTCATCTCTATGTGGCACAGAGTCTCATGTAGGCTGGTTTCAAATTCCTTATATAGCCAAAGCTGGCCTTGAACTCCTGATCCTCCTGTTTCTACCTCCTATGGTCTGGGACGACAAGTATGCCCCATCACATTTCTCTTATTTTTCCTTGTAAGAGTTCAGCAATTTTCAGCTCTTCTAAGGGATAGGTCACAGCAAAGGCTGGAGGAAAGGTGGCATGCTGGCATCTCTTGGAAGGGATGTTAGGGTGGCTGTCCATCCTCCTTGAGGGTTCGGCCTTGGCTCACAGAGGCCTGGCCCTTGGCACCCACAGTCCCACTGCTTGGGCTGATCTTTCCCACAGACCCCTCTGAGCCTAGACCAGCCCAACCCCCATCATCTTGCTAAGCACTTAGCTTTTAACTTTGTCTGATGCGGTAGACAGACACTGAATTTGCCCTGGATCACCAAATGTGAGAGGCACCCAGTGGGTTCAGTGTCTGGGCCCAGCCCTCCCTGGCCACAGCCTGGGTCTAGACCAGGTCTGAACCTCATAGCATTGTTACAGGGCCTCCAAGGGTCAATGGCAGGACAGAGCCTGTCCCTGTCATATAAGAGCAGAACACTTCTTACCCTGGCTGATAAAATTCCTCCCTCTGAAAATCAGGAAAGCAGGTTGGAGAGATAGCTCAGTGGATAATGTACTTGTTGCATGAGGAACTGAGTTCAGATCCCCAGAACTCACACAAAGCCAGACATGGTAGTGCACATCCGTCATCATAGAACTCCCATCAAGAGATGGGAGACAGACAGGAGACTCCCTGGAAGTTCATGGGCCAGCTAGCTTAGTGTATACAACAGCAATCAAGAGACCCTGTCTCAAAAGAGGTGGAAGGTGAAAAGAGACACCCATAATTGCCCTCTGTTCTCTGCACATGTGCCATGGCACATACAGACCTGCACACATATACACACATGCATGCTTGCACATAGAGTTTTAAGAAGAGAGAAAATGAGGAAAGCCACTCGGTGAGCTCAGTATGGTTTGCTGGTATGTGCCAAGCCACAGGGTTAGGAGACATAGCATCAAAGACAGGACATAAAACACAAGGGCTGGCTGGGCAGTGGTGGCACATGCCTTTAATCTTAGCACTTGGGAGGCAGAGGCAGGAGGATCTCTGTGAGTTTGAGGCTAGCCTGGTCTACAGAGTGAGTTCCAGGACAGCCAGAGCTACACAGTGAGACCCTGTCTTGAAAAACCAAAATAAATATAACAAGAAACAACACAAGGTCTAGAGAAGGAGGTAGAGGCAAGAGCAGCCTGGGCTGGGCTGAGGCAGGGATACAGGCAGCCATGGGAGGTCAGGGGATTTCTGTTTACAAAGGATAAATTCACCTATCTCCTTCCTCTCTACCTTCTCTCTCTCTACCACAGAGAACACACACCACAAGATGCAAGCTTGTGTGCATGCACACAGGCCTACCTAGGTATACGTGCACACACATGCAGGTGCACACACATGTGTACTTGAGCGCTTGCGCACACACGCATCAGGCACATGGATACCCAGGCACAAGCACTCACTGTCTTCTTGGCAGGCAGCATATGGTCTGCCACTTAACAGCCAAGTCCTGCCAATCGGGGACCATTAGGGTGGGTTCTTTTCCCAGCGTCAAATGCTGCAGGCTATAAATTGCGATTAACACCGGTGCCAAAATAGCACTTAGCAAAAATAAGCACGCTATTGACATCTGGTGGATCCTGTCCCCAGTGGAGAAAGAGAGAAAATTCTCACTTGAAGTCAAAGGACTGTTGCAAGAGATACTAAGAATACCAGGCCTACTACTTGGGGTTGCTTCCTCAGACAGTCTGCACCCCAGCCTCCTGTGAGCAGGCCCCTTCCTGTCAGCCCAGTTTCTGGACATGAATGATACCACTGGCTAAAACTGCTGGCTCTCACAGGATTGACAGAATAGCTCTGGCCTTTGGAATAAAATCTAAGCAGAAAGGTGAGTTCCTGTCTGAAGGAATGAGGCTGATGTTTGTTGTTTTTGTTGTTTTTTGAGATAAGGTTTCTATGTAGCCCTGGCTGGCCTTGAACTCAGAGATTCACCTGCCTCTGCCTCCCAAGTGCTGGGATTAAAGCCTGCGTCACCACACCCAGCTGAGTGGAACTTCCTTTAAAGGAAAAAGTCACAAGGCCTCTTGAGACCTGATACCTCCAAGCAACCTGTCTCCCTCCTAGGCTGTAACCAGCCACGTTCTCATTTTAAGGACATGAAGCAGCTGGTCCTGGAAAGCCTACACAGTGGCCTTCAGGTGCCAGTTTAACGCTCTAAAGACATGCCCAGAAACTGGGGGAAGGAGTCCCACTACCTTTGGGACCCTTGTCTACAGCTGTGTGGGACCTCAGTCTGCCCCCTGGAACCTTGGCAGCCCATCCCATGGCAGGCAATGCCAGGAAAAGACAGGGCAAGCTTATAGCTCTCAGAAACTGTGTTAGGTCTGTGAGGGCAGGAGCTCTGGGTGTGGGGTGGGTATCCCCTGGGATCGGCCTACAGACAGACTGACCCCTCTGGGAGGGAGCACCTAGGGCTCTAGAGAGAATGAGGATCCTCTCAGGCAAGAGACTGACAAGGAGGGAGGGGCCGGCACTGCAGGCTGTGTATAAACACCAGGCTAGAACAGCAGGGGCCAGGCAGAAGGACTTCTCTCGGGGCCTGGGTCTGAGGGCTGTTTCCCTAACACCTTCCCCAGAGCCAGGTCAGAAGCCCCCAGGCCTCCCCAGGCTCCAACCTCTAGGCACAGCCTGCCCGAGACTACAGGTCACACACCCAGAGGCCAGTTCACTCTCTTCCTTACCTAGAAGG
Organism: Peromyscus eremicus; assembly: GCF_949786415.1. NCBI lineage: Eukaryota > Metazoa > Chordata > Mammalia > Rodentia > Cricetidae > Peromyscus > Peromyscus eremicus. The sequence goes on along the minus strand of NC_081438.1, from coordinate 28,231,102 downwards.
GAAGCTGAGGAGACCACAACTTAGGAAGACTTGTTGCCAAGGAGACAGAGGATGAGGGCAGGCTGGGTCTGGGATGGTCACCAGCAGTGAGCAAGGTCTGGTGGACCTGCATGAACTGAGATGTCCAGACTGGAAGCTACCTAGATCAATGTCCACAGCACACTGGGGACCTATCATCAAGAGAGGCCCAGGCAGGAGTCCAGTTGGACCAATCCAGCTACAGGCTCTCACACGTCCCCTCTAGAGGCTACTGACTCTTAGTCTCACTAGGGTGAGGCCACAGACACTGGGTCCTCTCTCAAGTTTCTTTTCTTTTCTTTTTTCTTTTTGTTTTATTGAGATTAAGACAGGGTCTTATGTAACCCAGGCTAGCCTCTACCTCAGTTATGTAGCTGAGGATGCCCCAACCTCCTGCCTTGACCTCCTGAATGCTGGGATTACAGGTGTGAGACACCATGAAGGTGTAAGCAGTGCTGGGGATGGAAACCGGGGTCCATGCACACTCACTAACTAAAGCAGTACCCACAGCTCTCAGTGAATTTCTGTAAGGACTAAACAGGTATGTGCTCCTGCTGCAGCATCCTATGCCCACTCTGGCTTTTACTGTTTTTAGCTATCCTAACAAGGCCAGTGGTTGTGGACTTCCTAGGAAGCGTTCAGACCTCCACGGCACCTAGAGTTTGTAAGCAGAACTGTGGGGAAAAGTGACCCTTGTGAGCCAGAGGCCCAACTCCTCAGGCTCAGCTTGGGGATGATGTCATCCCACATCCCAGGGGACCCTCTGGCACAGGTATCATTGGGCTGAAAACATCCCAGAGACATCATTTGGTTAAACATTTTCTTTTTCTTTGTGGTGGGGATGGAACCCAGGGCCTCACACACAACAGGCGAGTGTTCTGCCATTGGGCCATGCCCTAAATGTGTCTCAGTAGGAAAAGGAGCCACAGGCTCAGAGATGTCATTGTGGGTATTTCACAGTGAGAACCCAGCCCACCCTGACCCCATGTGGATACAGTCACATTACTGAACTCAACTGTAGATGACCATGGACAAAGGGACAGAGGGACAGTCCTCATGTTGAAGTAAGCAGGTGGATTGGGGCCTGCAGCCCACAAAGCCCCTGGGACTGTGGCCAGGCCCTGAAGGCTCTCACATCCATGGCCTACCTGATCACTTGTCACTGAGCCAAGTACTCCTGAGAGCAAGTGAGAGGAAACCCAAGGGGACTGGGGTAAATGTCTCAGAACAACTGGAAACTCTTTCTTCCCATCACAAAACAAGGACCTACTGTCCGCTGGCTTCTTGGACCCTTGTGGAGACTCAGACAGAAAGAGTCTCTGCTAACAAGAGTGGCGGGGCTGGGGCCAGGCAACCCTCTCACCACCACAGGTTCGGTGGCTCCTCAGCCACTCTGCTTTTAAACAAGGTGATCTCGTCCAGGTGCACCATGGGGACATCTCGGATGACATCTGTCAGGCCCTCGTGGAGCAGGGGGAAGATGACGACGTTCAATGCGGGCCTCTCAGCCTGGAAACTGAACCAGAGATCAGCCATTAACAGGGGACGCTGGTCAGAAGGTAAAGTGCTCGGGGAGCCACAGGAGACCCTGGGTTCAGTCTCCAGCACACATACTTCTGATTCTACTTCAGTCATCAGAGTCCTAGAGCCAGAAAGTAGAGAGGAGGGAACTGGGGCTGGGGCTGGGGCTGGGGCTGGACAGTCAGTGTATAACACAGATGGAACATCTGTCTGGAACATGAAGGGTTCAAGAACAGAGAGTAGTGATGAGTACACACATTGAAAACAGTGATGAGGCCGGGCAGTGGTGGTACATGCCTTTAATCCCAGCACTCAGGAGGCAGAGCCAGGCAGATCTATTTGAGTTCGAGGCCAGCCTGGCCTACAGAGCAAGATCCAAGACAGGCACCAAAACTACACAGAGAAACCCTGTCTCAAAAAAACAAAACAAAACAAAACAAAACAAAACAAAACAAAAAAAAAAAAAAAAAAAAACAGTGATGGGCTGGAGAGATGGCTCAGGAGTTCAGAGCACTGGCTGCAGCTAGGTGGTGGTGGTGCATGCTTTTAATCCCAGTGCTCAGGAGGCAATGGCAGGTGGATCTCTGTGAGTTTGAGGCCAGCCTGGTCTACAGAGTGATTCCCAGGACAGCCAGGACTAGACAGAGAAACCTTGTCCAAGAACCCAGGTTCAGTTCCCAACACCCAAATGGTGGCTCACAGCTGTCTATAACTCCAGTCCCAGGAGATCCAACACCATCTTCTGACCTCTACAGGCACCACACACACACGATGCACAGACATACATGAAGGCAAAACACTTATGCACATAAAATAAATAAATAAATCTAAAGGGAAAAGAGGAAACAGTTACTGCCAGGCTGGGTATGCTCAGTGGGTAGAGTGCCTGCCTAGTATCCCTGAAGCCCTGGGTTCGGCCCCCAGCACTCCATTAAACAGGTATATTTTTGTAGCCCCACTACTCAGGAGATGGAGGCTGGGGGTCAGAGGTTCAGGTCATCCTCAGCTACATACTAGGTTTGATGCCAACCTGGGCTACAAAAAACCCTGTTTCAAAATAAAAAACAAGCCAGGCGTGGTGACACATACATTTAATCCCAGCACTCGGGAGGCAGAGGCAGGGGATCAAGAGCAAAACTCACTTGGGGTGAGATGAGGGGCAGGGGCAGCCAAATGCTCCGCTTGGCCTGATGGTCAAGTCACTTCTCTGCCCACAGAGCTCCTGTCAGCAAGAGCCCCAAAGCTGGAAACACCTCACTCCACTGTTCTTAAACATTCCCTTGCACTGTTCCCATAGGAGACATCAGAAAAGGCGGGGTGCAGACCAAAGCTGGGAAGGGCTCAGGGTAGATGGCGCTGTACCCACACAACCTAAACACCCTCAAACCAGCACTGGCTGACCGGAGCAGCAATGTGACCTGACTCTGTACTCATCTGGAAAACTGGAGGCTCTGGGGGACTGCAAATGGCTCAGTGGTTACTGACACTGGCTGTCCTTGCAGAGGACCTGAGTTGGATTCCCAGCATTCACATGGCAGTGCACAACCATCTGTAACTGCGGTTCTAGGGGGATTCAGCACCCTCTACTGGTCTCTGCAGGTAAGTGGACCCACACAGACATACACAGATACACAAGCACATAAAGATAAAAACAACTGGAGGCTCTGGAATAGAAATAGAACCCCCAGGTCACATCACCTTTGGCTCCACACTCAGATGACAGACTACCAACTGAAACACCAGACAACACTTTCGCATCTGAAATAGCCTGTGGCCCCAGTCAGACACCTCATGTCCCTCATTGACCCCTACATGCTGCCAATGCTACAGTGGGCCCAGGCACCTTGGCCATCTTCTCCAGGCCTCACAGTTCACAGTTCCTGGCTCCTGAGCATGCTCCATGGAGCTAGAACTTAGTAGTCACTTGCTCAGTATCCAGGCCACAGTTCTCCCAACCGAGACAGCCAAGGTAGACCCATGTGGCCAGCTTGCCAAGTGGGAACATCCCAACAGCCATCTCTAGAGCTATCATGGAGCAGTGTTGAGGCACGCAGCTTCCCAGACTCCAACTGCCTCGTACAGAAGATGTGAAGGCTACAAAGCAGTGCAAAGCCCATTCTTTTTTCTTTTCTTTTTTTCTCCCCAAGACAGGGTTTCTCTGGGTAGCCCTGGCTGCACTGGAACTCACTCTACAGACAAGGCTGGCCTGAAACTCAGAGATCCGCCTGCCTCTGCCTCCTAGGCGTGCGCCATCCACCATGGCCAGTTTTTTTTTTTTTTTTTTTTAAGTTTTTGAGACAGAATTTCCCATTTCATGTTTCCCAGGTTGGCCTCATACTTGCTATGCAGTTAAGGGTGACCTTGAATTTCGGATTCTCCTGACACTATCTTCCAAGTGCTGGGATTATAAACCACTATGTCCACTTCGTACCATGCTGGGACGGAACCTAGGTCTCTGTGCATGCTAGCCAAGCACTACACCAACCGAACCACATCCCCGGTCCCTAATCCATTCTTGAAAACTGACACGTTCTCAGTGTTGGCCAGACTTAAGCAATCTCCTGTTCCACCTGAAAACATTCTCTCCTCTGCACGTCTGCAGACCAGACGCAGACCTGACGCAGACCGAGCCATTTTCCTGGCATGGAGAGTCACATCTGTATATTCAGCCTTGAGCATGGCCCCTGGGGCTGCCATAGGCCAGAGCTTGCCAGAACGCAGCAGCAGAGGACAAGTTGGTAACTATGGTTCTGGCAAGCTGGAAACTTACGGAAGAATGCCCCGTGTCTACATGGGACACAGTAGGGGCTGGGGCAGCCAGTTGGCCTCCCAGGGCTATATGCCCCAACATACGGCAACAGGCCACAAACACACTTTAAGACTCCATGTGAGGCCAACTGGGCCTCAAGAGAGAGTGGCATGGCTACCACAGTGGGCAGCAGACCTCTGTCACACCAGCCGGAGAGGAACTGGAGAACAGTGCCTCCCACTTAGGTTTGGGATTCCTGCATCTTTAGGATGGAGGCTGCATGACCCTAGCACAGGCCTCTGGGCTTATAGATGTCAGGTCTGCATGCTCCAGGGAAGCAGTGGCTCTGCCCCAGCCTTCACTGGCTTGGCTATTGGCTGTGGTTGTGCCAGGGGCTATCATGCATGCTCCTGAGCTTGGGCTCTGATGCAGAGAAGAGGCAGGACCTGGAAAAATCCTACACAGGATTTAAGCCAGCATGCCTGGGCCATGTGGAGGCACTATGAAGAGCCTACAGTGGGCAGAATGTGAGGAGGGAAGTCGGGATGCCAATCTCAAAACCACTGGGAAGACGGCACTGGGTGGGATAGCAGGTAATAGTGCCTACATCACAGCCCACCCAGGGAGGGCACGGAGCTGATCTATCACCAAAAGGTCCCAGTTGAGCCTGGAAGATACGACTCACGAGAGACAAAGTGGGAGAAGCTCACTTAGGGTCTCGGGACTGGTGAGACATGTGCAGACTAGACCTCAGCCATGCCACAGTGACCAGCCCTCACTGGAAACCAAGAGACCAGGTGACACAGGGTCCCCCCGTCTCCAGGGCTAATAAGGAACAGGTCTGAGGAGGAGAGCCCAGGGAAGCAGGGACTTACGGGGCCTCCTTGCTTGCCAGGTCTGAGAAATGGCAGTGAGAAAGAGGAGTACAAGATGGGCTCAGCAGATGGCCATATGCCAGGGCCCAGACCCTGATGCCACAGTGCTGCAGGGAGACACCAGTTAGCAAGGTGGCCACACACAGAACTGGCCAGTACAAGTTTCTAGGAATGACAGGAATATGGACAGAGGCAGGGACGGTGCTGAACAGGTGTGTGTGCCTGAGGCCAGGAGTGGAAGGTCTGGGGTACTGGTAGGAACTCGGATAAGCTGGGCAGACACACTCCTCTGCTCATCATCCTGGGAGACCACAAGTCCCCAGGGTCCACCAGGAATTTCTGTCACTGAGTCTGGTCCCCAGACACTAAATTCATACAGGGGCAAAGAGGTCCACATAGGGGAGGGACATGCAGAGGAACATAATCCAACACCCAGGGGGCTGCACGGTGCAAAGGGTGAGAAAAGGAGCCGGCAAGGCAGGGCACGCCTGTCGTTCCAGCACTGGGGAGGTTAAGATGTCAATCCCCAGAACGGCACCAGACGCATGAAATACCATGGGACATGGCTCAGCTACAGATATACACAGGCCCCGGCACAGCATACATCTAATGTGGCAGCATATGCTTGTGATACCAAAACTTGAGAAGTAGAAAGGGGAGGATCAGAAGGGTAAGGTTATCCTTCACTCCGTTAGAGGTTAGCCTGGGATACATGAGACCTTATTAAAAAAAAAAAAAAAAAAATGAGACCTTATTTAAAAAAAAAAAAAAAAAAAAGACATGGGACACAAAACATGGAGAACAAGTGAAGTCCATGACACTGTGTGTGACATTAGACACAGAGGCAACCTAAATCCAGTTGCTTCCTGTGAGGTGGGGGGAATCCAAAACCAAACCCCCAAACATGAAGAGCCTGAGTTGCAGTCTTTGCATCAAAAACAAAGACAGCCAACACAGGAAGGTGAGAAAGAAGCAACTGCCCAGGGACCTGAGGCACGCAAGCAGCCCAGCATGGGGACAGACACAAAGGGTGACCCTGGAAAGAACTATTATTTCCCTAATTACAGTAGCAGGGAAGAAGACCCTCCCCGCTGTGCACTAAGGGGGTCACTAAGCATGCAGCAGCTGGGAGGGGGTGCTCAGTGCTTCCCTGAGCTATCTAGGCAACAGAAGAAGAGCATTGGGGGTTACTCCATGTGGCTGAAGCAGGAAATTTAAGGCCAGCCTGGGCTACCCCAAAAGTGATGTGGCGTGCCTATAATCTCAGCACTTAGGAGATGGAGGCAGGAGGGTGAGAAGCTGAATGTCACCCTCAGCTCCACAGTGAGCTCAAAGCCAGCCTGGGCTACAAAAACCCTGTCTAAAGAGTTCTTAAACTAAACAGACAACAAAAGCATCAGGAAAGAGGGCGGCCGCCCTGCTTTTCACGAACACCCTGGGCACCGAGCAGCTGGCCACTGAGAACAACACTGCCACCTGCTGGACCACGGCAGCAGAGCACCCTGCAAACTGGGCCTGGATCAGGACTCAGCACTTACCCTGAAGGGCTTCTCACACCAGCCGGACAGCTCCCTCTCCCTTGATTGACATTTTCTTAAGACAGGGTCTCATGTAGCCCAGGCTAGCCTCAAACTCACTATTTGGCAGAGGATGACCTGAATCCTACCCCACCAGCTAAGTGCTGAGATTACTAGCATGTGCCAGTACATCTGCAGTACTATAGAGATTGAGAAATACTTATTTATTTAGGTTCATGTGTATATGTGAGCCCACATATGTTTATGTGCACCACATGTATACAGGTGCCTGAGTGGCCAGGAGAGGCCACGAGGTACCCTGGAACTAGTGTTACAGGCAGCTGCAGGTGTGAGCCACCTGATCTGGTGGTGCGTCCTCTGCAGGAGCAGTAAGCACTCTTAACTACTGAGTTAACTTACTTAACTACTCTCTAGCCCTATGCTGCAAGAACTGATCCCTGGGTTTGCTGCCTGCTAGGCAAGCATTCTACCAACTGAGCTAAACTCTCAGTCTCTTACTTTTTTTTTTTTTTTTTTTTGTTTTTTGTTTTTCGAGACAGGGTTTCTCTGTGTAGCTTTGCGCCTCTCCTGGAACTCACTTGGTAGCCTAGGCTGGCCTCGAACTCACAGAGATCCGCCTGGCTCTGCCTCCCGAGTGCTGGGATTAAAGGCGTGCGCCACCACCGCCCAGCTCTCTTACTTGTTTTTTAAAATGGTCTTGTTGTATAGCCCAAGCTGGCCTTGAACTCACTATGTAGCCCAGGCTGACCCAAACTCCCTATTCCGCCTCAGCCTTCTGAGTGCTGGGATTCCAAGTTTGTAGCATCAAGCCTAGCTTCTTTCTCCCTTCTAAGGTGCAGTTCTGTCCTGCATGCTGCCAACTGGCTCCAGGGCTTCCTGTCTCAGCTCCCTCATCTGTAAGCTGTAGTTAATACACTCATTCCTCAGGACACCTGTGTCAGGAGAGCTAATGCCTGAAAGCTGTCCTCTCACCTCTACACACATGTTGTAGCAGGCACACCTGTCCCCCAAACACACACAAAATAAATAAATGTACAAATGTAATACAAAATTTAAGTACTGACAGTCCATTCTGGTACCTGATAAAATGACCAAAAACATGGATAAACCAGGGGAGCCAGGAGCAGGTCTTTCCCATGGTGGCATTTCAGCAAGCAGAACAAAGGGAAGACAGAAAACAAAACCATCAGCAATGATCAGGGACTGTGCTTGTGCCCCCAAAGTCCTCGTGCTGAAACCCTAACTCCTGACATGCTGCTAGCCAAAGGGATGAGATCTCAGCTCTCCAGAGGCAGAGGCAGAAGGAGCCACAAGTTCAAGGCAATCTGGTCTGCACAGTGAGATCCAACTTAGCCTGGGATACAGAGAGACCCTGTCTCAATAACAAAAGGTGATGCTTTGGGAGGTCTGAAGGCAAAGCCTTCACAATGATGAGGTCAGGATCAAGAAGTCCCTCCCGGGCCCACATGAGACACAGTGAACTAAGATTTTGGCTTCTAGAACCCAGGATAAACTCTGTAGCTGAGGCTAGCCCTCAACTCCCAGGATCCTTGTATCTCAGCCTTCCAAGTGGCTGAGACCAGAGGCTGAGTTCCCTGCAGGAGGCCAGGCCCTCTGATCATGCTGCTGGGATCTGGTACTCCATCTCCCCAAAGTTGCAACTGGGCTGAGGACACTGGGTCCTCGGGACACTGGTACCATCCAAGACCTCCCAGCCACCAAAAGACCATGGCAGACCATGCTACTCACCTCCGGAGGAGCGACTGCTGCAGGCTCTTGCAGGTGATGAGGGATTCTCCAGTGAACATGTGACACACGACAACATGCAGGCAACGGGCCATAAAGGCCAGCACGGCATCCGGCTGCAGTGTGCCACTTCGAGACACCAGGCACAGGCGCTGCAGAGATGAACACTGGCCCAGTGCCTGGAAGAACTGTGCATTGGCATTGAAATAGGGCTGCTCCAGCCTGCGGAGAGAGGGGTGTGAGTGCCAGGGACTTGGATCTCCCAAGGAGATCTTGACTCCAAGGATGAGAAGCGGCTAGTCACTGTCTACAGACCGTGCCAGCATGCACTGGCTCAAGGCCATCTGCCTTCCTTCCTCAGGATGCTCTCCCACCCCCATACTGTCACACCTGCTGGCCTTAGGACTCAGAGACAGATCAGCTGATGAAGGCAGGAGAAAGTAGGGGTCCAGCAGGCCAGAGTGGGTGGGGAAGGGGCAGAAAAGGAAGAAAGCCCCTCAGAGCTGCTTTGAGGTCAGCATCTTATCAGCTCAGAGCACAAGCCCCACCACACAGGCTCCAAGGAAGGATCACTGTTGTTTTCAGACACAATGAACAGACCTCTTTAGGCCATGGAGGTGGCCATGCTGCCTTTCCCCTTCACCAAGGACACCAGTCACCTACACTGTCTGTAGAGTCCCAAGTGACACGCATTCACATTGGAATTTTGACTCCCTCCACCCTTTTTAATTAAAAAGATATTTATTTATTTATATTTTATACATATGTGTGTGAATTCCTGCACGTATGTGCATTATGTGTGTGCCTTGTACCCAAGGAGGGCAGAAGGGGCATCAGATCCCCTAGAAATGGAGTTACCAATGGTTGTAAGCCACTTGTTTCTGGGAACTGATTCCAGGTCCTCTGCAAGAGTACTATATGCTCTTAACCACTGAGCCACTTTTCCATGGCCCCACCCTTTTTCTTATTCACTTTTGTTAGTGTGATGTCACAGACTGAACTCAGGCCCTTAAGCATGGCTCAACCACTGAGCTACAACCCTAGCCTTTCACATATTTTTTCTATTTTTAATTGATTTTTCCCCCCTCAAGACAGGGTTTCTCTGTGTAGTCCTGGCTGGCCTGGAACTCGCTCTGTAGACCAGGCTGGCCTCCAATTCAGAGATCCACCTGCCTCTGCCTCTCAAGTGCTGCCATTAAAAGTGTGCAGCACCACCACCACCACTGCCACCACCGCCGCCGCCTGGCTTTTCGCAGTGCTAGGAATTCCTCCACTGAACCATACTCTCAGCCCTTTAGTTTTTAATCTTGTTTTTATTCTTGCAAAATTTTGCATATGCCTATCATGTATATTAGTCATTTTCTCCCCTCAATTTATATTTTGAGACAGGATCTCACTGTTACCAAGGATAGCTTTGAATTCAGTGGTCCTCCTGCCTCAGCTTCCCAAGTGCTTCTTGGGTCTGAAAGTGGCAGGAAGGAGGGGTTCAGGGCCCCTGGAAACCTTGGAGTTCCCAGCATCAGCCTGTGTGTGTGTGTGTGTGTGTGTGTGTGTGTGTGTGTGTATGTCTGTGTGTCCTCCCCCTCCCCAATGCTTTCAACAGCAGGGGATGGAATCCCAGTGCCAGGCAACAGCTGTCACCTCCACCACTAGATGGCGGCATGGACTTTCACTGCAGGCCCAGGTGTCTCTAGGCCAACTGAGTTACAGTGGCAATGTGTCCTCTACATACTTTTAAACCGTTTCCAACTAGACAGGCACTTACAGAACCCTGCCCTGAAAGAAATCACGCCACAGTGTTCAGCCTGGCGTGAATATAATATCTCTCTTACTCTCCAACTGTGGGACCAGTGAGCCCTGACCCCCTCCCCTGTACACAAGGCTGGCCAGCACCCAGGATGGCTGGGAAACTGACCTAATGGAGGTGCCATCTGAGGGTAGACAGGGAACAAGGACATGGGATCCACCCAGATCAGACCTCATCCTAACTCTGACCCTTCTCAACTGGCTCAAACTACCAGCCATCAAGGATCAGACCTCTCCTTGCCATTCAGCTCTCTGGGGTGACTATACCCATCCCCTCTGGCTCAGGAGGCTGATTTGCACTCTTAGCCAGCAGGATGAGGGAGAATGAGAGCTCAAAGTTGTTCCTGAGACTGTGCCAGGCCTGGCTCAAGTGGTTCTCTTGCTTCCGCCCAGGCAGCCTAGGGTGACTCAGGGTAATACCCCGCCTCCAGTCGTGGGAAAGGTGGCACCCTTTTCTGCCTGACACGTGATCCTCTCACCATAGAGGTGTGCCCCAAACCCACAGGCAGAACAACCTGTCCCTGTGGTACCTCCACCCCACAGGGAGCCAGGCTGGTACAAGCTCAGGTTCATGGCAGGCTGCAGTGGAGGTGGTAGCAGGTGAGCCTGGGATTCCCGGGACTGCCATCAGAAGACTCCCCCAGAAAATGCAGGTGTCCCTACAGCCCCCACAGCCATAGAAAGCAACTCCTGAGGAAACAAAGCCTCCGGAGCCTACAGCTAGCTCCTGCCACCTGCTGCGCCATCTCTTTGCTCGCCCGCCTCAGAAGGCAGTGATCCAGAGGAATGGGGCCATTTGGCTGTTCTGGAAGCCTGTGTTTGTTCAGAACAGGCAGTACCTCACACAGCTGACGGTTCTGTGGCTGTGGGCACAGGCTGGAGCCTGGGTAGAGATGCCACTATGAACCGTGATCAAACTCTTGGGGAGCTTACAAGACAAATTTAACCCCAGTCCTACAGGCCTCCCATGATGCACACATGGTCCTAACTCTGGAGAGGATGCCAGGTCCCAGGGACAAACCAATACAATAGCCCAGGCTGGCTTGGAATACACAATCCTCTGAATCAGCCTCCCTGCACAACAGGTGTATACCACCACACCTACTGCAAAAACACAAGGTTTGAATGGACCCATGGGAAAAAAAAAAAAACAAAAAACCACTGTCAGCAAGACAGAAAAATCTGGAAAAAGACCTTGGCTCTGAAAGAGTCCAAGTCTCACCTGGTACCCTTGAATTCAGAAAATGGTCCCAATCACAAGAAGTAATCAACAGCAGTGGCCCAGCAGAGGGGTTATCCATCAAATGTATTCTCTGATCCATCTTGTCTTTCTTTCTTTTTTTTCCCTTGAGACAGTCTCATGTAGCTCAGGCTGGCCCAAACTATGTAGCTAAGGATGACTTTGAACCTCTGACCCTCCTCCCTCTGCCCACCTCCCAATGCTGGTTGTGCAGGTGTGTGTCACCACACCCAGTTTGTATGGTACTGAGGATGAAACCCAAGACTTTGTTGACTGAGCTGCATCCCCAGCCTGTACCTGTGATACATTTGCCGTTCCGGCAAACAATGATCATGCACTAACTGGCTTCAGGAAGGATCAGGGGTGTAACAAAACAGGCACAGGAAGACACAAGTGTGAGAGACACCACAAAGGAAGCAGTGAGGAAATGGAAGGCCTGGTGACTACAGGGAGTGACAGATGCAGCCAAGGAGGAAGGCGCCCATCTGTGCGCCTGGGAAAGGCGAAAGGCAGATGTGGGAGAGGAAGGAGGGGTGGCTGCTGTAAGAGCACTTTCCCACTACAGCTACAAAGTTTTCTCTTAAGGAAGAGGGGAACTCAAGGCTTATATCAACTTTGTCTTGTTTTTGTTGTTGTCAAAACAGGGTCTGTGTAACCCAGGCTGGCTTCAAATTCACAATAGAGCCAAGGAGGAGCTTGAACTCCTGCCTCCACCTCCTGAGTGCTGAGGTGACAGATAGGCATGCAGTCACAACATCTGGTTCTTTTTTTTTTTAGTGTGTGTGGGGGTGCTGTTGCTTTTGAATACAGGTCTCATTCTAGCTCAGGCTGACCTTGAACTCAAGGCAATCCTCCTGCCTTAGCCTCCTGAGTTGGGGGATTTTAGCCATATGCCACCACAATCAACTGACTGGGACCCCTAAACTAGGGGAGTAAGAAAGCCCACAGACAGTTTCCCAAAGCAAGTATAGCCAGAAGGCACAGGACCCATACACATGGACACCCAAGCATGGACACCAGCTCTGTCACAGAGACCACCTCCTGAGCTGTAGGACTGTTCAGCTGAGATCAAGCTGGAGCAGCAGGGCAGGTGACCAGAAAAGACAGAGGCTTCAGACCCAGACAGCCTTAGCATGGCTCTGTTCCAAGGAGGACAGGAAGCAGAGCTCACAGCCTGGCTAAGCAGCTCTGGAAGGTTCTGGGCCATGAGCAACACAGGACCTGCTCACTTCCTGTCACACTCAAGCTAGGAGAGGATTGAGAGGCAAAGGATACGCCCTGTCCTCCCTTATGGATCCTGAGACCAAGCAAAGCTCTGGCTTAGATTGATAGGTGAAAGGCTTCCTGCTTCAGATTTGACATCAGCATCCATGGATATTGTGGGAGAAAGGTCAGCTTTGTGCCTGGCCCTCAGCACAGCTCCTGTGCTGGCTAGTTTTAGGTCAACTTGAAACAAGCTAGAGTCATCTGACAGGAGGGAACCTCAATTGAGAAAAGGCTTCCATAAGGTTGGGCTATAAGCAGATAAACCTGTAGGGCATTTTTTCATTTTTGGGTTTTTTTTGTTTTGTTTTGTTTTGTTTTGCTTTTCAAAACAGGGTTTCTCTGTGTAGTTTTGGTGCCTGTCCTGGTCCTGGATCTCGCTCTGTAGACCAGGCTGGCCTCAAACTCAGAGATCCGCCTGGCTCTGCCTCCCGAGTGCTGGGATTAAAGGCGTGTACCACTGCCGCCCAGCTGCAGAGCATTTTTTTCAAAATTAGTGATTAATGTGGGAGGGCCCAGACCACTGTCAGTGGTGCCATCCCTGAGCTGCTGGTCCTGGGTTCTGTAAGAAAGGAGCAAGCCAGTAAGCAGCACCCCTCCATGGCCTCTGTATCATCTCCTGCCTCCAGGTTTCTGCCCTATTTGAGTTCCTGTCCTGACAGGGATGTAGAAGTATAAGCCAAATAACCCTTTTCTCTTTAAGTTGCTTTTGGTCATGGTGTTTCATCACAGCACTAGCAACCCTAAGACAGGTACCAAAGAAGCAGTAATTGTACTAGAGACAGCCACGTACAAATCCCTTTAGGCTAAGATATGACTTTGTGGCCCCAATGTTGCCTCCACCCACCCATCAACAGCTATGGACTGGTGGAGTCCTTAAGTCCTGCCCCTTCTTGCCTGCCCAGAGGCAGGGACTTCATTACATGGTGTGTCCTGCATAAACCTAGTATGATGGAGCACCCTATAACCCCAGCACTTGAGAGGCAAAGGCAGGACAATCAGCAGTTCTAGTCATCCTCAGCTACACAGAAAGTATGTTTAGGACACATGAGACTAGGACACATGAGACCCTTTCCCAGAAGGAGAAAAGGAATGCTTACAATTGAAGAATGATAGGGCACTCCTGTGATCCCAGACGTTCTGGAGGTTGAGGTAGGAGGATCAGGAGTTAAAGGTCTTCCAAAATGACAACAGTGAGCTCAAAACAAGCCTAAACAACTTGTTTAAAACACGGTAAAACGAGAGCTGGAGACAGAGCTCCATGGTGGAGTGTGTCTGGAATATGCAAGGCTCTCACTGATCATGGGGGTATATGCCAATAATTCCAGATGGAGTGAGACCATAGTTAGAGACTATCCTGGGCTAGATGAACCTATCTAGAACCTATCTCAAAAATCCAAGGCATAGTGACTCACATCTTTAATCCTAGCACTTGGGAAGCAGAAGCAGAAAGATCTCTGAGTTTGAGGCCAGCCTGAACAACAGAGAGCTCTAGGACAGCCAGGACTACACAGAGAAACCCTCTCTCAAAAGCACAAATAAAAAGAACCAAAAATCCAAAGACTAGGAGGTGTGGCTCAGTGGTAGAGCACCTGCCTAGAATCCCTCAGTAAGGGGCTGGGATGTGGCTCAGTGTTAAAGTCCCTGCCTAGAATGCCCCAGTAAGGGGCTGGGAGTGTGGCTCATTGTTAGAGCCCCTGCTTAGAATTCCCCAGTGAGGGGCTGGGGTATGGCTCAGTGGTAGAGGAACAAGACCTTCGTTCCATGTTCTATCCGCAGCACAAGAGAACCTTTTTTTTTTTTTTTTTTTTTGAGACAGGGTTTCTCTGTGTAGTTTTGGTGCCTGTCCTGGATGTCGCTCTGTAGACCAGGCTGGCCTCGAACTCACAGAGATACAGAGATACACCTGGCTCTGCCCCCGAGTGCTGGGATTAAAGGCATGTGCCACCACCACCCGGAGAACCTTTTTTTTATGTAGGGTCTCACTAATTAGCCCTGCTTGGCCTGGAACTTACTATGTAGACCAAACTGCCCTCAAACTTGCCTCTGCCTCCTGAGTAGTGCTGGGATATAATAGAACTTTTATCCTTTAAATATTGGATGATGACAAAAATACCCTTTACTTCACAGAGTGTTTCAGCATGAATCCACTCCACAGCTGGCTCTGGAAACACCTGGAAGTTTTGTACTAGGAGTTTAACCCCTCAGAGTCTTGAGCATGCTAAGTAAGTACTCTACCACTGAGCTATACCCTCAATCCTTACTTAAAGATTTCAAGACAGGGTCTTGCTAAGTCACCCAGGCTGGGCTCAGACTCACTCTCAGGGACAATGGCCTATGTTTTCTATTTCCTCCCACGTTTCAGGATGGGTCCTGCTATCCTCCTCAAGGCCACCACTCCCAAAAGTCTGAGTTTACCCTGAGATGATCTGTCTCCCATCTTGCCTGCTCTTGTCTCCACCACCAGCAGCAGCAGCTTCCAGCAGAAGCTCTTCAGCACTCCTCTGCCTGGCCCTCCTGCCCCATCTCTCTCTCCCACCCTCCTCCAGGAGCCTGGCTGCTCTGCATCAAGGAGGTTTGAATACACTGTCATCTCTCTGTGCTTATGCTTTTGGCTTTGGTGAGAAAGGGTCTTGCTAATATAAGCTGCCCTGGAACTCAGCCTGTTTTCCTGCCTCCACCTTCTGGATGTTGGGATGCCAGGACTACATGCTTGCACTCAATGAACATTTCTAGAACCCCAAGGCTTGTGTGCACATGCTATCAGACATCTCTTCCACCTTAGTTAAAGACCCTAGCCAACTGCAACACACACGCCAAGAATTACTGTGAGGGTGCTTGGGAGACAGCTCAACTGGTAATAGTGCTTGCTAGTGGGCTGGAGATACGGCTCAGTGGTTAAAAGCACTGGATGTTCTTCCAATAGGACCCAGGTTCAATACCCAGCACCCACACGGCACCTCACAACTGTTTGTAACTCCAGTTCCAAGGAACCTGACATCCTGACACCAATGCACATAAAATAAATTATATAAAAAAGGAGTGCTTGCTAGCAAACATTAGAAACTGAGTTCAACTGGGTAGTGGTGGCGCACGCCTTTAATCCCAGCACTTGGAAGGCAGAGGCAAGTGGATCTCTTTGAGTTTGAGGCCAGCCTGGTCTACAGAGTGAGTTCCAGGAAAGGCGCAAAGCTACACAGAGAAACCCTGTCTCAAAAAAAAAAAAAAAAAAAAAAAACACACACACACACACACACACACACACACACAAATGGGGGGTATGGGAGTGGGAGAAACGGGACACAGCACTGGAGAGATGGCTCAGTGGTTAGGGACACTGGCTGCTGTTTCCAGAGGACCCAGGTTCGGTTCCCAGTACCCACACCTTCTGTAACTCTAGTTCCAGGTGATCCAACATGCTTTTCTGGCCTCCACAGGCACTGTACATATGTGGTGCCACAAACATGCATACAGGCAAAACACACACATATAAAAATAAAAGTAAACAAATCTAAAACAAATGTTTTTAAGACCATAAGGTTGTTAATGAAGTAGCACTATGTGGAATACATGAAGCAAGGACTAAGTAAGTTTGAGAAGTGAATAAGATGAGATGCTAAGCTCAGGATCCTCAGGATCGCTGCCTCCCACACCTCCCATAGTTCTGCTTAACTACCATGACCCTAGTTTCCTGAGGCCATTCACTGCAGACACTGGGGCCCCTCCTGCCTTTAATCTCCAGGATAGGCCTGTGTTGGCTCTGAGCTCCACCTTAACAGGCAGATTGCACATGCAAACCCTAGAAGCCTCAGAGAAGCCTGAGGTAGTCTACTCTTCACCCCTCAGGTCCTCAGGCCCTCACAACCTCAGCCCCTCACCTCAGGCCCTCAGCCCCTCACAACCTCAGCTCCTTACCTCAGGTCCTCAGCCCCTCACCTCAGGCCCTCAGCCCCTCACAACCTCAGCCCCTCACCTCAGGCCCTCAGCCCCTCACCTCACAACCTCAGCCCCTCACCTCACAACCTCAGCCCCTCATCTCAGGCCCTCAGCCCCTCACCTCAGGCCCTCAGCCCCTCACAACCTCAGCCCCTCACCTCAGGCCCTCAGCCCCTCACCTCACAACCTCAGCCCCTCACCTCACAACCTCAGCCCCTCACAACCTCAGCTCCTTACCTCAGGTCCTCAGCCCCTCACCTCAGGCCCTCAGGCCCTCAGCCCCTCACAACCTCAGCCCCTCACCTCAGGTCCTCAGCCCCTCACCTCAGGCCCTCAGGCCCTCAGCCCCTCACAACCTCAGCCCCTCACCTCAGGCCCTCAGCCCCTCACAACCTCAGCTCCTTACCTCAGGCCCTCAGCCCCTCACCTCAGGCCCTCAGCCCCTCACCTCAGACCCTCAGCCCATCACCTCAGGCCCTCAGCCCCTCACCTCAGGCCCTCAGCCCCTCACCTCAGGCCCTCAGCCCCTCACCTCAGACCCTCAGCCCATCACCTCAGGCCCTCAGCCCCTCACCTCAGGCCCTCAGCCCCTCACCTCAGGCCCTCAGTCCCTCACCTCAGGCCCTCAGCCCCTCACCTCAGGCCCTCAGTCCCTCACTTCAGGCCCTCAGCCCCTCACAACCTCAGCCCCTCACCTCAGGCCCTCAGCCCCTCACTTCAGGCCCTCAGGCCCTCATCTCAGGCCCTCAGCCCCTCACCTCAGGCCCTCAGGCCCTCACCTCAGGCCCTCAGCCCCTCACCTCAGGTCCTTTAGCCGCTTGCAGTGCTTCAGCATGTCGGCAAGAGCAGGCATGTACACCACCTTCCCCATCATGCCCAGGTTGGCCAGCGACAGAGACTGCAGCTGCTGGCACTGTAGGCCAATGCTCACTAGTCCAGAGCCTGTCAGCATGCCTGGCAGTTGGGCTAGTGTCAGGTGCCGCAGGAAGGCCAGCTGGCCGATGGCAGCCACCTCTGAGTCCCCCACATTCTGTGCCCGGCTGCAGGGCGGGAGGGAGTTGCGGATGGCAGGCTCATTGCGGGGCATGGCTGAGGAGAAATTGGACCCAATCAGTTCCAGATGCTCCAGAAAAGGGAGCTTCTTCAGCAGAGACCAGAACACAGAGGCAGGCTGGGGGGCTGACTGGCCCAGGAAAGGGTTGGGACAGGTCTGCACCCCAATGCGCACCTTCTTGCCAAAGCCACGGGGCACCGCATGCATAGCTGGCGGGGCAGGCGCACGGTCAGGCCTGGGTGCTGAATCAGCCACAGAGCAGACAGGCAGGGAAAGGGAACGCAGGTGGCAGAGCCGGGCCAGGAGCTGGCAGAGGTGGCGGCCCAGGCCGTCGGAGCTGTGGTGGTGGGCAGCTGAGAGATTGAGGTGGTGCAGGTTACAGCAGGACTCCACCAGCGTCTCCAGGATGCTGCTGTCAATGTCATCCTCTGCCTTACGGAGCAATGAGTCCGCAGACAGGCAATGCACACAGCCACTGAGGTTGAGGCTGGCCAGGCTGCTCAGGTCCTTCCCCCCATTGATGACCCGCTGGATCAGGTGACCGCCTGACAGTGTACACCGGCTAAAGCTGAAGTAGAAGGGATTGTTGAATTTCATATGCTGGAGGAGGGTGGAGCCATTCAGCCATGACTTGGGCAGTTGCAGGGCATCCAGGGCCACGTTGCGGGCCATGGAGTCCAGCAGGTTCTTGGTGGCCCCACTCTCTGCGAAGCTGCCAGGGACGGAGATGAGAAAGGCATGCAGGTTCTCGGGAGTACGGTCACTAAGCACAGCGAGGTAGAGCCGCACCACCTCCTGGTTGATGTAGCCCGGAGCCAGGCGTGCATAGAAGACACGCAGGTTCTGGTAATGGGGCACGTTGCTCTGGCCCACCATGAGCTGGCCTGAGAGGACAGCACCCTCACGTGTGCGGTCCAGGATCTCAAAGTAGAGCAGCAGCTTCTGCAGGCTGGCACAGCAGGGCACCACACCATAGGATGGTGTGAAAAGTGTCTGCTTGAGCTCCCGTACGCGGCTCAGCGTGGCCTTGCACTCGCTGCTCAGCTGGCTGGCATCGAAGCCAGGGCTCACATCGATGGCCAGCGAGCGCAGGTGCTGCAGGGCTGAAAGCACCTTGGACAGCCGAAGGGAGGTGAGGTGGCAGCCAGACAGGTTCACCTTCACCAGGCTGTGACATCGGGCCACATGCTCAATGGTAGAGCCAGACAACCAATAGCAGCCTGCCATGTTCAGGTGCTGGATCTCCCGGCCAATCTCCTTCACCAGCTGCCTCACCTTATCCTCACTGGCCTGCAGGATGGGGACAGGGCAGGAGAAACAGGTGTCCATGGCTACTCCCCACTCCTGCTCTGAGAAAAGCTACCTGCCTTTTCTCTCCCATATGCCTATCACTGCCAACAGGGAAGAGACCCCGTGCCCAGGAAGAAAAAGCAGAAAGATGTCCGCTACCCAGGCCTGGTGGTACATGCCTATCATCTCAACACCTGAGAGGTCGAGGGAGGATCATTACAAGTTTAACACCTGTCTGGACTACAGAGTTCCAGGCTAGCCTGGGGTACACAGCAAGACTCTAGTTTCAAAAAGAAAAATAGTTGCTTGCTAAAAGCTATAACTGGGGAAGGAGAGATGGTTGAGTGATATGTGCTGCTCTTTCAGAAGGCCTGAGTACAGTTCCCAGCACCCACATCAGGTGGATCACAACTGCCTGTAATTCCATCTCCAGGGGAATTTGATAACTTTGGTCTCCGTGGGCAAAGGCACTCACATGGGTACACACATACATTTAAAAATAACTAATTTTACCGGGCAATGGTGGTGCGTGCCTTTAATCCCAGCACTCAGGAGGCAGAGATAGGTGGATCTTTGTGAGTTGGAGGCCAGCCTGGTCTACAAAGCGAGTTCCAGCACAGCCAGGGCTGTTACACAAAGAAACCCTGTCTTGGGGGGGGGGGGGGAAAAACTAATTTTTTTAAAACTATGTATTTTTTTGTTTTCTCTCTCTCTCTCTAAACTGTTGCTGTATTTTTGCAGGGGAGGGGAGGGTTTGAAACAGGATTTCTCTGTATAGCCCTGACTGTCCTGGAACTTACTGTGTAGACCAGGCTGGCCTCAAACTTACAGATCTATTTGCCTCAGCTCCTGAGTGCTGGAATTATAGACATATGCTATCAGGCACACCTATCTGGGTTTTTTTTTTTTTTAATTTGTTTTTGTTTGAGACAAGGGCTTATTAAACTGGTCTGAGCTATGATCACCCTGCCTCGGCCTCCTGAGTGCTGGGACTACACGTGTAGCCTACCGCAATGGGCTTGTGTCTCGGGTCAATCAGAGACTTACGCCCTGAGCAACAGAGGGCAGCCCTTTGGCAGCAACGTCCACCGTGCCGCCCACTGTGCCGCTTCACAAGGACCTTCTACAATCTGTCCTGTGGTACAGTAACTCATCCTAGGGTGCCTATGGAGAAGGAGGCCTCCCGCTGACCCCTGCATCTGGGGCCTAGGCTCCCTCCCTCCCAGAACTACATCCACAGGCTCTATGCCCTCCTCCATGGCACACATCACCTCCCCTTTTCTATCCTGGCTCTGTCACTATATCCTAATGTGTGACTGTTCCCGGGTACACAGTTTTCTGTACAAACATCCTTACCACCAGCCCCCATAGGCTGGCACCTAGTTCGATCCTGGCTTCCCACCCACACCTGCCTCACCTGGTAGTCCTTCTGTAGCAGCACAGTATGCACCAGGCTCTTGTCCAGGCACAGGGCCGAGAGCTTCCGGCAGGTATGCCGCACATTGAGAACCAGGTCTGTACTGGGGACATGGCTCAGGATATGCAGGAGAATCTCATCTGAGAAGCCCAGCAGGTGGGTGTCACCCGCTGCCTCTGCAGCTGTGGGGGCAGCATCATCATCGCTGGACATGTCCTAGAAGTTAGGGACAGCAGGGGGAGGGGGTGGATCAGTCATTAGATGCTAGCTAGACAAGCAAAAGGACCTGAGTTTGGACCCCAGCACCCACATAAAAACCTGAGAAAGGTAGCACGTGTCTGGAATCCCAACACTAGGGATTCACAAACAGGAGATTCCCACCCTGCCCCCACAGCAGAAAAACTTGACCAACTCTTCACTGAAGGGTGAAGAACAGAGTTCCCAGAATCCCCTTAGAACTACAAACCAGGAGACAAGGTGATAAAGAACCTCTGATGGTCACCTTCAGCCAACTCCCAAATGTTCTGGCTTTTCCTAGGTGTTAAAACAGCTTGCTATATAGCCCAGGCTGGCTTTGAACATGGTGCTGGCAATATACCTATGTACCAACACTACTGGCTCCCGACAATCACTTCTACTCTCTTTCCTTCCTTCCTTTTTGACAGTGTCTCATGTAGCCCAAAGTGACTACAAACTGGCCAAGGATGACCTTGGACTCCTGATCATCCTGTCTCTACCTCCCAAGTGCTAGGATCACAAGAATGCACCACGAGACCAAGTCTCGTCATTGCTAGGAATAGAACCCAGGGCTTCATGCATGCTAGACAAGCACTCTAGCCAAGCCACATTTCAGCCCTCTTCAGTCTTTGCCAGTGACCAGCATGCAGTGCATACAGGCCCCTGAACCACAGCCTACCCTCCTGCCCCTCTGCCTCCAGGCACAGCTACCCGAACAGGAGCAGACTTTACACAAGACACTCAGGAATTTTAACAGGTACATGCAGTACTGAATTTTCCCTCTTCTTTTTACATTTCTATATGTAATACTGTGTGTGAGAGAGAGAGAGTTGGTGAACAAGTTCCCGTGTTAAGTCAGAGAAGGGTAGGAGATGGAGAGAGAGTATGTGTGTGTTGGTGCACAAGTGCCTGTGGAAGTTAGAGAAGGGTAGGAGAGGGAGAGATTGAGTGTGTGTTGGTGCACAAGTGCCTGTGGAAGTCAGATGACAATTGGTAAAGTTGTGGAAGTTGGTTCTCTCGTCCACCATGTAGGTCTCATAGAACTAAGGTTGTCATGGCTGGAGAGAGGGCTCCAAGGTTACAAGTGCACACTGTTCTTGCAAAGGGCAGTTCCCAACACCCATGTTGGGTGTCTCTTGACTGCCTGTAACTTCAGTTCCAGGGAATCTGATGGTTTCTGTGGGCAACTGCACTCACATGTATATACCACAAAACAGACTCACAAATATACATCATCATCATATCATCATATCATCATAGCCAAGTGGAGATGGCACATGCCTTTAATCCCAGCACTCAGGAGGCAGAGCCAGGTGGATCTCTTAAGTTTGAGGCCAGCCTGGTCTACAGAGCAAGTTCCAGGACAGCCAGGGATACACAGAGAAACCCTGTCTCAAAAAAAGAAAGAAAAAAAAAAAGAAAAGAAAAGAAAAAAAGACACCATAGCCTGGGTCTGGAGCATGACCCCAGTTGCCACCTTTGGGGCTCCCCATACTCAGGGTGGGCATTTGGTGAAGGGCCCTGGGTGACACACCTTTTGTTGTTTTCTGGTCTCACTATGGAGCTGGCAGGCCTGGAACTCCCCATGGTCTAACCTCAGCTTCCTGAGTGCTAGGATTACAAGTGTGCACCAGCACTCCTATCTTGCAGAAGGGTGTGGTGATATATTGTGTACCCTAATAAACTTTGCCTGAAGATCAAAAGACAGAATGAGCCACTAGATTAAACATAGAGGTCAGGCAGTGGTGGCACACACCTTTAATCCCAGCACTTGAGATCTCATGCCTTTACTTGGGAAGCACTCACACCTTTAATCTCGGAAGTGATATGGCAGGGCAGAGAACGGTATATAAGATGTGGGGAGACAGAAACTAAAGGCTTCTCGGCTGAAGCTTTTTCGGCTGGAGCCTTTCAGGTGAGGATTCAGAGGATTCGTGGAATTGACAAGGTGAGACATGGCAGTGGCTTGTTCCTTTGTCTCTCTGATCTTTCAGCATTTACCCCAATATCTAGCTCTGGGTTTTTTATTAAAAGGCCTTTTAATAAATTCAATTAATAGATTTAAATAACATTGTTTACACATGTGTGTATGTATGTATGTGTGTGTGTGTGTGTGTGTGTGTTGTGCTGTTGTTGTGTGTGTGATGTTGTTATGTATGTATCCACATATATGTGATGGTGTGAGTGTGTATATGGAAGCTAAGGTGGACAAGGACTGTCTTCCTAAGTCTTTATCATATTTTTCTAGAGCTCATCTAGACAGGCCAGCCAGCAAGCCCCAGGGATCCAACTGTCTCTGCTCCACTAACATGGGATTAGACCCACAGACATCCACCACCCTGCTTTGCTTTTTCTGTGGGCTAGAGATGCAGACTCAGGTCCACATCTACACAGCAAGCACTTTACTGACTAAGTCACCTCCCTAGATCAAGGATTATTTTTTACTACCTAAGAGGGAAAAAAAGCACAGAACTAGGCTAACTTGCCTCCAAAGGACAGCAACTCTATGCCATGTCCACCCTTCCTTCAGACACCAGGCTCTAGCCAGGATTTACTTGTGGCAACTTAACCGGAATATAACTGGCTTAGAACTATGACACTCCAAAGCTGGCTAGGGAATTTGAAAAGTTAAGCATGGTGGTGCACTTCTGTAATCCTACAGGCATAGGTGCACACACACATGCAAACACAGAAAAACAGAGAAAAAGAAAAAAATACTTGAAAAAAATTTTAAAAAGGTTCAGATGCCAAGATGTGGCCTCATGGTTCACTAGGCTGACTTAGGCACTGCCCCTGGGATACACTGATTCTATATGCTTACAAATGGCTCCTTCTCCATCTGAGCCCAAAGCTCTGTTCTCAACTCCAGCCCCAGCCAATCTCTTCTTCACTAGATCCTGCATTGTCTCAGAGCAAAAAAATGAGGCCGTAAGTTAAGAATTACCCCATGCATCTGTATGATGGCACACACCTGTAATTCTAACACCCAGGAGGATGAGGCAGGATTATAAAGTAAAGGCCAGCTTTGACAACATCCATCCCAACAAAAATCAAAAAGGAAAGAGAAAAGAAGAACTACCCTTGGGCTGGAGAGATGATTCAGAGGTTAAGAGCACTGGCCGTTCTTCCAGAGGTCCTGAGTTCAATTCCTAACAACCACATGGTGGCTCACAACCATCTATGAGATCCGGTGCCCTCAGAACATTATACACAATCAATAAATAAATCTTTTTTTTTTCCAGGGCTGAGGACCAAACCCAGGGCCTTGTGCTTGCTAGGCAGGCACTCTACCACTGAGCTAAATCCCCAACCCCAATAAATAAATCTTAAAGTTTAAAAAAAAAAAAAAAATACCCTTCAGGCTTCCAACAACCTCTTCTCTCCTGAGTTCTCCTTCCAACCTGGATTTCAGTGCTGGGTTGGTCAGCATGACCTTGAACTGACAGTCTCTCTTGTTCTTTGGGGAGATGGCTTAGTAGTGAGGAGTTTGCCACACAAGCATGAGCACCTGAGTTTGGATCCCTGGCACCCTTGTAAAAGACCCGGAGAGGCCAGGTGGTGGTAGTGTATGCCTTTAATCCCAATACTTGGGAGGCAGAGGCAGGTGGATCTTCAAATTTGGATCTTCGAGTTCAGTGATTCGAGTTCGAGACCAGTGAGTTCCAGGACAGCCAGGGCCACACAGAGACCCTGTGCCTTGAAAAACAAACCAACCAAAAATGTCGACATGCAGCTGTAATCCTAGTACTGGGGAGGCAGACACAGAAGGACCCCTGAAGATGCCTGGACAGATAGCCTAACTCAATCAGTGAGGTTCAGAGATTTTGTCTCAAAAGTGTAAGGTGGAGGAGGTGGAAAGATGATGGCTCAGCTGTTAAGAGCACTGGCTGCTCTTATAGAGGACCCAGGTTCAGTTCCCAGCACCCACGTGATGGCTGACAATTACTTATAACTCTGTTTTCAGGGGATCCAACACCTTCTTCTGATTTCTGTGAGCGCTGCATGCACACACGGTACATAAACATGCATGCAAGCAGGCAAACACTCATACACATTTAAAAAAAAAAAGGTGCTGGGTGTGGTGGCACATATCTTTAATCCGAGCACTTGGGAGGCAGAGGCAGGAGGATCTCTATGAGTTAAAGGCCAACCATAATCTATATGAGACCCTGCCTCAAAAATAATTAAAGTCAGGCGATAGAGGCATATACTTTTAATCTCAGCACTTGGGAGACAGAGACACCAGCCTGGTCTACAAACTGAGTTCTAGGAGACCTTTTGTTACACAGAGAAACCAAATTAATAATAATAATTAATTAATTAATTTACTTAGTATTTATTTTTGGTTTTTTGAGACAAGATTTTGCTGTGTAACAAAGGATTTCTTGAAACTCCCTTTGTAGACCAGGCTGGCCTCAAATTTACAGAAATCTGGCGGTCTCTGCCTCCTGGAATTAAAGGCATGCACCACCACTCCTGGCTTTAAAAAAGAAATTTTTTTAAGGTAGAGACTGACTCTGGAAGACACCCAACATTGACCTCTGGCATCCAGAGGTGTGGCCTCCACAAGCACCCACACACATGCACAGACAGACAGACAGACACACACACACACACACACACACACACACACACACACACACAAATAAGCCAGACACGGTTGTGTGGATCTATTGTCCCTGCTACTTAGAAGGCTCAGGCAGGAAGATGGCTTGAACCTGTAAGTTTGACAGCAACCCAGGCAACACAGGAAGATCTAATTTCAATGGCTCAAACCTTACTGGCTGGTTGTACTGCCCACTCAAGGAAGGGAGGGGCTTCTGAGTCAGAACTCCATAGGACCACATGACCAGACATGCCTAATTCCTAACCCATACAACTCCTCGAGAGCTGCTAACACAGCAGTGCTCCCCTAGAATTCTTCTTGCTGGAAGCAAGCGTTATAGCACTCTCCTTTCTCACTCCTCTCTCATTAATCTGCAGCTGGACCACACACTCTTCCCTGTCAATTGAGGAGACACTTCTGGGCCCTGTTTCCTTCAAAAGAGAAGCATCCAACAGACCCCAGCCATGTTCCATCTACTCTGGAAAACACTTGAAAGTCTCCCTGGATAAATACAAGGTAACTCCTAAGACTTAAAAGTGTGCCCAAAGACCAGCAAGATGGCTAAGTGAGCAAAAGAGCTTTGCCACGCAAACCTGATGACCAAGTTCAAATCCTGGAACCCACATAAAATGCTGGATGCACCGGCCCACTTCTGCCATGCCAGCACTGCTACAGCAAGACAGGAGGAGGAGACAGGAGGATCAGGAAGAAGCTCAGAAGCCAGCTACTCTGGAGCATGCACCATGGTGGAAACAACACAGGGGAAGGCAGAAGATGGAAAAAAGGTTAGAGGCGACTACTGCAGTTTCAGAGGACCTGAGTTTGGTTCCCAGCACCCACATCAGAGGGGCTGACAACCACCTATAACTCCACCTCCAGGTGCATGAGATCCTTCTGGCCTCTTCGGGTATTTGCACTCATGTAACCTTACCCACACAGTTATACGTTCGTACACAGAATTAAAAATAAGTAATTGAAGCCGGGCGCTGGCGGCGCACACCTTTAATCCCAGCACTTGGGAGGCAGAGGCAGGAGGATCTCTGTGAATTCGAGGCCAGCCTGGGCTACAGAGTGAGTTCTAGGAAAGGCGCAAAGCTACACAGAGAAAAACCCTGTCTCGAAAACCAAAAAAAAAAAAAAAAAAAGTAATTGAAACAAAGTGAAATGCAAGAACCAACTCCTGAAAGTGGTCCTCTGAACTCCACATGCATGCCATGCCATGAACATGCCGGTACTCATACATACACACTAATATAATAAAGTGTACCCACAGGCGGGAGTCCTAAGAAAGAACAAATATAAACTCAGATGGGCAGGCAGCAACAGGGAAGTAGCCAGATCCTCCACCCTTCCCCCATACTACTGTCTGCAAAAATACTGTACACCCATATAACCGGACTTAGTGAGATTCTCCAGCGGACCTAGATCAGAGAACTTTGGGGTCAGACCTAAGCCCTATCACCCTTCCCCACACCACAACCAGGCTCCAGAAAGAAGTGGACTGCACTTATGCTGACAGAAAAAAAAGGAGGGGGGGGGGGCTGGGGATGTGGCTGAGTTGGTAGAGTGCTTGCCTAGCATGCACGAAGCCCTGGGTTCCATTCTCAGCTTGGCATAAAACCCCGCGTAGTGATGCACATCTATAATCCCAGATTACAGAGGCTAAAACAGTAGAATTGCTGTAAGTTCACGACTAGCCTGGGCTGCACACCGAGTTCCAGGCAAGTCTGAGCTACAGAGTAAAACAAACAAAACAGGAGCAGAAGGGGCAACGTCCCGGAGCTGCGACAGCTGAGCCAACGTACAGGGAGATGGGGGAAGGCCTAGAAATTCAGCAGGCCACGCGAAAAGGTCCATACTGACCATCCGGATTGTGAGCCTGGAAACGATGGGGACATAAGAAGGGAGGGCCTGGGAGAAGGGTAGGAGAGGGCAAGGATGGGCCTCGGAGCAAGGCCAGGGTCGGGTGGGAGCACCGAGGGGTCCCCAGCCGCCGGGGCGGGAGAGGGGCCGGTCGTACCTCTCCGGAGCTGGCCGCCGGAGCTGCAGCCTCGCAGTCCACCAGCCTGCCAGGGCAGGGATGCTCGAAGCCGGCACCGCCACAGCTCCACAGAAACCCCGGTAAGGGGCGTGGCTGCGCCTCACTTTCGGCGCCCCTCCACACGTACTTCCGCTGGCGCCCGGATGGACAGGGTGTTGCCGCCATATTGGGTGTGGCATAAATACTATCAGGACTGAAAGGCACCCAGAAGGTCACAAATGGCTGGTCACTAAACTACGTCGTTAGTCTCCTGCTGTCACTCCAACTCGCTTCTAGCTTGTAGCCTTTGCATTTGCCCTCTGCGCAGCACACTGCGCTCCAAGCCACCTGTCAGAGCACTCAGGCATCCTCCATAACCATAGCAACCTTCAGGCACACACGCTCCTGATCATGACCCTCATTTGTGTTAGAACTCTCAGTAGCTCTTTGCACCATCCGACTTTACTATACCTTTTTTTCGTTTGTTTTGAGACAAGTTCTCAAGTGTAGACCTGGCTGTCCTGGAATTAGACCAGGACCTATGTAGACCAGGCTGGCCTGAAAGTCAGAGATCCTCCTGCCTCTACCTCCCCTCTGTGCCTAGGCCACTATATATATAAATTTTTATTTTTACTTTTTACCACTACTGAGGACTGAACCTCATTCATGTTAAGTAAGTGCTCTGCCAGTACCTGTCCCCCATAACTAAGCAGAGGCTCTGACCAACACTGTTCTTTGCATGTCATAACACTGAATAAATATTTGTTGAATAAATGAATAAATGACTTTCCCCACAGAATTTGCAGTTAAAAATGGTTTACTAAGGCAGAGCCAGCAGATCTCTGTGAGTTCGAGGCCAGCCTGGTCTACAGAGCAAGATCCAGGACAGGCACCAAAACTACACAGAAAAACCCTGTCGGGGGGGTGGGGGGGGTGGGGGCGGGGGGATGTTTACTAGAGATAGTGAAATGGCTCATCAGGAAAAGAGGCTTGGCCATCTGAACTGAGTTGTATCCCCAGGATCCATATGGTAGAAGGAGAAAACTGGCTCCCAGAAGTTATCCTCTGACCTCTGTGTCTGCACCTTCTCATGCATACATGCCCTTCCTTGCCCAAGTGCACACAGAAAAAGAGAAAGGTAGAATAAATAATTTTTTTTTTAGTTAAGGAATAGTTTAGAAGGAGCTAGGGGATGTAGTTCAGTTGAGTGCTTACCTAGGAGGCATGAAATCCTGGATTCTGTCCCCAGCACTATATAAACTAAACCAAATGGAGGCAATCTCAGCATTCAAGAGGAGGACCAGCAGTTTGAGGCCAGCCTTATCTACATGGTGTGTTTCAGGACAGCCAAGGCTACTGGGGAACCAATATATCCTTCTTACCTCCATTGGGGTGGTGGTGGCACACGCCTTTAATCCCAGCACTCAGGAGGCAGAGGCAGGTAGATCTCTCTGAGTTCAAGGCCAGCCTACAGTGTGAGTTCTAGGACAGGCAGGCTTACACAGTGAGACCCCCATCTTCAAAAAACAAACATCCTTCTTACCTCCTTGGGACAGAACACATTTTGAATAATTATAAAAAATTATAATAATAAATTATGAACACAGTGGGAAAGCTGGGTTTCAAGCCCCTGATTAAACTCTGCAGTTCAGCATTGTCAACTACTTCAGAGAGAAGAAAACCGCCTGAGCATTGGGAGGAAGGAGTGGGTGGAGCCTGGGACAGGGCTTAGGTGGAGTCCACTGAGAAAGCCTCATCACTCCACATCAGCTGGTTCTCCCTATGCCAGATAAAGACTGCCACAAATGGAGTGCCTGTCTCCATTTTTGGAGAGGAATGGGTCCATCCACAAAAGATTTTGAGGGGTCCACAATTTCCATGGGCTGTGGCTCATCACAGCCATCAATATACAATAATTTCTTACTTTTTTGGGTTTTTGTGGTTTTTTGGGGGGACAGGGTTTCCCTGTGTATCCCTGGTTGTCCTAGAACTCTCTCTCTGTAGACCAGGCTGGCCTGGAACTCACAGAGATCCACCTGCCTCTGCCTCCCAAGTGCTGAGATTAAAGGCATGCACCACCACCATCACCGACCAGCAATTTCTTTCTTTTTATTTTTTATTATTTTTTAATTTAATTTAATTTTGAAACAGGATTTCTCTATGTAGCCCTAGCTGTCCCAGAACTTACTCTGTAGACCAGGCTGGCCTGGAACTCACAGAGATCCGCCTGTCTCTGCCTCCCAAGTGCTGAAATTAAAGGTGTACACCACCACCAGGCTCTCTTTTTAATTTTTTAATTACATTTATTATTTCATTTATTTATTGTGTATGATTATGTGTGTGCATGATGTATGTGTATGAGTACATGTGGCAAGAAGCACATGTAGATGGATGGAAAATGGCTCAGCGGTTAAGAGCACTGGCTGCTCTTCCAGAGGACCGGGGTTCAATTCCCAGAACCCACATAGCAGCTCACACTGTCTGTAAGTGAAGTTCCAGCAGATCTGAC
This sequence comes from Peromyscus eremicus, assembly GCF_949786415.1. Lineage (NCBI taxonomy): Eukaryota > Metazoa > Chordata > Mammalia > Rodentia > Cricetidae > Peromyscus > Peromyscus eremicus. The sequence continues at coordinate 28,201,277 of NC_081438.1, read as the reverse complement.
ACCCTCACACAGACATATATGCAGGCAAAATACCAATGCACATAAAAGAAAAAGAAACAGATCAGTTAAAAAGAAGCACATGCAGAGGTAGGGGACAGACCCATGAGTAGGTTCTCTCCTGCCACCATGGTTTGCTGAAATCGAAATCAAGTCATTTAAGCTTTCACGGAGGAGATTGCTTTTCCTTGATAACTGGTCTCCCAGGTCCTTTCCATATATTTTTTTTTTTTTGATAGGGTATCATATAGCTCAGACTGGCCTGAAACTTACTATTTAGTTCAGGATGGCCTCAAACTCCTGTTCCTCCTGCCTCTGCTTCCCAAAGGCTGGGGTCACAGATGTGTGCCATCAAACTTGGATGCACACTAGTCAACAATGGAAGCCAACCTGAAAAGGCTCCCCTGTGGGATTCCAACTTGAGGACATTCTGAGAAAAGGCACGTCAGTAGTATATGATGAAGTTATCACTGGCCTGGATAGAGACTGGCTGTGCTGGGGCAACCTTTAATCCCAGCGCTGGAGAGGCAGAGACAGGGGGATCTCCAGGTTCGAGGCCAGCCTGGTCTACAGAGCGAGTTCCAGGACAGCTGGGGCTACACAGAGAAACCTTGTCTCAAAAAGCAAAACAAAACAAAAAAAGTAGAAGGAGAAAATAAAATTGTCCTTTGGTCTCCATGCACAAATAGTGGTTTGTGTTGAAGTGATGAAGGTAAAGCCACCATGTCCTGACTTCATTTTGTATCTGCGTAAACACTTCTCAGCCCCCTACTCCCCAACAGCCACGTTGGCCTTGGCAACATAGTTGGTATTTCTGTGACCCTGACTGTGGTCCAGCTGTATTAACCCAAGTAATTAATATTTATATACACTAAAATATTTATATAAACTAAAAGAACTTGAAAAGGTATAAATCAAAATGCACTACAAAAAGATCTGCTAAATTGATTTAGATTTTGTAAAAGTACACTATAAAAGGAACCATATGCTTGCTGGGAAATGAACCTGGGTCCTCTTAAAGAGTAGTTGGTGTTCTTAACCACTGAGCCATTTCTCCAGTCCAGTGTGAAGGGCTCTAACAGCCCCAAACACAGCAAACATGGCACTGGCAGGTCTTGCCCTCTCTGCTGCCCTCTCTCTTGCTAAACTATTAGATTACATTCCTAAAGCTAGTCACCAAGGTCTATTCCCTTATTTGGACACTTCCTTATGCCTAACTATAAAACTCCAAGGTCCAGCTATCAAAAACCAAGGTCCAGAAATCAAAATTCATTATTTGGCTACACTGGCTAACCTGTCCAATCAGGACTTACTGACTTAGCCTAGCACAGACTTCTCCCTTCTCCTTAAAAACCACTCCTGCAGAAACGCCTGCTGCTGTCTTTGTCCAATCCAGAGGCAGCCCCCCAATCTCCTCACCCCCACTCCCACCCCCCACTTCCCCTATCCTGGCTTCTTCCTCTGGGGGTAATAAATCTTCTTTGCGCTGAGAATTTGATGTCTGAGTGTGTTCTGTGCTGACTCCAAGGCCACTTCACAGTGGATCTCTTTGAGTTCAAGGCTAGCCTGGTCTACATAGTGAGTTTCAGGTCAAACAGAGCTACAGAGTGAGACTTTGTCTCAAAAATAAATAATACATACATACATACATACATACATACATACATGCATACATACATACATACGTAATTACTTTCAAGAGGCTAAAGAGATGGCTCAGTAGTTAAGAATGTGTGCTGTTCTTCCAGAGGACCTGAGTTTGGTTCCCAGTACCTACAACCACCTGAAACTCCAGCTTCAGAGAATCTGACACCCTCTTCTGGCCTCCTCAGGCACCTGTACATACATTTGCATAAATACACACAGACAAACATTCACACGGGTATGAGTGTCTTGCCTGCATGTGTATCATACATGCAGTGCCCACAGAGGTCAGAAGAGGATGTCAGATCTCCTGGGACTGGAGTTCAGGCAGTTGTGAGCTGCCATGTTGGGTGTTGGGACTCAAACCGGAGTCCTCTGCTAAAACAGAGTGCTCGCAACTGCTGAGCCATCCCTTCCAGCCTAGAGTGTTTCACTGAAGGGCCAAGTCAGTTACTACAGTGGTCAGTTCAGGTCATTGCCAGTGTGCAAACCTACAGGGGCACACCATCAAGAGGAAACCCCAGTGCACACTGCAGCCTCAGCACTGCCAGCAAGAAAGGAGGTGATGATGTAGACTCATCATTTGTAGCAGATGGAGCACCCAGCTTCCCCGTGTTGGAAGTGGGGGCGGCTGTGGGTGGCTGAGGACAGGCATCACACGGGAACTCTCAGTGCTTTCCCTTGGAGCTCAACGTGAGCCTAAAAACTGCTCTAAAGAATATTGATTCTTTTTTTCACCCATGCTGGGTACAGACTCGGGAACTTGTATATGCTAGGGAAGTGCTTTGCCACTGGTCTGCACATACACAGTTAATCGATTTTTTTTTTTTTTAATCTGAGGGGAACACAGGTACTGGAGTTCAGCAAGTAAAAGTGCTTGTTACTAAGTCTGATGACTGAGCTGAACACTAGGTCCCACATAGCGGAAGGAGAGAATTGATTCCCATAAGTTGTCCTTTGACCTCTACACACATACACCATACCCTGGTATGCTAGCCCTTACACTCAAAGTAAATGAAAAAAAAATGTTTTTTTTTTGTTTTTTGTTTTTTTTTTTTAGGGGGGGCGTTTCAAGACAGGGTTAGTGTGTGTGTGTGTGTGTGTGTGTGTGTGTGTGTGTGCTTAGCTCTGGCTGTCCTAGAACTAGTTCTGTAGCCCAGGCTGGCCTCAAACACGTAGACATCCACCTGCCTCTGCCTCCCGAGTGCTGGGATTAAAGGCATGCGCCACCGCCGGCTGGCCTCTAAATTTAAATTTAAATAGACTCAAATCACATATAGAACTGAGCTGAGCAGCAAGAGTAAGTTTCACCGGTGGGGGATGTGGCTTAGTGGCAGAATGCTCATCTAGAATCTTGCAGTTCGGAGCTACGAGTGTAGTTCAGTGGTAGAGCTCCTGCCTAGAATGTCCCAGAGAGGGGCCTTCCTGGTTTATATGGTTCTAGGCCATCTAGAACTACACAGTGACTCTTTTTTGTTTGTTTTGTTTTGCTCTTTTGAGACAGAGTCTCAAGTATCCAAGGTTGAATTTGAACTTCTGATCCTCCTTCCTACTTCCCACATGCTGAATGCTGAAATGGCAGCCCAGTACCACCCTGCCCAAACCTGTCTCAGCTATATGCTGAATTTACTACCAGCTTGTGCTACCAGAGGCCCTGTCTATAACACATGCGCATGTGCACAAAGTTGTGTTGAGCAATAAGTGACTGAATGAAGAATCTAGTCATTGATGTGGGCTGTGATGGTTCCTGTCCCTGTCTGTTGTGTGACTCCCAGCTGGTCAGATGCAATGTGTCCTGGGAGGGCCACCCTTCTGCTCTGCCCCAACACTTGCCCTTCTTCTGGTGCTAGGATGCTTTGCCAGCCTTCCTTCCCCAGCCTGACGTGTCCAAATCCTGCCACTGTCTCCCCAGAGCTGCCTCAGTTTCTCCACAGGTGAGATGGCCACCCTGCAAACAATAGTGTGACCCTGAGCAGACTTCCTTTGTCTTCTTCATGGGGCTCCATGAAGGAAGACCCAGAATTCCAACCCTGCCACCAGTGCTGGGGCGGGATCTGGGTGGCCTGTGGGAGGATGGTGGGATTCGGATCTGTAAAGGTGACTATTGGGGTCAGAGCTGCCTCACGGGGGAGCCAGTGACCTGAAAAAGCCAGAGCCAACTGTCCTGGGGTGGAGTCTGCAGAGGTGAAACTGCCCTGTTGCAGTGGGAAGATAGAGCATGGAGCAGAAAATCTCTCTCTCTCTCTCTCTCTCTCTCTCTCTCTCTCTCTCTCTCTCTCTCTCGTTTTTCTTTTTCTTTTTCTTTTTTTTTTAATTTTTATTTTTTCTGGAGCTGAGGATCGAACCCAGGGCCTTGTGGTAGCACTCTACCACTGAGCTAAATCGCAACCCCTGTTTTTTTGTTTTTCGAGACAGGGTTTCTCTGTGTAGCCTTGGCTATCCTGGAACTCGCTCTGTAGATCAGGCTGCCCTCAAACTCAGAGATCTGCCTGCCTCTGCCTCCGGAGCGCTGGGATTAAAGGTGTGCGCCACCACCGCCCCCACTCCCCACCTCCACCCTGGCTAGAATCTGTTTCTTGTAGGGCGGTTTTCACATTTCTGGAAAGCAAGAAATCAAGTGTGGGAAGTTTTGCTTATCAGCCCACTCACCCTACTTCGATTTTTTTTTTTCTTTTGAAACGGGGTCTCATGTAGCCTAGGCTGGCCTCTAATTCACTATGTTAGCCAATGATAACCTTAGACCGCTGCTCCTCATGTTAGGGATCAAACCCAGGACTTTGTGTATGCTAGGCAAGCACTCTTTTGTCAACTGAGCTTTAGCTATTATTGTTGCTGTTGTTATTATTATTGCTGCAGTACTGGGGGCTTAGGGGAAGCATTCAAGAGCTAGAGGCAGAAAGACCAGAAAAAGGTTGGAGATAGACTTCTCTGATGATGTGTGAGGCCCTGGTACAACCTCAGGGGTGGGGTGGGGAGTGGGGGATGCACAGTGATAGGCCTTTGTTGTGAACCTGGCCTTGAATAGCCAGTTTGCCTGGAGACCAGGGAGGAAAGGGGGCGGGGCCAGTGGATACACTGGATACTCTGGAGGCTACACTTTGGATCCTTTAATGGCAAAGATTGAAGGAGCATCAGCTGCTACTGGTGTGCCCATTTCTCAAATGGCAACTTGGCAATCAACCTGTGTCCTGTTCTGTCCTGAGGGTAGTGTTTTGTCTCCCAGCTTTGTCCCCAGTCAACCCTAGATTCCAACCATGCTTGCACTGTCTACCTTGGTCACTCTCCTCCAGCCTCTCTCTGCCCAGGTCTATCTATGTATGAGCCTCTATTACCTTTTCTTTGGTCTCTTTTTCGAGAAGGTCTCACTGTGTAGCCCTGTCTGTCCTGGAACTTACTATGTAGACCAGGCTCACCTCAACTCACACATCCACCTGCCTCTGCTTCTAGAATACTAGAATTAAAAGTGTACACCATCACACCCAGCCTGTTTGGGAGGAAAAAAAAATCAAATTTCTTAGGTTTTGTTCTTGCCTGAGGTAGTTTATTGTTTTAGGGTTGGTTTAGGGACTTTTGTTTGAGGCAGTGTCTCACGTATCCCAAGCTGGCCTCAAACTGATTGTGCGGCTAGGGATGGCCTTGTACTTGTCCTTTCGCCTTCACCTCTGAAATACAAGACTTATGCTTCATGCTTGCCTCAGATTTGCCTCAGCCTCAGAGCTGGGATGACAGGTGTCCACTACATCTGGCCATTGAATTTTGATGTCTACACTACAGACCACATCTAGACACAATTATGTTTTTTCTAGTGGCCTCTGCTCTAGAGCCTCAGCTTTTAAGTTAAGGCATCTCTCCAGCCCAGAACCTTGTGATGGTGTATGCATTTGCCTTCTACCTATGGCGTTCACCACACTGAATACCTCCTGAAGGAAGGGGGCACATCTGGTTTGGTTTCTACCATATTGGCCCAGTGGTTGCTCGGTGAATGAATGAGAGGGTGGGTGAATGGCTAAATGTAGGAGTTGATAAATGGAGGTATACCAGTAGATATTGAATAGGTGGGCGAATGGATGGACAGATAAATGGGATTCTTGACCCACCACAGCAGTTTTCTCATGTGTCAACAAGTGGTCCAGGTAGAGAAGCATCAGAGCTTATCCATCACCCCTTACGCTGGAACGGAACCATGTCAGGAGAGAACTTCCTTAAGACTCCCAAACCCAAAGGGACTTATTTTCAGAGGAGCTACTTCCTCCATCTTTAGCAACTTGTCATGGCTGGCTGATCCTTAATTCAAGGCCTGGGGAGCCTTACCCTTGAAATTTCTGGTGCCAGTCACATCCCTGGTAAAGGAAGAGCAGCCAAGACTGCTCTCACTTCCCACTGTCTTGCAGAACTCAAAGGCTAACAGCACAGAAATGAGGCCTCCAGCACTCACAGGCCTGGCCTGGCCTTATAAATACAAAGCTGAGGCCATAGGCAGTACCCTCCAGTCAGAAGTCAGGATTACCACTTTCCAGGTGGCAGGCAGAGGTGCTAACCTCCCTTGGCTGCTGATCCCCAGGTAAGAGCAGGTTTGTGTTTATGATGCAGGAGGCCAACTTGCCCCCCCACCACTCCAAATTCAGTAATCTTTCCAACAGCCACCCTTAAGACACACGAAGTCTTCATAACTCAACAGGCTGTTATGCCCTCCCACTGGCCCAGCCCACCTAGGTCCCTCTTTGAAGCAAAGTGAATAGCTCCCATTCCCCCCCTCCCCAAACTAGCAAAGCCAGAGAACCACAAGCTTTGTTTGTAAGGTGTGCACTTTTATTAAACTGGTCTCAAGTCAGTGTACAGGCAAGCCCTGGCTGCCTCAACACCTCAACCCACTCCCAGGGAGACCAAAGCCTTCATACATCAAGTTGGGGGGACCAAAAAAAAAAAAAAAAAAGGGAGGGCCACTCTGATGGCTGACCATTCAAAAGTAAAAACAAAAGTATTAAGGCGGAAGATTTAAAAAAAAAATTTGCAGTACATAATTTACACAGAAGCAATGTTGTCACCTCCCCAGCGTGGACTCAGCCACCCTCCTCTAGGTAATGGGGGTGGCTTTTGGGAGGGTGAGGGACTTCCTGTAGCCATGTATCTCTCATGGACACTTGGAATGACTATTAAAAAAGAAAAAAAAAAAAAAACCAAAAACAATGTACAATCAAAGTCCTCAGCCACATTGTAGAACTTTGGGGGATGCTTGCTCCAACCGACTGCTGTCGCCTTCACCGTTCCAGTTTTTAAATCCTGAGTCAAAAGCGCCAAAACAAAACAAAACCAAAAAAAAAAAAACAAAAAATTTTTTAAAAACTTAAAAAAAAAACAAAAACAAAAAAAGCCATGCCAATGTTGTTTCATTTTTTTTTTTTCTGCGCAAGTTAGGTTTTGTCAAAGAAAGGGTGTAAAACGCAGCTCAGTAACAGTCCGCCTAGAAGCATTTGCGGTGCACGATGGAGGGGCCGGACTCATCGTATTCCTGCTTGCTGATCCACATCTGCTGGAAGGTGGACAGGGAGGCCAAGATGGAGCCACCGATCCACACAGAGTACTTGCGCTCAGGAGGAGCAATGATCTGAAGAAAGCAAGATACAGTGATGGTGAGCATTCTGGATGCCGGTCTTACCTGCAGCCAAAGTGTTTGCTCTGGCAACCACAGGGCCCACCCCACCCATGGGTCCAGGCCTAAGGGTGCTTAGCTCACCTTGATCTTCATGGTGCTGGGAGCCAGAGCAGTGATCTCCTTCTGCATCCGGTCGGCAATGCCTGGGTACATGGTGGTGCCACCCGACAGCACTGTGTTGGCATAGAGGTCTTTGCGGATGTCAACGTCACACTTCATGATGGAATTGAATGTAGTTTCATGGATGCCACAGGATTCCATACCTGAGGGGAAAGGGAGACACAGACTTAACAGTGTTGACTCCAGAGTTGGTCACCATTAGATAGAGAAGGAACTAGGTCACTCAACTCACCCAGGAAGGAAGGCTGGAAAAGAGCCTCAGGGCAGCGGAACCGCTCGTTGCCAATAGTGATGACCTGGCCGTCAGGCAGCTCATAGCTCTTCTCCAGGGAAGAAGAGGATGCAGCAGTGGCCATCTCTTGCTCGAAGTCCAGGGCAACATAGCACAGCTTCTCTTTGATGTCACGCACGATTTCCCTCTCGGCTGTGGTGGTGAAGCTATAGCCACGCTCGGTCAGGATCTTCATGAGGTAGTCTGTCAGGTCCCGGCCAGCCAGGTCCAGACGCAGGATGGCATGAGGGAGAGCGTAGCCCTCATAGATGGGCACAGTGTGGGTGACCCCGTCTCCGGAGTCCATCACAATGCCAGTGGTACGACCAGAGGCATACAGGGACAGCACGGCCTGAATGGCTACGTACATGGCTGGGGTGTTGAAGGTCTCAAACATGATCTGTAAGGAAAAAATGGGCCTTTGTCAAGCTCTGAAAGCCACAAATAGTCAAGATAGGTGGGACTGTCAGGACAGATTTGGGACATGCAGAGTGCAAGAACACAGCTAAGGTAAGTGTGCTGGGAGTCTCAGGACAGGGGCTCCATTTAGACCTACTGTGCATCTACTGAATACACACTCCAAGGCCACGTATCACCAGCCTCATTAGCTTTGTCACACGAGTCATTGTTAGTACCTACACCCACAGCACTGTAGGCTTTTAAACACCTAGTCAGAAAGGCAATCGAGAGAAAAAAGACCTCATCTGGGAAAAAGTAGAAACTGCAAAGTTCCAAGGGAGACTCAGTTCATAGAAGAGAGAGTCCTATGGGAGAATGGCAGAAGAAAGACAATTGAGAAAGGGCGTGGCTGAGAAGTTGGCAAAGATGGAGGTGGCCACTGGGGCTGCTGACCTGGGTCATCTTTTCACGGTTGGCCTTGGGGTTCAGGGGGGCTTCAGTGAGCAGCACGGGGTGCTCCTCAGGGGCCACACGCAGCTCATTGTAGAAGGTGTGGTGCCAGATCTTCTCCATATCGTCCCAGTTGGTGACAATGCCGTGTTCAATAGGGTACTTCAGGGTCAGAATGCCTCTCTTGCTCTGGGCCTCGTCGCCCACGTAGGAGTCCTTCTGGCCCATGCCCACCATCACACCCTGCGGAGGGGAACGGTGTTCTCAGTACAGCCACCTCCCTCCAGGGGAACCCCAATATCGCCACCCTCAAAGAGAGGGGTCACCTACCTGATGCCTAGGGCGGCCCACGATGGAGGGGAAGACGGCCCGAGGAGCATCGTCGCCCGCGAAGCCGGCTTTGCACATGCCGGAGCCGTTGTCGACAACGAGCGCAGCGATATCGTCATCCATGGCGAACTACCGGGGCACAAAAGAGGGCCGTGGTCACCGCGGGGCCACCAGGCGCAGCCGCTGCCGCCCTGCCCACTTCCGGCACGCCGCGGCCTCGGGCCGCCAGGGGGCGCGCGCCCAAGCTCGGGGGACAAAGGAAGCCCAGGCCGGCCGCGTTATTACCATAAAAGGCAAACGCTGGTCCGGAGGCGGCCCCACGGCAGGAAGCCAGGCCTCCGCCCCCTCCCCAAACGGGCACAAGCCCCGCCTTCGCCCCGCCGGCGGGCGGCTGGTGCGCGCGCGGGAGGCGACCACACCCAGCAGGAAGCGCGAGCGGGCGCTCCGAAGCCGCTACGACCCCGCCCCTTCCGGACAACGGCCCCGCCCTCGCCCAACCCCAGGTGGCCGTGCTTCAAGTCTCAAATACGCACGCGCAAGTTTAACTTGGAAGAGGGGGGAAGAGGAAGGGCTCCCTCCCCAGCGTGCACGCGCCCCAATACCCAGCGATAGGGCGCGCAAGCGCAGTGGCCTCCCAGCCCCCACCCGGCCGCGCCGCGCCCGCCAGCCGGGCAAGCCAAATGGGCAAACCGGTTTGGACAAAGACCCATGGGCCACCAAGGCGTGATCATAGCATTTGGCTCCCAACATTGTGTCCCCTCAAAGTGGGCAGATACGTCTCAGCACCCGACAGCCGCATCGGTTCTCCTAGCGCCCACACTGCGACCCTAGTGAGTCCCCAAGCATCGTGCTCTGAGCCAGACCAGGTCCACGAGTGTCTACACCGTGGCAATGCGGCTGCAAAGGGTCCGCACTCTGGGCGGAAAGTTGCATCTGCAAGTGTCCACTCCGCAGCCAGGCACCACCCTCCACCCTTCCCCGGTGTCCGTACTGAGTGTCTCCCGCGACCCTGCCGTGAGGTAACTGCCCACGGGAGAGCTGTGGCCGGCTGGGCCTGGTGTCCCTGCTTACCTGGTGGCGGGTGTGGAGCGGCGAAGAAAGAGCTGCGAGAGGCCTGTGCTCGCGGGTGGACGCGGACTCGACAGTGGCTGCGCGTTGCGCCGCCGGGTTTTATAGGACGCCACAGCGGCCACTCGAGCCATAAAAGGCAACTTTCGGAACTGCGAGCGCTGATTGGCTCCGCGCCGCTCACTCACCGGCCTCGCCGCACAGTGCAGCATTTTTTTACCCCCTCTCCCCTCCTTTTGGAAAAAAAAAAAAGAGAGAGAGATAGAGAGAGAGAGAGAGAAAGAGAGAGAGAGAAAGCGAGATTGAGGAAGAGGATGGAGAGTTTTGGCGGTGGGTGCTGGCCCCATAGGCCCAGACATGCACAAATAGCCTCTGCCCTTGTGGACACTGCCGGGATTCAGGGTCCCGGTTATCAGGCCTGCCATTCTGGGGGTCACTCACCCACCTTAGGACCCTCAGGGTGTGGATGTCACGTGAACATTGAGTACCTCGGTGGGCAAGGGTCAGCATAGAGGCCCGGGCCATGTTTACGTGGCCTCTTGTTTGAGGGACACGCGGAGCCTGGATTGAATGGGGAAGGAGTCACTCCCCCTTGCCAGCTATAGCCCGAAAGCCAGATCTGGGGGACTTCTAGTGAGGTTCCAATTTGCTAGGTGTGTTGAGGTACAATTTAGAAGCAGAACTGTGGTTGGAGGGGTCTTCACGGGTTTGGGCCACTTAGGAGACCCAGGGCCACACTCCAAGTACAGGGCAAGCCTGGTGGTTCAGTGGTTGGAGTTGTTGCAGGAAGATGTCTCCTGGCCCAGACCTAGAAAGGAACTGTGCTCTATAGAACAAGCACAACTTGTCATGGAGTCGGACACTTTTGGAGGGCTGCCTGATCACACCCAGGCAGGGCTAAGCCTCGGCCGTTAGCTGGTGGCTCTGGGTGGTTGCCAGGCACCGTTGGGCTGGGGCCCACCATCTATCCTCTGTTTGTTATGTGCAGCCACAGCTGAACTGTGTTCTAGTTCATCTGGAGGCTGTGGGGACTCTGGGAGTGACAGCGTGCTTAGAAAGGAGTTAGTGGTGCCTGGAATCCCCAATCCACTGTAGAAGACCCCCCCCATCCCCCACCCCCATCCCGCTCTCCTCAACATGGGTCTATTTATCAAACTTGAGGCAAAACTTGAGTACCCAAGAGTGTTCTGTTCAGCTGATATCTACACAGGGGATCAGGGTTGAAGGACCCCTGGCTTAGCTTAGGGGGACACACACCTCCTGGGAGAAGGTGACAGAAAATTGAATTTAGGCAAGAAGGGTGCTTCAGGTGAGATGCTCTGGGCCTGCCATGGCTTTGCATATGCATAGTAGGAGCTCAGTGAGTGTAGGTGTTGAAACCGAGGAAGGCTTCGTCCATATATGGACTACATCAGTAGCCCAGCATGAGGAGGCTGAACCAACTTCCTTGTGTTAGGCGGATGGCAGGACATTCTGAAGTTGCAGAGGCCTCCGGTATAAAAAGGGTGACCCCAGCATCTACTGGGAGCACACCCCCAGGTTCAGAGCTACAAAAGAGATTTGACAAAAATCTTTTGCAGTCACCAACCCTGGGCCTGAGAGAATTTTCCCAGCCTGTCCCCTCCCTGCCTCCGGGGGACGGGACTGCCCTGGCCCTGGCCCTGTATCTCTCAATTGTTCAGGCAGTTTGCCAGGTGCCTGGTACCTGCCAGCCCTGCAAGTCACAGGTGGGGGTGGGGCAGGGTGAACACTGCCTGTCGATGAGGACTGCCCAGAGTGTTCCCAGGGGGGCCCTGGTGGGGTGCAGGGGAGAAGATACCACCTGCCACCAGGGGTGCAGGATGAGATGGGAGCCTCTTGTGGGATACCAGGCAGCTTTACTGGGTAGGAACAGACCAGATTCCCAGGCAGGACCTGTGCTGCCACTTTGTCACCTCTTGGTCCTGGGGCCGGTCAAGGGGCAGGCACTCTAGCCCCACCCGACTCTGGAACAGTTCTGATCTATCCCACTGGCTTATGGTTCTGTCTTGTCTGCAGTGGCCATTTTCCAGTGTTCTGTTACACATTCTTGAGAGAGAGAGACGAGGTTGAATCTCTTGATTTGTTATTGGGTATTTGTGAGGGGGCGGGGGTCGTTCTTTTGTTCTTTTGACAGGGTCTCAGGCAGCCTATGTAGCCAAGAAACCTTAAACTCCACTTCCTGAGTGCTGTGATTAAAGGCATGTGCCACCATGCTCAGCTTCTCTTGTTTGTTGGAAACAATGTCTCCCCATATAGCCCAGGCTGGCCTCAAAGTCCTGATCTCCCTGCCTCAGCTTCCTGAATAGCTATGAAGACAGTCATGGTGCCTATTCAGGCTGGTCTTAATAACTCAACACCACCCCCAACCCCCACAACATCAAACAAGCCAGCCCTTTGAGGGGCTCCATCACCCCCACTGCCTCCCACTACACACACACTGAGGGGTCTGTTCTGTCAGATGAATAAGAGACCGCCTGCCCTGGATGTTCTCAGCCCTGAAGGAGGAGAGGACCCTGAGAGGGCAGCAGGGCCGGAGGGGGCCTGGACTGTTGAGTTTGGGGTTCAGACAGGAGACACTAAGCACAGAAAACAGGGTGGCGGTGGGGGAGAAAGAGGAAGCAGAGGAAGGGGAAGGCAGAGGAAGTGAATCTGGTTTTCTGTGGAGAACTTTGCCCTCACAAAGAGCTGTCCCTGTCAGGCAGGCACCCAGCTGGCAGTCCTAGCCTGGCCCAGCCGATGGATGACACCTGTAGCTTTAATACATTTTTTTTTCCTTCAAGAGTCCCCTGCCCTGAAAGACCTTGCAGCAAGAGAATATTTACAATCTAACTCTCCTTCTCTCAGAAGCCACATGTCACTTCTGCTGGGGACATTCAAGCCCAGCTGTCCAGGAAGACCCTAAGCTACACATTTGTAGGGAAGAAATTGAGGAAGAGGAGAACTTCCTGTTACACTGGCAAGGGTTCTGTCCAAGAGGGCGGGTCCCTGGAGACAGCAGGATGTCAGTTGTCAGTAAGACACTAACTAAATGAATGAAGGAGGGCCTGGAGTGTTCCAGAAAACATACTCCCTTTTTACAGACTAGGAAACTGAGGTGGGACTGACTGAGTACCCAGTGCCTTGAAATCCAGCCGTAAGGCCTCTGTACTCAGGGCCCCTCCCTGGGTAAAGTGGCCTCTGGAATGTCCCCGGGGACTGGGTCCAAGGACTGCTCCGAAGCTGGAATTCCTAGCCCCACCCCCTCCTTAGTACATATTTCTAACTCCTGGGGTTCAGTAAGGGCAAGCTGAAGGCTCCTGGTCATAGGGTACCACTAGAAGAATGTACTGGAAGCCTGCTGGTAGGGTCCTCCTCACCCATACTCTGATGATCCAGAGTCCCTCAGGGCTTTTAGAATACAGGAGGTTTGTGAATGAGTGTGGGGTTCCTCTAACTAACTTCTTAGCCTTTGGGGCCAGCTTCAGGCTGCCCTCTCCAGGCCCAGAGGGAGCAAGTGATCCAGGTAAGATGACCCAGAAAAGGAATAGCCTGGGGTCAAAGCAGCTGGACCTTTCCTCTCAAGCAGCTGCTGAGTTACACAGCCGATATACCTGCTCCCTACTCTGAGGCTCCAGGGGCAAGGAGGCATGTGGGATGGTTTCTCCGGCCCTGTTTTGAGAAATGGGAATAAAGTAAGCAGATGTCTTGAGCTAGCCCTCAAACAAGAGAATGCTTGCTGGTACCAAGAAGGAAAGCAAAAGATTTCTTTAGGGCTGGCTAGGTGGCTCAGTGTAGAAAGGTGCTTATCTCCAAGCCTCACTACTTGAGTTCAGTCTCTGGGATCCCCGTGATGGAAGGAGGGAACCAACTCCCCCAAGTTGACCTCTGACCTCCATGTTAGAACTGGGCCATGCATGCCCCCCCCCCTCACAGACATAAATCAATGTAGGGTTTTTGTCTGTTTGTTTGTTGATGTTGTTTGCCTTTGAGACAGGGTCTCACTGTGTAACTCCAACTGGCCTGGAACTTGCTACACAGACTAAGCTGGTGTCAAACTCACAGAGATCCACCTGCCTCTGCCTCCTGAATGCTGGGATTAAAGGTGTGTGCCACCATGCCCTGGCTCTAAAACATTTTTTAAAATTTTTTTTTTTTAATTTTCTGGAGCTGAGGACCTAACCCAGGGCCTTGTGCTTGCTAGGCAAGTGCTCTACCATTGAGATAAATCCCCAACCCTAAAACATTTTTTAAAGATTAATTTATTACTTTTATTTATGTGTATGTATGTGTGCCTACAGGAGTTTATGGGCACCATATGAATGCAGATGCCAGACAGTTGAAAGCCACCTCATGAGGGTGTTGGGAACAGAACTCAGGTTCTCTGCAAGAGCAGTTAGTATTCTTAGCCACTGAGCCATCTCTCCAGCCCTCCCAACCCCCCAAAATTTTTTTTAAAGGTTTCTACCAGGCAGTGGTGGCACAAGCTTTTAATCCCAGCACTTGGGAGGCAGAGGCAGGCAGATCTCTGTGAGTTCAAGGTAGGCTGGTCTATATATAGAGTGAGTTCCAGGATAGCTAGGGCTACACAGAGAAACTCTGTCTCAATCAACCCATCAATCAATAAGGTTTCTGTAGGAAGGGCACATGGTGAGGGTGCTTTTTAAATCTTTGTTATTTATATTACATTTATTTATTTGTGTGTATGTGCCACAGCAAACCTGTGGAGATTAGAGGACAAATCCTGGGAGGCAGCTCTCTCCTTCTACCATGCAGGTCCCAGGAATCAAATTCAGGCCATCAGACTTTGTGGCAAGAGCTGGAACCCCTGAGCCGTCTCACTAGCCTTTTTGTCTTTCTTTGTTTTAGATTCTCATAGTCCTGGCTGGCTTTGAAGTCCTGGCTGGCTTTGAATCCCTGATCACTGGGTCTCCACCACTGGATGACACAGACATGCCCCACCATGCCCAGCTGTTGTTTTTGTCTTGAAACAGTGTCTCACAAGGCTGATGACCTGAAGCAGCTGTGTCGGGAAGACAATGCTTGACCCAACTCTTTTTTTTTTTTTTTAAGATTTATTTTGTGCCCCTGGAACTGGAATTACAGGCAGTTGTGAGCTACCTATTGTGGGTGCTGGAATCGAACCCAGGTCCTCTGCAAGAGCAGTTAAGTGCTCTTAACCACTGAGCCATCTCTCTAACTTCTGACCTTGAACTCGTGACCCTTTAGTAACCACCTTCCCATCACAGGAAACACTACCACACTCACACTCAGTTTCCACAGGATTGATAAACCTTGTATGTGTGTATGTGTGTATAACACATGACAACTTGAAGAGTCAGGGCCCTCTTTCCACCACATGGGTTGCTGGGGATTGAACTCAGGTCATCAGGCTTGGTGGCAAGCTTCTTTATCCACTGAGACATCTCACTGGCCCAGTTTGGTTTTCTTTTTTTAAATAATTTATTCATTCATGTGCATTGGTATTTTGCATTGGTATTTGCCTGCATGTATGTAGGTGTGAGAGTGTATGGTCCCCTGGAACTGAAGTCACAGACAGTCATGAGCTGCTATGTGGGTCCTCTGAAAGAGGAGTCAGTGCTCTAAACTGCTGAGTCCATGTTTGCTTTTCTTTAAGGCAAGTTCTCAAACTGTAGGGCAGGCAGCCTGGCCTCAAACTCACAGCCCAGTGCTGAGATTAGAAGCCCACTCCACTGCCCCAGCCAGGAACTGGGGAACTTCTTAGACTTCTTGGGAGAGTTTTGAAAAATCCTTTAAAAAACTACCTTCTGTCTTGGTCCCCTAGGGCACCGGGAAAACCAGCCCCACCCTTCTGGGGAGTTCCCACACTTGCAAATTCAAAGTTATGTATTCAGAAACAGAAAAGAAACTTCCAGGTCTCCCCCTGCACACACACCCTTAGAGCCCTTTCTGTTTGTCCTGGGGTGGGTAGGACTCCTGTCCCTACTGCGGTTGGAAACATCACCCAGTGCTCAGTGGAAAGGCAGTCAGAGGGATGGAGGGAAGCTAGGGTATCCATTTATCACTGGATCTAAATTAACAGCCTGCAAGGGGGTGGCCACCGGCTTGATGTCACTGCAAGGCTAAGGCACTCCTGGGGACCTTGGTCTCTTCAGGTTGTCCAGGAACTTAGAATGCTCAATCAAGATGATCACCAGTTCAAGGCCTGCCTAGGGTACATAGAAAGCCTGTTTTGCCAGGCGGTGGTGGCGCACACCTTTAATCCCAGCACTCGGGAGGCCGAGCCAGGTGGATCTCTGTGAGTTTGAGGCCAGCCGGGTCTACAGAGTGAGATCCAGGACAGGCACCAAAACCACACAGAGAAACCCTGTCTTGAAAAAAAAAAAAAAAAAAGAAGAAAGAAAGAAAGCCTACCTCAAAGAGAGATAGAAGAGAGTTGGAAGAAATAGTTCAGTGGTAGAGCACCTGCCTAGAATCCCCCAGCGAGGGGCTGGGGTGTGGCTCAGTGGTAGAGCACCTGCCTAGAATCCCCCAGTGAGGGCCTGGGGTGTGGCTCAGTGGTAGAGCACCTGCCTAGATCCTCACACTGAGGAGCTGAGGGTGTGGCACAGCATGTGTGATCCCTAGCTCATGTTGGGCTTTGTGCTTAATCTTAGCATTCAGGACACAGAGGCAGGAAGATCTCTGAGTTCCAGGACAGCCAGGGCTGTTACACAGCCTGTCTTGAAAATCCAGAAGAAAAAAAAAAAAAAAAAAGCCCTGCATGGTGGCCTAAGCTTTAAATCCCAGCACTTGGAAGACAGAGGCAGATGGATCTCTGTGAGTTGGAGGCCAGACTGTTCCAGGACAGTCAAAGCTACATAGTGAGACCCTGTCTCAAAAAACAAACGAACAAAAAACGCTGCCTGTCCCAGATTTGGGGGTATATTTGGAAATGCCTCTCACAAGTGGAGAAGTAAAGTTTACCTAGGGGGATGCCAGCATGGAGGAAGTGGGATTGGGGGGCGGGGAGAGTTGGGTAGATGTAGGTGTGTCTGGCCACAGCTGACTCATAAGCTGAGCCCTAGGGGTCAGCCTGTGCCTCAGTCCTGGTCTCCCAGCCTGCTGAGGGCCTACAGGATACTGGGTGCTACCCCTAGTTTACCACACCCCTACCCAGTCAGCTGGAATCTCCCCATTCCTTAGATGAGCAAACGAGACAGTATAAGACCTATCACTTCAGCTATTCCAGGGGCTGAGGCAGGATGATTGGGAGAATTGGAGGCTAAATTATCAATCTAAAAAAAAAAATTAACTAGGCATGGTAGTGCATGCCTATAATCCCAGCACTTGGGAGGCAGAGGCAGGTGGGTCTCTGTGAGTTTGAGGCCAGCCTGTTCTACAGAGTGAGTTCCAGGACAGCTAGGACTGTATGAGACCCTGTCTCAAAAAACAAAATGAGGCTGAGGATGGGAGACATGAGGTGGGGAGTGGGATGGGAAATGTATCAGATGCCTGGGGGAAATGACAGAGAAAAGTAAAGGGGAGCTGAAGGGAGAAGTTGAGGTGCTTATGTGTATATGTTTACATATATGAAAATTTCAAGCCGAGTATGGTGGTGCATGCCTTTAATCCTAGCACTCAGGAGACAGACAAGTAGATCTCTGTCAGTTCGAGGCTAGCCTGGTCTATAAAGTGAGTTCTAGGACAACAGTCAAGGCTACATAGAGAAACCCTGTTTTTTTTAAAAAAAAAACATACTCCGGGCGGTGGTGGTGCACACCTTTAATCCCCGGACTTGGGAGGCAGAGGCAGGCGGATCTCTGTGAGTTCGAGGCCAGCCTGGTCTACAGAGCGAGATCCAGGACAGGCGCAAAGCTACACAGAGAAAACCTGTCTCGAAAAACAAAACAAACAAACAAAAAACTAAAATAAATAAATAGACAAACAAACAAACAAATAAATAAGGACGGGAGAGATGGCAGTGGTCAAGAGCATTTATTGCTCTTGTAGAAAGGACCAGGATTAAGTTCTCAGCATCCACAACCATCTGTAACTCCAGTTCCAGGGGATCTGATGCCCAGTCTGTACCAGCACATGCATGGTACACACACAAATAAATAGGCAAAGTCCTCCTACACACAAAAGAAAATAAATCTGAGAAGCACTACATAAGTAAATAAATAAAAAGGGGTGGTAAGTCAGTCGTGCTCATTCATTCTTGTAAGCCAGTCGCTTGGAAGAATGGCACAGGATTGCACAGAGACCAATGGGCCTGCATTGTGAGTTCCAGGTCAAGCTAGGCTATAGATCCAGACACCATCTCAAAAACACACAAACAAGGGCCGGGATGCGGCTCAGTAGGTGGAGTGCTTGTCTCCAAGCACAAAGCTTGGGGTGCCTTCCTCAGCTCCATGTAAAACAGGTATGGTGGCATATCTGTAACCTGGGCATTCAACAGGTGGAGGCAGGAGGATTGGAACAAAGTCATCTCCAACTACATAGGGAGTTCCAGGGCAGTCTGGGCTCCACAAACTCCTGTTTCAAATAAATTAATATGTTAACAATGTAAAGTGCTGTAGGGCCAGTGAGATGGCCCAAGTAGATAAGGGTCCTCATCCAGCAGACCTGACAACCTGTTTCTCAAAAGCTGTCTTCCTACCTCCATGTGCTTGCCATGACAGGTCTGTGGCCACATACACAACACACACACACTATTGATACAATTTAAAATTTTTTTTTTTCCGAGACAGGTTTCTCTGTGTAGCTTTGCACCTTTCCTGGAACTCACTTTGTAGCCCAGGCTGGCCTCAAACTCACAGAGATCCGCCTGCCTCTGCTGGGACTAAAGGTGTGTGCCACCACTGCCCGGCTGATACAATTTTAAATTTAAGTTAAAACATCTTTAAGACAGGTTCTCACTTTGTAGAATTGGCCAGCCTGGAACTCTTGATGTAGACCAGGCAGGCCTTGAACTCCTAGAGGTCTGCTTACCTCTGTCTCCTGTGTGCTGTGTGTAATTAAAGGCATGCACTACTATGCCTGGCTTAGAAAACAAAAATTTAAGATGGCGGGGATGTTGCTCAGTGGTAGAGCACTTGCTTGGCATATAAAGACCCTGTACTTAAATCCTAGTTTTCGGATAGCATATGCTGCATGAGATCCTGTGACCAACAAGATGGCTCAGTGGTGCTTGGCACCAAACCTGAGGACATGAGTTCAATTCCCTGAATCCACATGATGGAAGGAGAGAGCCTACTCCTTCAAGCTGTCATCTGACCTCTAGTCATACGTAAACTGTGGCTATTTCAAGTATTCATACAATAAAAATAAATGTAATTTATAAAACAAAGCCGGGGCTGGAGAGATGGCTCATCAGTTAAAAGCACTGGCTGCTCTTCCAAAGACCCAGGTTCAACTCCCAGCACCCACTTGGCAGTTCACAATGGTCTGTAATTCCAGTTCCAGGGGACCCAACATCTTCACTCAGACATACATGCAGGCAAAACATTAATGCACATAAAACTAAAAATAAATAGATTGCTAAAAAAAACAAAAAACAAAGCCAGACGATAGTGGCTGACACCTTTAATCCCAGAACTCAGGAGGCAGAGGCAGGTAGATCTCTATGACTTCCAGAACAGCCAGGGCTACACAGAGAAACACTGTCTCAAAAACAAACAAACAAAAAACTCCAACCAACTAAACAAAGAAACAAACAAAAACAAAAAACCCAAAATAAAACAAGACAAAGAGCTGAAGAGATGCCTCAGTGGTTAAGAGCACTCACGTGATAGGTCGAAATTGTCTGTAACGGCAGTCCTAGGGAATCCAAAACCTTCTTTTAGCCTCTAAGGGTACTGGGTATACATGTGATACACAGACATACTTGTAGGCAAAACACCCATGCACACAGAATAAAACAAAAAAAACTCCTTTAAAAAAATGCAAAGAAGCAATAAAATAATATATACCACACAGTCTGGCTATCACTGGAATATACCAGAACTTAATTGTCTGGGGCCTAGCACAGTACCATAGCAAGCCTTTGGGCCCTAGATTTTGGGGTGCTGCTGTTTTCAAGGCCCAGTTCAATGGGCACACAGAGGCTCTACAATGCTGCCTCTTGCAGCCACAGGGCCTGGGCCTGGCCCAAGTTTGGAAACTTGATCAGCTGCAGATGGGTCACCTTCTAACTAGGACTTTCCCAGCCAGAAATCTCAGCCTCTTTCTGGGCTGGCCAGGAACTGGAGCTGTCTGATGGAGAACCGGCCTGGCACAGCTATCTGTACTTCTAGAATGCCTGGCCCCATGCCAGCTGTTGGGGGCCACAGGGGACATGCAGCCATACACTACTTGGTAGAGCTTAATCTTGGCTTTGTGGGTTTTTGTTGTTGTTGTTGTTTGCTTGTTTGTTTGGTTTTGCTTTTTTTGAGACAGAGTCTTGCTATTTAGTCCTGGCTGGCCTGGGACTCACTCTGTAGACCAGGCTGGCCTCCAACTCACGGAGATATGCTTGCCTCTGCCTCCAGAGTGCTGAGATTAAAAAACCAATTTTTGATGGGCGGTGGTGGCGCAAGCTTTTAATCCCACCCAGCACTTGAGAGGCAGAGGCAGGTGGATTTCTGTGAGTTGGAGGCCAGCCTCGTCTACAAAGTGAGTTCTGGGACAGCCAGGGGTACACAGAGAAATCCTGTTTTGAAAAACCAAAATCAATCAAACAAACAAACGAAAAAACAAAATCAACTTGCAGCACTCAGATGTGTTGCACAGGCAGAGGGTACAGATGTACCTGAGGCTGGGGACCAGTTCATGGAGGGACCAGCCTGGAGAAATGATCCAGACCCGTGTTGGACTCTGTGGCAAACCAGCTTTGCACAGTGCCAGGGGCCAGAGCCTTTGCCTTGATCAGCCCAGGCAGCCCAGAGCAGCCAGGAACATAGCTGTTCCTCCCTCCCATGTTCACAGACTAGTCCGTGGTGGATCCTGGCCTTTCTTCCTGTGAGCCACTTCAGGCTTTATGTCAAGAAGGATTCAGCTGTGTCTCCCACTGATGTCACCCGGGTCCGGATGTCCTTGAAAAGTCACTCGATCTCTCTGAGCCCACGGGGTCTGCAAAAATCTGTTTTTTTTTTTTTTGTTTTTTGTTTTGGAGGTCATAGTGTTTCATCACAGTCCCCGAAGAGAGCCCAGGTGAGGCTGTTGGTGAAAGTGCAGCCCAGTTGCCGCAAGAGAGCCCAGCATTCTGGGGATACCAGTACAAGAGGACAACCACCAAGAACAGCCTTGGCTGTGGAGTGGAGCCAGCCAGAGCCTAGAAGACAAGCTGTGTGTGCTGCAGAGGGCAGAGCCAGAGAAGAGACCTAAGCCCTTTGGAGGAGCCCAGAGGATCCTGAGTGAATCCCAGACATTGGACATTTATTTATGCAGTTGGAATTTGGTTTTGCTTTGATTTGATTGTGATGGTGCCCTGGTTCTTCCCTCTTCAAGTAAGGAAGTATTTAACTTTTTTTTTCTTTTTTCTTTTATCAGAGCTCACAGTTGAGAGATTTGAACTCCTAAAAGAGATTTTGGAGTTTTGCAGTTTTTGGTTTTTTAAGAGACTGAATTTTCTTTTTTCTGCTTTTTGTTTTGTTTTGTTTTGTTTTGTTTGTTTGTTTGAGACAGGGTTCCTCCATAGCTCT
The DNA here is from genome assembly GCF_949786415.1 of Peromyscus eremicus. Classification (NCBI taxonomy): domain Eukaryota; kingdom Metazoa; phylum Chordata; class Mammalia; order Rodentia; family Cricetidae; genus Peromyscus; species Peromyscus eremicus. The sequence continues at coordinate 28,179,703 of NC_081438.1, read as the reverse complement.
GCCTATCCTGGAACTCTGTAGACCAGACTCACCTGGAACTCAGAGATTCCCCTGCCTCTGCTTCCCAAGTGCTAGGATTAAAGACATATACCACCACCGGAGACTGAATTTTTAAAGTATTTTAATTTTTAAAATTTATTTTATTTTTATTTTATGTGCATTGGTATTTTGCCTGTATGTATATCTGTGTGAGGGTATCAAGTCCCCAGGAATTGGAGTTACAGAGAATTGTGAGCTGCCATGTGGGTGCTGAGAATTGAACCCGGGTCCTCTGCAAGAGCAGCCAGGGCTCTTAACCACTGAGCTGTCAAATGACAGGATTGTCTTAGTTGGTTTACTCTTGCTGTGATGAAACATCCTGACCAAAAACAATGTGGGGAGAAAAGGGTTTATTTGGCTTATGTGTCCACAGTGTAGTTCATTATTGGAGGAAGTCAGGACAGGAACTCAAACAGGGCAGAAACCTGGAGGCAGGAGCTGATGCAGAGGTCATGGAAGGGTGCTGCTTACTGGCTCGCTCACTGGGTTTCTCATAGAACCCAGTATCACCAGCCTAGGGATGGCACCATCCACAATGAGCTAGGCTCTCCCCCATCAATCATTCATTAAAAAGATGCCCTCAAGGTTTGCCTACAGCCTGGTCTTCTGGAGGCAGTTTCTCAATGGAGGCTCCCTCCATTAGATTCCCTGCACCCACGTGGTAGCTCGCAAACATCTGTAACTCTAGTTCCAGAGGATCCAGTGACCTCTTTTGACCTCCATGTGCACTGGCACCAGACATGCAAGTGGTGCAGACATACATGCAGGCAGAGCACTACACATAAAATACAACTGAAAAATATTAACAATAAGATATACTAAATGCATAAATCTATGCTAATACAATAAATGATTTTATATTTAAAATAAGTAAATAAAAGCTCCTTTGTCCTTCCCTGTGTCTTCAGGGACTGAGGCTGCACTCCATACCAAGCCCTGTCTCCTGTAGACCCCCCACATGGCCAGGCAGTGTCTTTTTTATGTTGTGTTTCTGTTTGGAAGAACTGAAGGAAAGAAGGAAGGATGGATGGAAAGAAGGAAGGAAGGAAGGAAGGAAGGAAGGAAGGAAGGAAGGAAGGAAGGAGGGATGGAGGAAGAACTGACTCAGTGTGGTATCAAAAGGGGCAGGACAAGGTGAGGCTGTGTGGTGACTGTCTGGGGAGGTGTCCCTATCCAAGAGGGTGTGACAACCCTGGCAGGGAGTGTGTCTGACGCAGGACAGCTGACGGGACAAGGAGGAAAAGACTAAGCCAGCATGGTGCTTATACTCCACAGCGGATGTTGGCAGCAGGGAGCAGGGGTGTGTCACAGGAAGTCCTGAGCTCTGTGAGCAGCCACTGACTCACCCACAGTCCTCACAGTACAGACTCCAGCCTCGCTCTCCAGGGGCCCCCAGGGAAAGCAATCAAGTCTGATATCTCAGAATGTGGGAGAGGCCAGGCCAGACTGTGTAGCTGGGAGGGTGCCTTTCTAAAGGTCAAAAGTCTTTGGGGGTGGGTTTTACAGTCTGAATAGGATTAATAGGAGTCCACCAAGGAGTGAATTTGAAGGAGGGGTTGACAGAAGGGAATGTTGGGGAACTAGGAGCTCCTGACACTTTAGGAAGTGTCCAGAGGGGCTTTCCTGAGATGAACTGGGCACAATATTCTTGTGTTGGCCAACACCCATGCTGTCCATATCCATGGAGGTTCCACCTGAGAAAGAACCCAACCAGGTGAGGGTTAGGCGGCTATGGGAGTTTGTTGGGGAGTCCTCATAGCACTGTCTGCACCTCCCCTTTTGATACTGATCATTCAGGGACACAGTTTGGGAGAGGAAGGTCAGAAGGGACATCATATCCTTGGCTCTGAGAGGATGTGCTCGGCTTCAAGTTGAGGTTCCATTTTCTGGCAGGGAAGTGGAGGCTCCCATGCCTTTGTTCAGCTTGAACTCTGGTGATTACAGGGGTAAGAGTGAGGTGTGGCTGGAGAGATGGCTCAGCAGGGTAGAACACTGGTTCCAGAGGACCTGGGTTTGATTCCCAGCACCCACATGGCAGCTCATAACTATATGTAAGTCTAGTTCCAGGGCATCTCACAGCATCTTCTGGCCTCTACAGGCACCAAGCATGCAAGTGGGGCACAGACATGCCATCCACACAAAATGAAAATTTCAGAAACACAAGGTGGGGGCTATCCTGCGGTTGGGCACTCAGATACAGGTGGACTCAGTACCTCAGGAACTTGACAGAGGCTGGTGATGTCTCAATTGGTAGAGTGCTTGCCCAACAGCCAGTGAGCCCTGGGTTCTCTAGCTCCACACCACTGTAATGTCAGCCTTGGGGAGGGAGAGACCAGAGGATTGAAAGGGCAAGGTTGTCCTTGGTTCCACAGAAGGTTTGAGACTAGCCTAGGCTACATGAGAACCTGTCTCAAAAATAAAGAACTTGGTGGAAACTGGAAACCATGTCTCAGCACAGAAAAAGACAGAGAGACAGGATGACATGATGGCTCACTAAGTAAGACTACTTGCCACAAAGCCTAACGACTTGAGTTTGATCTCTGGGACACACAGAGTGGAAGGAGAGAACTGACTCCTGAAAATTGTCCTCTGACCTCCATACACACGTGCCTTGGCCTCCAGAACGCACACACATACAATACACCCACAGGACAGATTGTCACATAAGGCCACCCAGCAAAATGTGGCTTGGGAACTCAGCCAGGTGGTGATAAAGTACTCTAGGAGGCTGGAGATTTGCTGGTGTCCTCAGATGCCTGGGGCAAGGGTGTTCTTTGGTACAGGGCTGGTCAGGCTCTCTGCAACTGGGACTTTGCCCTTAGAGGGTACTAGGGAGCCACTGAGAGTGCTTGAGGAGGCAAGGGGCAGGGTGGTGAGTGTTTCAGAAAGTCCGAAGGGACAAAAGGAGGAGCCCAGTGGGTAAAGGCACTTGCTGCCAAGACTAGTATCCTAAGTTCGATCCCCAGAACCCACATGGTAGAAGAAAAGAACTCCAGGTCTGCAAGTTGTCCTCTGCCTTCTCTGCATGTGTGTCAGCGCATGCACAAACTCATGGCTGCAACAATAAAGAAGTGAATAAATAAGTGTGACAAAAGGGCCTAAGAGGACTGGGGATTGAACTCAGTGGTAGAGAACTGGCTTAGCATGAGAAGGCCCTGGGTCTGCAAAATTAAAAATAACACTAATAAAATATAATGAGATTAATAGAGCTGAAGAGATCTTGGGAACCTTGGGCTTTTAAAAATATGATGGTCTGGAGAGATGGCTCAACAGTTAAGAGCATTTGCTGCTGTTGTTTTTGTAGAAGACCTGGATTCAGTTCTCAGCACCCACATCTGATACCCTCTTCTGATTTCCATGGGCACCAAGCATGCATGCGGGCAAAACACTCACACAAAGAAAATGAATACATTGAGTAAAATCTTTTTAAAATATATGTACTTATTTCATTTTGCATATATGTTGTGTGCCCGAGTGTATGTATGTGTACTACATGTATGCAGGAGCCCTCAGGTCAGAAAGGGGATCGATTTCTTGGAACTAGAGTTATAGGATGTAAGCAGCCATGTGGGTGCTGGGAACTGAACCCAGGCCATCTGCGAGAGCAGCAATGACTCCCAACTGCTGAGCCCCAGGAGACCTTGAAGTTTAGGTTTTGCTCTGGTTGAGTCCAGATCTGTTTGTGTTGTTAGTAGCCAAAGCCCTGAGGTGCCCAGGAGAACTGCCTGTGTATCTTATGTGGTCTTTTCACTTTTTGCGTGCTTTGCAATTTGGAGCAGGTTTCCTCTGAGCATGGAAACCTGTGGGTACCTTGCTCCACCATGGAGGTCTGGGACCTCTCTGGAGCGTTGGGTGTGGCTGTGTAAACCTGGGTGAAGTGAGGAGGTACTGAGTCTCACCCGAGAGTTTTTGTCCCTTGGCAGCTGGCCGGATACCTCTAAGGTTGTCAAGGGCTGGGCCTGGAGGAACAAGCCTGTCATCCCAGCTATGAGGGAGGCTGAGGCAGGAAGAACAAAAGTTCAAAGCTAGCCGGGCAGTGGTGGCGCATGCCTTTAATCCCAGCACTCGGGAGGCAGAGCCAGGCGGATCTCTGTGAGTTCAAGGCCAGCCTGGGCTACCAAGTGAGTAGCAAAGCTACACAGAGAAACCCTGTCTCGAAAAACCAAAAAAAAAAAAAAAAAAAAAAAAAAGGTTCAAAGCTACACAGTGAGTTCAAGGGCAGTCTGGGTAACTTAGTGAGACCCCTATCTCAAAATTAAAAGTACTAAGAGGGCTGGGGTGAGGCTCGGTGGTGGAGCACCTGCCTAGCATTTCTCTGTTCCTGGATTCCATCCCCAAAGCTGCCAGCAAAACCTCAGAAATTTCAAGCTGTTTGATTACTGCTCATTCCTGGGAGGAGCCCAGGCCATCTGCCTGGAAGGAGGGGCAAAGACAGGTGGGGAAGAGTGTTCAGGGGTCACCTGATGAGCTAAGTTTCCTGGTTAGGTGATAGATAATCCAGACCCAGGGGCCCTTGAGCCCAGGGCAGAGAGCAAAGGGTAAAGAGTTGGGACACCAGGTAGTCTCCGCCTGTCATCAGGACTGTGGGATATTACCTACACTTGTGATAGTCACTCTTCCCTGAGGGTGTGCCAGGTATGGCGCCAGCCTCCAGCTGAGCTCGCTGCTTCTTGCACACCCCTCATCCCCACCCCAGTCACTCAGGCCCTGGGGGCAAGAAAAGATATTTGCTAAGAGTTTCAGAAAGGCCAGGCACAGAATTTTTTTGTTTTGTTTTGCTTTGTTTTTGTATTTTTGGCATAGTCAAAAGCTGAGGCAGGAGAATAGCTGGGGGTTAAAGTCCAGCTAGAATTACCAAGTGAGTTCCATATCAGAATACAGAGAACCAGTCTCAAGAAAGAAAACACTATAATAAATAAGGTTAGGTAGCCACATGGTGGTGGCTCACTCCTTTAATCCCAGCTCTCTGGGAGGCAGAAGCAGAGGCCGGCAGATTTTAGTCAGTTCGAGGCCAGTTTGGTCTACAAAGCAAATTCCAGGACAGCCAGGGCTACACAGAGAAATCCTGTCTCAAACAAACAAACAAACAAACACACAAAAAGCAAAGGAAAAAACAAAACAAAACAAAACCCAAATAACCCCTCCAAAAACAATTCCAGCAGCATTCAGACTGAGTGGGCTGAGACTGTTGGGGGGTCAGACAAGCCCGGGAACTCTAAGAACAGTGCTGGTGTGGCTGCAGTAGTGAAGACAGCCAGAGAGTCCTAGAGCAGCCGGGAGACAGCTTCTGAGTGTGGGAACAGGGGGCGGGATTGGGGGGCTGTCTCCTGAGAAATCACAGCCTGGGACCTTGGGTGTGGCTCTGTGTCCAGCGCTAGAAACCTTGGCCATCTCTTGGCCTGCTGTCACTGGCCACACATGGGGACCCTTCCTGGGAGTACTCAGGACAGTGCTGATACTTGTCAGGGACCCACACCCGTCAGGGACAGAACCACCACACTCTTCCTCTTGGACCTGTACTCTGCCCTCTCAGCCCTGGGACTCCCAACAGTACGATAATGGAGGGAGGGTCTGGCTTTAGATGGCACATCCCACTCCCCCCCCACTCCCCCCCCCCCCCCATCAGGGTGACAAGGGAGCTGGGCTGCCATACAGAGAACTCTTTTTTTTTTTTTTTGGTTTTTCGAGACAGGGTTTCTCTGTGTAGCTTTGGAGCCTGTCCTGGAACTCACTATGTAGCCCAGGCTGGCCTCAAACTCACAGAGATCCGCCTGGCTCTGCCTCCCGAGTGCTGGGATTAAAGGCGTGCACCACCACCGCCCGGCAAGAACTCTTGATGGGAGTTGAGGAGAATCCTGAGGCTGTTAGGGGACTGAAGAACCCCAGTGGAAGGAGTTCCCCTTTTTTCTCTTGAGACAGAGTCACGCTAAATTGCTGAGGCCGATTTTGACTTCTGGTCCTCCTGCTTCAGTAGTAACTGAGATAACAGGCTTTGGCCACCAGGCTCAGCTGGATTTTTGCTGTCAGTGTTATTCTTTTTTTTTTGAACCCAGGACCAGGGACTTAGGTTGGAATTCACTGGCTCAAAAGCACAGGGCCAGGGCTTTGGGGCAGGTTACTACCTCTTATCAGATGCTAATCCCAGGGACTCATGCGGGCCTGGCTTGGCGCCTACTGAATGTCCTCTGGCTATCTCAGTCCCAGGGCTATCTCAGTTCTGGAGATAAGGCCAGCAGCCCCCTGCCTGTCCCTGTCCAGCACATCGTGGCCCAGGCTCCCTGCAGGCCCAGTCCAGTCCCTACCCCACCCCCTCAGCTGGCCCAGCCCACTTGGCCTAACTTCCTCTCCTTAAAAGGCTAAGTTTGGGAGAAGAGTAGGGAGGGGGCTCTGGAGCCTCAAATCAGCTGTCCCCTCTACCCCGAGGGAGCAGGGGACCAACCTGGGGAAACAGGATAAGACCCCAGCAGCTGGGGCTCATGAAATCGCTGTCTGGGCCCCCACTACAGGCTCCTGTATAGGACCTTGAGGTCATTCTCTCTTTATCTCCTCTCTCCATTCCAAACTGTCCTTTTGAAGAAGATATTGAGGCCCCAGGGTGGCCAGGCCTGGGCAGTGGAGTTGTGGTGGTTGGGGTGTCACAGGCAGCGGCCTAGGACAGAACAGCAAAAGATGTCCTGGGGCTCCAAGGGGCTACCTTAGGCGTACTTTTTCTTCCTCTCTCTCTTTTTTTTTTAAATGCTGAAGATTGAACCCAGGGTCTTGTACATACCAAGAGTTCTATCACACTGAGCAATATCCTCAGGCCTCTTTTCTGTTTTTTTTCTCTTGGGACAGAGTCACACTCAGTTGCCAGGGCTGGCTTTGAACTTCCAATCCTCCTGCCTCAGTAAGTGAGACAGCAGCTTGTGCTGCCAGACCCATCTGGGTTTTTGCTGTTGTTATTGTTCTCTGTTTTGTAGCCCTGGTTAGCCTAGAACTTGGTGTATCGATCAGGCTGGCCCCATACTTGTAGTGGTCCTCTTGGCTCTGCCTTCAAAGTGCCATGTCTACAGGTGAGGGCCACCATGCCTCGCTTCTATTTTGTTTTCTGTTTGTTTGTTTTTGTTTTTTGTTTTTTTGTTTGAGTCAGTCTTGCTCTGAAATGAGACTGACCTCAAACTCACTGTGTCGTCCCAGCTGGCCTCGGACTCATGGCAGTCCTTCTGCTTCAACCTCTCCAGTGCTGGGATTACAGGTGAGTCACCACACCCAACTCTGCTACTTTTGCCCACAGTTTCAGTTTCTCTGTTTGTCAGCTGGTGGTGCTGCCTGTCAAACTCAAACCCCAAGTCCCTCTGGAGGATCTGAGTGTCTACTCCTCTAAGACAATAGAGAACAGATCCAGGGAGGCCAGGGTAAAAACCCTGGGAGTCAATCATGCAGCCTGATCTGATGGTGCATGCCTCTCTCCAGCTAGCTACTTGAGAGGCCAACGTGCAGGAATAGATCTTGAGTTCCAGGACAGCCTGGTCAACTTAGTGTGGCTCTGTCCTAAGATAACAAGTGTAAAGAGGGCTGAAGAGCAGTGACTTAGCTCCCTTGGTAGAGCGCTTGCCTAACACTCGTGAGCTGTGGGGTTCAGAACCTCATCGCACTGTGGAATAAACCGGATGTGATGATGCATATCCATAATGCTAGTACTTGGGAGGTGAAGAATGAAGGATCAGAAAGTAGTGGTCATCCTTGCCTACATAGGGAGTTCAAGGCTAGCCTGGGCTATGTGAGACCCAATCTCAAAAACAAATAAATGATAAGGGCTAGAGAGATGCCTCAGCAGTTAAGAGCACTTGCTGCTCTTAACCAAACCTGAGTTTGGTTCCTGGCACCCATGTTAAGTGACTCACAACTGCCTATAACTAGTTCCAGGGGATCCCATGTCTCTGGCCTCCAAAGGCATCCACATACAAACACACATACACAGAATCAAACATAAAATAAGTGGCCAGACGTGCATTGACTTTCCACAGCAGGCAGAACATTTACTCACGGAGTTCTAGGCCAGCCAGGTCTACATGAGACCCTATTCCACCCCTCAACCACCAAATAAATAAATAAATACATTTTAGCTGGGTGTGGTGGCACAGGGCTTTAATCCCAGCATTTGGGAGGCAGAGGCAGGCAGATCTCTGTGATTTCAAAAGCCAGCCTCATCTACATATGAAGTTCCAGGCCAGTCAAGGCTAAATAGTGAAATTTTTTTCCCCCCAAGACAGGGTTTCTCTGTGTAGTTTTGGTGCCTGTCCTGGAGCTCACTCTAGACCAGGCTGGCCTCGAACTCGCAGAGATCTGCCTGGCTTTGCCTCCCAAGTGCTGGGATCAAAGGCGTGCGCCACCGCCGCCCAGCCCGAAACTTTGTTTTTTTGTGGTTTTTGGAGACAGGCTTTCTCTGTGTAGCCGTGACCATCCTGGATCTTGAGCTGTAGATCAGGCTGGCCTCGAACTCAGAGATCCATCTTCCTCTGCCTCCCGAGTGCTGGAAGTTTTTGGTGGTTTTGAGAGAGGGTCTCACTATGTAATCCCAGCTGACCTGGAACTCTGTATGAGCAGGCTGGCCTCGAACTCACAGAGATCCACCGGCCTCTGCCTCTTTGGTGCTGTAAGACCACCGTCACCATGTCTGGCCACAAATACTATTTTTAAAAAGAAAAGAAAAGGGAAGGCTGTGGCTACGGCTCCGTGGAATGTTCTAGGCCCTGGGTTCAATTCCCTAAAATGCAGCCCTGCCCACCTCCCCACCCCTCTTGGAAATGTCAGTCATCCATCCAGGCCAAGGGTCTGGAGAGCCCTTGGGTGTCCTCTGGCTTAAAGTACTAGGCAGAGACAGGAAGAGCTGATCCCCATCTAGCTCATGGCCTCAGTTTCCCTTTCTGTACTTCAAAGAGGGAAGGGCCTGGCTTGCAGATGTGGGGAGGTAATGAGCAGCTGGGTTGTACAGGGATCAGGGGTTTGGCAGGGTTAGGGGGCTGGGGTGTCCCTTCCCTCTGGTCCCCGCCCGCGGCCGCTGCCCACGAGTCGTCCATAAAAGGCAAGGAGCGCAGGTCGCGCCAAACTTAGTCATGCGGCGGCGGCCGGCGGCGGCCCGCGCGACTTCCTCCGCCGACTTCCCGTTTCAGAGCGAAGCCCGCAGGGGATGCGAGGTGTGGTCCTGCCTTTCGAAATGGCCCTGATTCCTCTAAGGGAACCTGCGGGCCGCTGGGGACCTTCGATGCCTGGTCGCTGTCCTGTGGAGAGGACCGAGGAGGGTCCGTAGGCGCACACCCGGGCTTGTGTTTGAAAGAGTCGGGGCTGGGATCACACTCTGTTTAGCCTAAGCTGGCCTGCTTCAGCCTGGGAGTGTTGGGATCCCAAGAGTGAGCCATTACTCTGGGTTTAGGAATGCATGAAGGGCTTCCAGGAGGCGCAGCTGTTACCCTGGAGGAGGGAGGGAGCTGGGATAGGAAGGTTAGGAGGGGGCATTGTTCGTTGGTTTTGTTTATCCTTCAGTGCTAGTGGTAGGAGCTGGTGCCTCACACATGCTAGGCTAGTGCTCCCCTCTAAATGTTCTAGATTGTATGTTTTTTTGAAACAGGATCTTATGTAGCCCAGGCTGGCCTTGAACTCTTTTGTTTTGTTTTGTTTGAGACAGGGTCTCACTCTACATCCTTGGCTGGTTTGGAACTTACTGTATAGACCAGGCTGGCTTCAAATTCACAGAGATCTACCTGCCTCTGGAGTGCTGGGATTAAAGTTACATGCCACCAAGCCCAGCTTGGCCTTGAACTGATTCTCCAGTCTCTACCTCCTGAGGGGTGACAGATGTTTACACTACACTCAAATTTTTGTTTTGTTTTATTTTCTTTCTCTATTTTGAGACAGGGCTCTAACTGGCCTAGAACTCTGTATGTAGACCAGGCAGGCCTCAAACATACAGAGATCTGGCTGCCTCTGCCTCCCAAGTGCTGGGATTAACAGTCTGACCCATAATGCATTTTCTTTTCTTCTTCTTCTTCTTTTTTTTTTTTTTGTTTTTTTTTTTGTTTTTCGAGACAGAGTTTCTCTGTGTAGTCCTGGATCTCACTAGTATCTCTGTAGACCAGTATGATCTCTGTAGACCAGTATGGCCTTGAACTCACAGAGATCCTCCTGGCTCTACCTCCCGAGTGCTGGGATCAAAGGTGTGCGCCACCGCCACCCGGCTTATTTTCATTTCTGAACCGTTTATATTGAGACAGGATCTCAAAAAGTTGCCCAGGCTGGCTTGAACTTATAATGTAAAAGGCATTGACCTTTTTGTTTCGTTTTGTTTTGATATTTATTTATTTTTATGGCCACAGGTTGTTTTGCCTGCATGAATGTCTGTGTAGCACATGCGTACAGTGCCTGTGGAGACCAGAAGGCACCAGGACTGGAGTTATAGACAGTTGTGAGCTACCATGTGGGTGCTAGGAATTGAACTCTAGTCTTCTACAAGAGCAACCAGTGTTCTTACCCACGGAGCCATCTCCCCAGACCTAAGCACTGAACTTCCCATCCTTCTGGAATCACTGGCCTGCGACACCAGGCTAGAGGAAGGGTACAGCTCTGAGATCTCAATTTTATTTGAGAAAACAGCTGAATAAACATGAAATGAATTTGTTGGTCTGTGTGAGCCATACTTCTATTCCTTCAGGTACCTTTCCATAGATTGGAAACATCTTACCTGGTATGATGCATGCCTCTAATCCTAGCACTAGAGAGGCAGAGAGGCAGGAGGATCTTGAGTTCAAGGCCAGTCGGTTTAAATATCAAGTTCCAAGCCAGCTAGGGCAACGAGATGTTTCATACTTTCTAGAAACAAGAGGGCGGGAAAGACAAAATGGCTAAATTGAACCTGATGAGCAACCTCTTGGATGCTCTGTTTCTTCTTCTAGGGCCACAGGGCACCAATCTCCCTAGAGCGGTGGTTTTCAACTTTCCTGATGCTGTGACCCTTTAATACAGTTCCTCATGTTGTGGTGACCCCCAACCTTAAAATTATTTCATTGCTACTTCATAACCATAATTTTGCTACTGTTAAGAATCATAATATAAATATCTGATATGTAGGATATCTGATATGCGAACCCTGTAAAAGGGTTGTTCGACCCCCCAGGTTGAGAACAGCTGCTCTGGAGGTTGTTTAGTATAAAACTATGACACAAAGAACAAGCATGAGTCCCATGTACACAGTAGGTGCTCAGCAAAGGAGTCTGCTGTTTTGTTTGTTTGTTTGTTTGGTTTGGTTTTTTGAGACAGGTTTTCTCTGTGTAGCTTTGGAGCCTGTCCTGGAACTCACTCTGTAGCCCAGGCTGGTCTCAAACTCACAGAGATCCGCCTGCCTCTGCCTCCCAAGTGCTGGGATTAAAGGCGTGTGCCACCAGCGCCTGGCAAGGAGTCTGCTGTATTAAGCACCCCTTTGCCTCAGCTCTTCTGGGAGGTCTGAAGATTTGTTAAGATGGGAGGGTCAGGGTGGCTCACAGCTCACTGTGGCTAGTTCATGGCTAGCTGTATAGGCTTATGTTTCTAAGGAATTGGGTCAGCCAAGCCCAGGCCCAGTCTGTCCAGTCCTGTCCTGTCTTGTCCTGTCCTGTTCTTCAGCCTGGGGTCACTCTGGGTAAGGCTCAAGGGCAGCACACTTAGCAGAACCCAATTGGGTTCTCCAGTTCTAAGTGGCAGACACCTCAGCAGTCTGTTTGGGCACTGAGGACATCTGGGGGCAGGTGCAATGCCCAGGAAACCCCTGACATGGAAAAGAGAATGTGAGATGATGACTCCAAAGACAGAGAAGAGCAAAGGGAACAGACTTGGTGGCACATACCTGGGATTCCAGAACTCAGGAGGCTAAGGCCAGAGAGGCCAGAGAGTTCCAGGCCAGGGTCAGCAAAGATGGCTTAGCAAGTACTTACACTGCAAGCCTGAGTTCATCACCAGAACCCCCATGGCAGAAGAAGAGAAGCAAATAGTCTCCAGAGCTGTCTTCTGACCTACACACACACACACACACACACACACACACACACACACACACACACACTAAATGAATAAAAATTGAGACAGGGTCTCACTATCCCAGGCTTGCCTAGAATTCAAAGAGGTCTGTCTGCTTCTGCCTCTGTCTCCCAGGTGCGGGGATTAAAGCTGTATGCCACTGTGTCTGGCCAAGAGAAACAAAAACAGAGACCTGGCATGGTGGGTGGTGGTACATGCCCATTCCAATGCTCAGGAGGCAGAGGTAGGGAGATCTCTGTGAGAACAAGGGCAGCCTGATCTACATAGCAAGTTCCAGGAGAGCCAGAGCTTCATAGTGAGACCCTGCTTCAAAAACAAAAAACAAAAGGCCAGGTGGTGGTGGTGCACACTTTTTTTTGTTTTTGTTTTTTGTTTTTTGAGACAGGGTTTCTCTGTGTAGTTTTGGTGCCTGTCCTGGATCTTGCTCTATAGACCAGACTGGCCTCGAATTCACAGAGATCCACCTGTCTCTGCCTCCCGAGTGCTGGGATTAAAGGGGTGCACTTTAATCCCAAATCTCAGGAGGCAGAGGCAGGTGGATCTCTAGTTCGAGGCGGGCCTGGGCTACATCCATACGTATCCTGTCCTCTTTATTTCTGAGGAGCTGTGTACCTGACACTGTATCCAAATTCTCCAGGGAAGACTCACATTGACTCTCACAGTTTTTTTATTTTGTTTCTAAATGTTTGTTTTTTTGAGACAGTGTTTCTCTGTGTAGCCCTGGTTGTCCTGGAACTGGCTCTGTAGACCAGGCTGGCCTCTATCTCAGATATCATCCTGCCTCTGGCTCCCCAGTACTGGGAATAAAGGCATACGCCACCACCACGTAGCCTAAATTTCATTTTTATTTTTACATGCATATGGATGTTTGCCTGCATGTATATCTGTGCACCTGATACCCTTGAGGGTCAGAAGAGGGCATTGGTTACCTGGAACTGCAATTACACATAGTTGTGAGCCACCCTGTGGTTTCTGAGAATGGACCCTGTGTCCTCTGGAAGAGCAGCCAGTGCTCAGTGCACTAAGCCATCTCTCTAGCTCCGAGTCTCCCTCAAGTGCAGGGAGGTTTAAACAACTTGGCCAGAAATAACTAAGGGGGTGGGGGCAGGTGAGGCTCTGGTAGGAGCAGAAAGGAAAGTGAGGATAAGGAAACTAACTAAGAGGCAGTCAGCACAGAGACTGATGAGGGCTGGCTCAGGGAAATACTAGCAGGCCCGAGGCTCCTCTCAGGCGCCATCTAGTGGGAGCCTTCTCTCTGGTCACCCCAAGGAGGTGGGCTGGTGATGGTGATATTCCAGCCAGATACATTAAGGATCGGGCAGAGTCAGGCTTGGTGGCTCACACCTGTAATCCCAAGCTTGGGAAGATGAGGAAGGAGGATCATTTGGAATTTGAGGTCAGCCTGGGCTATAGTGAGTCCAGGATAACCAGAACTACAGCTTGAGACCCCCTTAGCAAAAAAAAAACAAAAAACCAAAACCTGTACCGGCAAGATGGTCCTGAGCTTGATGACCTGGTGCAATTCCTGGCAGTACCCACATAGTGAAAGGGGACAATTGACTTCTGCAGTTGTTCTCTGACCTCCTCACAAGTGCCTTGGCATGTTCACACACACACACACACACACACACACACACACACACACACACACTACATAAAAAAAAACAACCCAACCATTTGTAAGTGACTTGCAATATGTATAAGATGAAAACGACATGCAAAGTGTTACTATACTTACTGCTTATTGACAAGAAAAACTGTCAGTATGTTCAGTGCAGACAAGTCACATCCTGTCTCTAAATAACCAAATAAATAAATAAAAATGGGGGCTGGAGAGATGGTTCTGTGGCTAAAAGCATGTATTGCTACTCATGCAGAGGAGCACGTTCAGTTCCCAGCACCCCACTGAGGGCTGCACAACCTCATATGCATATAAGTCTAGCTCCAGGGCATCTCACATTCTGGCCTCTGTGGGCATCTGCACTCACCTGCACAAACTAAAACAGGAACTTGTAATTAAAAATAAACTATGTCCTCCCCCATGGTGGTGGTGTACACCTTTCATCCCAGCACTCAGGAGGCAGAGGCAGGTGGATCTCCAGGTTCGAGGGCAGCCTGGTCTACAGAGTGAGTTCCAGGACAGCAAGAGCTACACAGAGATACCCTGTCTTGAAACCACCCCCTAAAAACATATATACTATATAAATATATATAATTAAAAACATAAAATTATATAAAAGTTATATATAAACATATATTTTGCATTATCTATATTATTTAAATACAATAAATTACATAAGTACATATAAATGTAAATGTTACTTTTTTTTTTTTTTGAGATAGGGTTTTTCTGTGTAATTTTGGTGCCTATCCTGGATCTCACTCTCTAGAACAGGCTGTCCTCGAACTCACAGAGATCTGCCTAGCTCTGCCTTCCAAGTGCTGGGATTAAAGGTGTGCGCCACCATAGCCACCTGGTAAACGTTACTTTTTAAAATAAATTATTACATGGTCTAACTATGTAGCCTTGGCTGGCCTGCAACTCCCCATGTAGAACAGGCAGCCTTGAACTCAACTGAATTTCTGCTTTGCAGTGCTGACATTCATTGTGCATCACCACATCTGGATAGTTTTTTATTACTTTTTTTTTTTTTTTTTAAGACAGGGTCTCTCTATTTAGTTCTTGCTGTCCTGGAATTCCCTTTGTAGACCAAGTTGGCCTTGAACTCACAGAGATCCTCTTGTTTCTGCCTCCTGAGTGCTGGGATTAAAGGTGTGGCCCATCATGCCTAGTTTGGGATGACAACTCTTTCAGGTAATGACTATCATGTCTTTATTGTTGTTTGTTTTGAAACAGGGTCTCACTATGTAGTCCTGGCTGGACTTGAACTCACAGAGATCCATCTGCCTCCGCTTCCCCCAGTGCTGGGATTAAAGGCTTGTGCCAACATGTCCAGCATTATCTGTCTGTCTATCTATCTGTCTATATCTATCTATCTATCTATTTATCTATCTCTATCCATTCATCCATCCATCCATCCATCCATCCATCCATCCATCCATCCATCCATCGTTTCAAAGCATGCTTCTATGAAGGAGCTCTCACAGTTGACCCATAGGGAGGTCCGCTACAGACAGGGTGAGCTCTGGTGCCTCCTGTTGGCAAAATCTAACAGGAAGCTGGCTGCCAGGGACTCTGGGAGATGTAGTTTGTAGTTGGATCCTGTGGTCCAAAGGAAACTAGTGGGTCTGGAGCTGGGAGCAATAGCTCTGGGGCTAACAAGGAGGCCACTAGGGATATTTTACTCTTTACCTAACAGCCCCTATGCTGCTACCCAGTTGCGTGGATCTGGACACACATCCCACATGAGGACCTAGCGTGGGAGAGGAGAGGGATACCACCCTGTCCCCAGCAAACTCCCATTTCTAAACATAGCCTAGGTCTGGGTCCTCTTTCAACCTGGATTCTAGGTAGAGGTCTGGGCGAGCAAGGCAATCCCTTTTCAAGTCTAACTCCAAATAAAAGCATCACTGGACAGAGAGGCAGAAGGGGTCCTCAGTCATGGGTTATCCGGTAGCTGGTGGGGCATTATTAGAGGCAATGAGAGTACTAGTAGCCCAGGCTTCGGCAAGGCATGCCTTAAGATGTGAGAGCACTGGATCAGCGTAGAGGTGCCAGTTGCCACTTGCTCAGCCTCAGGTGCACTCATAGAGTGGGCATAACAACTCCAAGAATGATTCTTGCTAGATTGGCAGGCTGAGCATTGTACTTGGTGTGGCACTTATCGGAAATAAATGACACCTCTAAGGTCCCAAATCCAACTTGTCCTTCTTAGGGAAGACGTCCACTATTGCCAGGAGGACAGTTACAGGCTGGGGCCAGCTCATTCCTAGAGACTGAAGAAGGGAGGCCCCCACCCTTGAATCCTAAGTAGCCCAGACCTGGACCGCCCATCTCCTGGATTGGCTGCTGTGTTCTGGGAAGCCGCCAGGTGGCGATAGAGACACATAGGCTGGGTCAGGCTGGGCGGGGCTGTATTTGCTAGGCTGAGGACTCCAAGGGAGACGCCCTTAGTCCCTTTTGAAAGCCATTTGGAAGGGGAAATACTGGGTTCAAAAAGGCAAAAGATCTCAGGCCTGGTGGTAAAGGCCATCAATCCCAGCACTCGGGAGGCAGAGGCAGGTGGATCTCTGTGAGTTTGAGGATGGCCTGGTCCACAGAATGAGTTCCAGAACAACCAAAGCTATGAAGGTATGTAGAGAGACCCTGTCTCCATAACCTTGGAGCCCTCATTAATAAAACTGGATTCAGTGACATGTGTCTGTAATTCCAGAACTCCTACAACAAGATGAAAGACACATGAGAATCTTCCGGAAACTAGCTAGCTGATTGGCTAGCTAGCCTGGAGTAGGGGAAGAGCAGCAGCAGAAACGAGATACCTTGCCTCAAAACCCTGGGTGGAAGGAGTGAGCCAACTCCATCCTCTAGCCTTCCAGAAGTTCATGACACAAGTAACTAAATAAAAATCAAAGACAGAAAACATTCGTGTGTTGGGTATGTCAGTGTTGTGAAACATGTCTGTCTTGCTGGCATATAGGAGGCAGCTGCCAGCCTACAAGGTATCAGGCATCCAGCTTTTCATGTGTGTGCTGGACACCGGGTCTTCATGTATTTTTACCAAATGAGCCATCTCCCAGTCCCAAGCTGTTTATTTGTTGATTTGTTTTACGATGGCCTTGCATAGTCTAGGCTAGCCTCCAACTCCTTATGTAGCTGCAGATGACACTGAACTCCTGCTCTTCCTGCTTCTACCTCCTTAATGTTGGTATTAAAAAGCTTGTGTCAGCCGGGTGGTGGTGTCGCATGCCTTTAATTCTAGCACTCCGGAGGCAGAGGCAGGCGGATCTTTGTGAGTTCAAGGCCAACCTGGTCTACAGAGCGAGATCCAGGAAAGGCCTAAAGCTTCACAGAGAAACCCTGTTCTCGAAAAACAAAAACAAACAAACAAAAGACTTGTGTCACCAAGCCTGGTTTGCTTGTGTTGTTGTTGTTGTTTGTTTTGTTTGATACAGGGCCTCTAATGTAATCCTGGCCGTCCTGGCTGACATCCCAGCTGACTTCAAACCCACAGAGATCTAACTGCCTCTGCCTCCCGAGTGCTGGGATTATAGGTGTGTGCTAACACATTTGGGACTATCAAGTTTCTGAATATCCAGTCTGTAGCCAAGGCTGGCCTCAAACTGTTATCATTCCTCCTCCCTCAGCTTCCTAAATGCAGAGATCACACATCTTTCAGCTGATTCAGCCTCTTCCCCCTTCTCCTCCTCCTCTTTGTTAATTTTACCTCCAAATGTATCCCACGACACCCGCTCTATTTTCCTGAGTCTACTCTAATGCTGTGTGATTTCACAAATTTGCAGCTTCTCTGGGCTCCAACGTACCATGTGAGCACAGGGAAGGGACTGTGGCTGCTCCCGCCTGCCTATAGGAGTTGGAGAATCTTACTTTCCTGGATCTCCCTGGATTTAGAAAAGCAAATTCCATAGAAGCCATCCATCTATGTCCTGACCAGAAACAGCTATCTCTGATCTGCTGAACTTCCAGCGGCCACTGCAACGGGAGAAAAGTGTGAGAGCAGACACAATTCACAACAGCTGGGGGCCAGAGAGAAATTCAGAGGTCTGCAGGTATGATCTCCCTAGAATCACACATTCTGGAACCTTCCAGCTTCTCCTGCAAGCTCTGCTCACGCTCCTGTCCTTAGATTTGTCAGCGGTTCACAGGGCCTGGGACTCTCCAGATTGGTCCATCTCCCGAAGGTCCCACCCACAACTGACACAAGGAGTGGCACCCTTTGACACACCCACTTCGCCAAGCCACGCCCCCGGGTTCCCTAAAGTGCCTATAGCGCCCATGAGCTAGGTCATCTCTGTTTTTGCTTTTGTGTTGGACACAAGGGTCTAGGCTGGCCTGGAAGTAACTTACTGTGTAGCAACGTACAACGAACTTCTGATCCTCCTGCCTCCACTCCCCAAGTGCTGAGATAATAGGCATGCCCCACCATGAGATGGATGTGGGACACTGAACCCAAGGCCTTGTGCATGCTAGCAAGCACTCTTCCACAGTCCCAGCTCTTTGTTTCCCTGGTTTTGGAGCCTCTGTAGCCCATACTGGTGTGGAACTCGTGGTAATCCTCCGCCTCAACCTCCCAAGTGCTTGGATTAGAGAATGAGTGTCCTGCAAGTTTCTTTTTATGTTATAATTGTGTTATTACACTTGACTTAAAGGAGGGCTGGAGCTAGCTCCTGAATGGTGTGTGTGTGTGTGTGTGTGTGTGTGTGTGTGTGTGTGTGTGTGTGCAGATACAGGGATGGAGAACAGAGAAGGACATCCACTGAGCCAGCAGACCCCAGAGTTCTGTCTCCACAGCACTGTGGCTACATCTGGCTATTTACTTGGGTGCTGGGGATTTGAACTCAGGTCCTCAGGCTTGAGCCACAAGTGCTCTTACCCACCCAGTCATCTCCCTACCCCCTCCTGTGTCCTAATGACATGCCACATGGTTTATTCTTTTCACAGCTTGCTTGGTTGAAGTGCCACTGATAACTTTTTTTTTTTTTTTTTTTTTTTTTTGGTTTTTCGAGACAGGGTTTCTCTGTGTAGCTTTGCGCCTTTCCTGGGACTCACTTGGTAGCCCAGACTGGCCTTGAACTCACAGAGATCTGCCTGGCTCTGCCTCCCGAGTGCTGGGATTAAAGGAGTGCGCCACCACCGCCACTGATAACTTCTAAACATACAAACGAAGACTCAACTCTTGAGAGGAAGAGGCAGAAGGTTCAGGGTTTGGAGAACAGCTTTGGCTGCATGAGACAGTGTCCAGGAAAGGGAAGGGGAGAGGCCGCAGAGATGGCTCAGCAGGGAAGGGTGCTTGCTGCCAGGTCCACCAACATCAGTTTGACCTCTGGAACCCACATGGTGAAGAGAAATGACTCCTATAAGTCCTCCTCTGACCTCCACATATCTACCACGGTGCATGCTTGTGAGCACACACTCATAAGCATGTACACACACGATAACTGAAGCAGAACAAAACAAAACAAAAAACCCAAAGAGCCAGGTGGTGGCGCAGGCTTTTAATCCTAGCACTTGGGAGGCAGAGCCAGGCAGGTCTCTGTGAGTTTGAGGCCAGCCTGGTCTACAGAATGAGTTCCAGGACAGGTTCCAAGGTTACACAGAGAAACCTTGTCTCAAAAAACAAAAAAACACTAAGACAGAGCGGGCACACAACTTTAATCCCAGCACTCAGGAGGCAAAAGCAGGCAGATCTCTGTACCCTAACCTCTGGGCCATCTCTCCAGCCTCCTTGTTTTGTTTTTTTCTTTGAGACAGGGTTTCTCTGTGTAGCTTTGCGCCTTTCCTGGAACTCACTTGGTAGTCCAGACTGGTCTCAAACTCACAGAGATCCGTCTGGCTCTGCCTCTCGAGTGCTGGTGCCACCACCACCCGGCTTGTTTTTGTTTCTTGAGACAGGGTCTTTCAGTGTAGTCCTAGCTGTCCTGAGACTTGCTATGTAGACCAGGTTGGCATTGAACTCACAGAGATCCTCTTGCCTCTGCCTCCTGAGTGCTACAATTAATGGTGTGTACCATCAAGCCCACGTTTATTTCTTTATTGAGAAGCCTAAAGTATCTTTAAAAAGAAAAAGGTGGGCCTTTGGAGATGGCTCAGTGGGTAAAGTTTACATATATGTGTGTGTGTGTGTGTGTGTGTGTGTGTGTGTGTGTGTGTGTGTGTGTGTGTCTGGGCAAGTGAGTTAGAGAGATGTCTCAACAGTTAAGAGTGCCTGTTGCTCTTCCAGAAGACCTGAGTTCATTTCCCAGCATCCACATCAGGTGGCTTACAACTGCCTGGACCCCCAGTTCCAGGGGATCTCATATCATCTTCTGGTCACCATAGGTACCCACATACATGTGACATACACTCACACAGATAAACACATACACAAAAATAAGAAACATAAGTAGCTTAAAAATTAAAATTATTTTTTTAAAAATTAAAAAGGCAAGCTGGAAGGTGGTGGCACGTGCCTTTAATCCCAGCACTTGAGAGGCAGAGGCAGGCTGATCTCTGTGAATTCGAGGACAATCTGGTCTACAAAGGGAGTTCCAGAACAGCCAGGGCTACACAGAAAAACCCTGTCTTGAAAAAAAAAAAGTAAAAAAGGCTGGGAGTGTAGCTCAGTGGTAGAGCACCTGCCTAGAATCCCCCAGTGAGGGGCTGAGGTGTGGCTCAGTGGTAGAGAACTTGCCTAGAATCCCCCAGTGAGGGGTTAGAATTGGCTTGGGGATAGAGCACTTGCCTATTTGGAAGCCCTGAGTACAGTCCCCAATACCACAGAAAGTAATTCTAGACCCCTGTGTACCCTCTGCTGTGGATTCTTGCTTCTTTTTTTATTAATTATTTCTTTCTTTTTTTTTTTAATTTGAGACAAGGTCTTACGTAGCCCAGGCTGGTCTCAAACCAACTATGGACACTAGGCTGGTCTTTATTCTGATACTCATACCTCTACCTCTTCCCAATGCTGGACTCACAATTGTGTCTTCAAGTCTGGTTTATATGGGTGGTGGGGCTGGAACCCAGGACCTCCAGCACACTAGGCAAGCACTTCACTGACTGAACCACATCCTGGTTCCTCCTTCATTTTGTGTTCATGTGATTGGCAACTGGCAGTCCCTTCACATCTCTCCAGGAAACATGTCTGCCCCTGGAGGAGCATATGGTCACTTTGGACCTGTCAGGATCAGAAGGGGCTGGGGCTGGGATCCTGACAACTGGCTAGTGATGGGGTGGGATGGGGATGGGACTGTCCTCCATTGCAGATAATAGACTAAACCTGTGGCCAGAGATAAAAGACCAGTGTCAGCCAGCTGGGAGCCACAGTCAGTGTGGTTCTGCCCTCTCTTGAGGGGATAGCTTCCAGTTTCTTATACCCTTACCTTGCACTTGACTCATGAGACAGAAGGGCAGGAGCCTCTGCCAGAGTCATTGGAATGAGATGATGGCTTTGAAGTTGGGGTCCTGAAGACCCCTGCTCCAGCCAGGGCGCCCCTCCTGGCTCTAGGATGCACCATTGCTCAAAGGTAACTGCTTTCAGGCAGGCATGGTGGCACCTGCCTGTGATTTCAGTGCCAAGGAAGCTAAGACTGGAGGACTGTGAGTCTCGGAATAGCCTGGGCTTGCAAAGTGAGGTGCTGAGAAGGAAGGGATGGAAGGAGGGACTAAGAGGGAAGGGGGGAGACAGAAGGTGGGAGTAAGGAGGGAGAGAGGGAGGGAGGGAGAAAGAGGAAGAGAGGAGGGAGGGCTCTCGAGGTTCCTGTGTGTGCTAGGCAAGTGCTTTACCAATGAGCTATTCCCCAAGTAAGCTTTTTATAAAAAGATTTTATTTTTTATCTTGTTTTAAATTATGTGTGTATTGTGTGTCTGTGTATAGGTCTATGCATGTGAGTATACTGCCTGTGGAGGCCAAAAGAGATCTTTTTGTATGGAGATGGAGTTACAGGTGGGGTGTGTCACTTGATGTGGGTTTTGGGAACTGAACTCAGGTCCTCTGGAAGAGCATTAAGCACTCTTAACCTCTGAGTCATCTGCCCAGCCCTTTAACTTGTTCTTAAACTCCCATCCCGCCGGGCGGTGGTGGCGCACGCCTTTAATCCCAGCACTCGGGAGGCAGAGCCAGGCGGATCTCTGTGAGTTCGAGGCCAGCCTGGGCTACCAAGTGAGTCCCAGGAAAGGCGCAAAGCTACACAGAGAAACCCTGTCTCGAAAAACCAAAAAAAAAAAAAAAAAAAACCTCCCATCCCACTCTAGGCATAGCCCCCTTGCAAGGGGGAAGGGTTCTGTGCCTACCAAGGACTCTACCGCTGCTTACTGAGGATCTCCAGGGCATCTCTAAGTGAAAATTTTGGAGGTGGAGGAAATCAGAGCCCAAAGTTAAGCATCTGGAACTGGAGAGATGGCTCAGGGGTCAAGAGCACTACCTGGCTTTCATCTCTAGCACCCATATAGTGGCTTATAACTGTAACTCCAGCCCAGGGGATCTGATGCCCTCCTCTGGCCTCCATGGACACTAGATACACACGTGGTGCACAGACATACTTGCAGGAAAAACACCCACACACATAAAATAAAAAATAAAAATAATACTTTAAAAAAAGAGATTTATTATATATACAGTGTTCTGCCTGAATGCCCGCAGGCCAGAAGAGAGAACCATATGTCACCAGATCTCATTGTGAGCCAACATGTGGTTGCTGGGAATTGAACTCAGGACCTCTGGAAGAACAGCCAGTTCTCTTAACTGCTGAGCCATCTCTCTAGCCCCCAATAATACTTTTTCTTAAGTTGAGCAACTGCTATTTTTCCTCCATCCTTCCCATTCCTCCTCCCAGAGTGAACCCCTCGTCCCCAGCATATCTCCTTCAAAGATCTGGAGATCTCATTAAGAGGGAGCCAGGGCTCAGACTTCAGGTCTTTCCGGTGAAGAGGCCTTCCTTTCCAAACATCCCTGCACATGAAAAGAAACAGCTGGCTGGGATTGCAGGGCTGTCCAAAAAACCAAACAATTCTGTTTCCGGCCAGCACTGCTAGGACTTCCTGAGGCTGATCTGGTTCCCTGGGCCACTGCAGGAGGTCTGGCTGTTCACCTCATGCCCCTGGCTGGCTGCGTGCCCTCAGGCAAGTCTCTTGCCCTCACTGAGCTGTGGGTGAGTGCAAGGCTTGAGTTGGATGGCCTGGGAGGTGCCATCCCCCCAGCACACGTGAGTTATAGAGGGGTCACCCACTGGCTACAGATCCACCAGCCACCTGGTGGTTGGTTCGTCCCCCCTTCTGTGTGTGTGTGTGTGTGTGTGTGTGTGTGTGTGTGTGTGTGTGTGTGCTGGTGTCTGTTACAGTTGGTTATGAGCAGTGGATGTGGTGGCTGGGAACCAAACTCGGGTCCTCTGCAAGAGCAGTAAGTGCTCTTATCCGCTGAACTATCTCTCTAGCTTTCCCCTTTTTTAGACAGACTCTCACTATGTAACCCAGGCTAGACTGGAACTCACTGTGTAGCCCAGGCTGTCCTAGAATTCATGAGATTCTCCTGCCTGTCTCCCAAGAGCTGGGATAAACGACCTGTAGTACCATGGCTGATGGGCTTCACATATTTTGTATTCAGTGTGTGTGTGTGTGTGTGTGTGTGTGTGTGTGTGTGTGTGTGTGTTCCATGTAACTGAATGTATGGGTACACACATCTGTGTATGTGCATGTGGCGGCCAGACATTAGGTGTCTCCTTCTATTGCTCTCTGACTTGTTACCTTGAAAAAGGGTCTCTCACTGAGCCACAAGCTTATTGATTCAGCTAGATTGTCTGACCTAGGATCCACTTGCCTCCATCTTCCCGTGCTGGGGTTACAGGCATACACAGACACATATGGCATTTTACATGAGAGCTAGAAATTTGAATTCAGATCTTATTGCTTGCAGAGCAAATGCTCTTACCCATTGATCCATCTCCTCAGCTCTCCATGTATATATATTGGAGACACGATCTTGCTGTGTAGCCCAGGCTAGCCCTCAAACGCAGGCTCCTCCTGCTTCAGTCTCCTGAGCACTGGGATTACAGGCATGCACCACCACACCTGGATGTCTTTTTTTTTTTTTTTTTTTTGGTTTTTCGAGATAGGGTTTCTCTGTGTAGCTTTGGAACCTGTCCTGGAACTTGCTTTGTAGCCCAGGCTGGCCTCAAACTCACAGAGATCCGCCTGCCTCTGCCTCCCGAGTGCTGAGATTAAAGGTGTGCGCCACCACTGCCTGGCGTGGATGTCTTTAATGCTCTTTCAGGAGACCTGGGTTCAGTTCCCAGTACCCACATGGCAGCTCACAACCATCCATAGTGACTCCAGTTTTGTTTTGGTTTGGTTTTTCAAGACAGGGTTTCTCTGCATAGCCCTTGCTGTACTGGAACTTGCCCTGTAGACTAGGCTGGCCTCCAACTTACAGAGATTGACGCCTCTGCCTCCCGAGTGCTGGGATCAAAGGCGTGCGCCACCACACCTGGCTGTAACTCCAGTCCTAAGAGATCCAATGCCCTCTTCTGATCTTCTCAGCTGTCAGGCAGGCATGTGGTGTATAGAGGTACATGCAAGTAAAACTCTCATACACATAAAATAAATAAACCTCAATATACGGTAAAACATTTAAACAATCAAACAGATGTGCACCTTCAGGGCTGGAGAGGCAGCTCAGTGGGTAGAATGCTGTGTCTGAGCATGAGGACATGGGTTTGAGTCCCCAGAACCCACATAAAATGCCAGATGGGTGTGGTGGCCCATTTATAATCCCAGCACTTGGGAGTAGAGACAAAGGATTCCCAAGGCAAACTGGCTAGCTAGACTGGTCTAGTTGGTAAGCTCCAGGTTTAGCAAAGAGATCCTGCTCAGTAAATAAATAGAGAGTAGCCAGGCGGTGGTGGCACACACCTTTAATCCCAGCACTCAGGAAGCAGAGGTAGGCAGATCTCTGTGAGTTCAAGGCTAGCCTAGGCTACAAAGTGAGTTCCAGGAAAGAAGCAAAGCTACACAGAGAAACCCTGTCTCAAAAAACCGGAATAAATAAATAAATAAATAAATAAATAAATAAATAAATAAATAAAATAGAGGGTAACTGAGCAAGACATACAGAGGTTGTTCTGCTCTCTCTCTCTCTCTCTCTCTGTAGATGTAACCAACCATCTTATTAAATAAGAAACCCAGACCCAATGCAAAGACGAAAGCCAAGAGATCAGAGCTAAGAGCCTTACCCGCCTGCTGCAGCTAGCCTCTTCAGCCAAGAAACCTCTCCGAAAGAGACCTACTTCCTGTCTGTTTGTCTTTATATAGATTTTTCTGTTCTGCCTTCTCATTGGTTGTAAAACCAACCACATGACTGCCTTGTCACTGCCTATCTGTATAGACCTCCAGGTCTTCTATGGTTGGTATTGAGATTAAAGGCGTGTGTCTCCGATGCTGGCTGTATCCTTGAACACACAGAGATCTACCTAGCTCTGCCTACCAAGTGCTGGGATTAAAGGCGTGCACCACCAACGCCCAGCTTTGCTATGTCTCTAATAGCTCTGACCCCCCCAGGCAACTTTATTTATTAACATACAATTAAAATCACATTTCAGTACAAATAAAATACCACCATATTTCCCTTTTTCTATTTTAATAAAAAGGAAAAAGATTATAACTAACATAAGAAAAACTATATACAAAAGTACAATAACTATATATAAGATATACAAGTAATAAATACCTAAACAATGTCTAGTCCATTTGTATTTGACAAATTCAGAGAAAATAATTCCATTATCTATCCTATTTTGGTAAGTCCAAAATGTACCTAATTCATTTTCTATCCTAACTAGTCTTCAACTATAACTAACTAATCTTCAACTCCCTCAGAGATCCAAGAAGGAAAATAATATTACCTAATAAAAAATAAAAACAGGAAGTGCGTGCAAGCAACGTCCAAAAAATTTGTGAGTTGACAGAAACAGCCAGCTGCCTGGACAGTCACCTGAGGTTTCTCCGAAGTGTTGGGGCATCATATTCAGCCTATAGGCTTTGTGTATCTGACAGACTCATTTGTGAAGTAGAATGTACACAAGGTCAACAGTTCAACCTCACATTGGGTGAGAGCAGTCCATGTACCAGAAACACCTGAATTCCACTAGTGTCCTGTCATGATTCAGGATCTTAAATTCTGGAAATTGTTGATGTTTTTTTAATTCAGCTGTCCATTCTTCTTGGCTGTGTATATGTGGCTTCATCTCAGCATCCCATTCTTCTTCACATCCCTCTATTAAATGCCAGTCTACTGTTGAGAGGCATGAGCTTAGTTACTCTTCAAGAATAACTGTTTCAGCTGCTGTTCCATTGCACATCAGAATCCATTGGCCCACTGCCTGTTCAGCTGCCTTCGAAGAAAAGGGCACTGTACTTTTTCCGGATTTCGAAGGCCACTTCAGGGATGGTGCCATATTGTCTTGGCCTCAGAAGATGCCTTTTGATAAAGCCATAACCACACTTGTTTTGGCAAGAATCGGTAGTCCTTTGTTTCATGTCCTATCTGTCCATTTTGTCCTGTTGATTCGAGGATACTTTGTTGTCCAGTGGCTAACTTTTGCCACAATGAAAGTTAACTCCATATGCAGTTTCTTCAATGCCCATATTTTCTCTGAAGTAGATTGGTACTGCCAGGAGCCGACATGTCTCATAGTCATAACAAAAAAGAAACATTTTCTAAGTTATTAAAACATTTTAAATGCCATATTCTGTAGATCTCTGAAGGGTTTGAAGATGACCTGTCTATCTAAAATATATCTGCTCAATTTTTAAAACATATCTAATATGACTACAAGTTCTATTATAATGTCTAACTACTAACTTTCATTTCTTTATATCTTAATAGTTGGTAATAATAACATTCAAGGAGCAGAAAATTGCATTACATTGTTAAATGAACGGTATAAGTACAATTAGAAATATACATATAGCATTTTCTAACAATATCAATTTCAATATATATAATTTGTATACAATATAAAACAATCCAATCCAATGTAAAGTATTTAAAACTAGTAATTGTCTTTTTCTTTTCTTTTCTTTTCTTTCTTTTTTTTAAACAAGAACCTTAAATCTAATCTCCTTTGCTTAGCCTTTTTCCTAACCCTCTCTCACATACACACACCACACACACACACACACACACACACACACACACACACACACACACACTGGAGAACAGAGACCAGAAGATCTCTTGGATTTAGACTCACTGGCTCGATGGACTACACAGCTTGGTAAGTTGCACACCTGTGGAATGACAATGCAGTCATCCTTTGATCTCTCCATGCACACATGCACACTCCCACACAGAGAAACTGAAATTAAGGGCTGGGTAGTAACTCAGTTGGCAGCATGCTTGAGGTCCAGGTTTGATCCCCAGCACTGTATGAAACTGGGTGTGGCAGTACACAATTAAGGCTAGCCTCTGTTACTTAGTGAGTTCAAGGCCAATTTGGGATACAACAGACCTTCCCTGTCCAAACCAAAAAAAAAAAAAAAAAAAAGCCACAGTAGCATGTGTTTGTAATCCCAGTATTTCCAGAAGCTGAGTCAAGAAGATAGAGTTCAAGGCTAACCTGGGCTACACAGAGAGATCCTGTTTCCAAAACAAGCCAAAGGTGGTAGCTCAGCACCTAGGGCACTAAGCAGAAGGGTCATTTTGAGTTTGAGGTCAGTCTGGTTTAGTATGAGACTGTCTCAAAAACCCTGGGCTTGTGAGATGACTTAGCAGGTAAAAGAATTTGACACTCAAACCTGACAGCCTGGATTCCATCCCTGGAAGCCATGTAGAAAAGCTGGATTCCATGGTGTACAGCTGTAATTCGAGGATGCCTAAAGTGAGACGGGAGGGAGGGAGGGAGGGAGGGCAGGAGAATCACCGTCAAGAACTGTGCTCATGGCTAGTCTGAAGCATCCAAAGCAGCGGAAACAAGACAGACGCTAAAAAAAAAAAAAAAAAAAAAAAGATGGAAGGTGAAAACTGACTCCTGAAAAAATTGTCTCCTACTTGAGTACAGTGGGATGCACTTAGATACACACTCATGCACACACGCACAGACAGATTAAAACAACAACAAATTAAAAGTGCACACACCTTTAATCCAGCACTTGGGAGGCAGAGGCAGGTAGATTTCTGTGAGTTCAAGGCTGGCCTGGTCTACAGAGTGAATTCCAGGACAGCTAGGGCTACACAGAGCAACCCTGTCTCAAAAAACCAAAACAAAAAACCAACAACAGCCGAGTGTTGGTGGCGCATGCCTTTAATCCCAGCACTTGGGAGGCAGAGGCAGGCGGATCTCTGTGAGTTCAAGGCCAGCCTGGTCTACAGAGTGAGTTCTAGGAAAGGCGCAAAGCTACACAGAGAAACCCTGTCTCGAAAAACAAACAAACAAACAAACAAACCAACAACAAATCAAACCAACAAAACTGCAGAATGACAATAAATATCAATGACGAAACCCAATGTAACTCATACATTTAGTGTCAGGTTGAGGCATTGACTCACTGGCTGGGGATGAGACATCCTCATCCATCTGGAGGTCACTGAGCTCGGCTGTGTTGATTACAAGGTGGTATGAGGAGCAACTGAGAAGTGGAATATGTCACAGTATTTTGAGAGAAAGATGTGGTAGTACCTATTTGTAATCCTAGTACTCAGGAAGTGAAGGCAGGAGGATTAAGAGGTCAATGCTACAGCCTGGTGTAGTGGTACACGCCTTTAACCCCAGCACTCGGGAGGCAGAGGCAGGCAGACCTCTGTGAGTTCTAGGTCAGTCTGATTTACAAAGCAAGTTACACAGAGAAACCCTGTTTCAAACCTCCCCTCCCCAAAACAAAACACAAAAAACCAATAAATAAATAAAAAATAAATAAATACATACAAACTTTGAAGGGCCTGGTTTAGGTAAAGTCAGGGAGATATCATGTCTGAAGTCCAGGAAGGCATCTCAGGCCCTAAAGCTATTTGTCAAGTATAACAAAGACAGGATATAAGAGAACATTCTAGGGTTCTTTCCTAACTACATTCTAGTTACCCAACCCTGGGGATCCCCTACTTGGGGGCTTTTTTTGTTTCTAGCTATAATTCCTTGTCTTCCCATTTAGCCAGCAAAATTGGACTTTTCTGTGTCATCAATTTCAGCTCTCAAGGCAGAAAGGGGAGTTCCCTTAGTAACCCAGGGAAGCTGACAGGGCAGACCCCAGATGGCCTGCTCAGTACTTTCCTGTGAATTAGGAAACCTTTCTACAGGTGATGATGCTGCCTGGCTGGCTGTGGTCTGACCTCCAGCAACTGCACATGGATGCCTTTAGAAATGATGCCTAGGCTGTGGAGAGCTGGGGGTGTTAAGTTTCCCGGAGCTGCAGTTACAGGCAGAGATGTGGATACTGGGCTCCAAGCTTGGTTCCTCTGTAAGAACCACCAGTTCTATGTTTGGTTTTTGTTTGTTTTTGTTTTTGTTTTTCCATGTAACCCTGGCTGTTCTGAAACTCCTTCTGTAGAACAGGCTGACCTTGAACTCAGAGATTGGCCTGCCTCTGCCTCCTGAATGCTGGGATTAAAGGTGTGCACCACCACTGCATGGCCCAAAAATATTCTTTTTTTTTTTAAATACTTTATTACATATATACACCTTTTCTTTCTTTCTTTTTTTACTTCTTCTTCTTTTTTTTTTTTTTTTTTTTGGTTTTTCGAGACAGGGTTTCTCTGTGTAGCTTTGCGCCTTTCCTGGATCTTACTCTGTAGACCAGGCTGGCCTCAAATTCACAAAGATCCACCTCTGCCTCCCAAGTGCTGGGATTAAATGCGTGCGCCATCACCACCCTGTGGGAAATGCTCTTAAGCATCGCTGAGCTATTCCTTTAGCCCCTCAAACTCTTGGTAATTCTCTTGCCTCAGCATGAGGTTGCTGGAATTACAGGTGAGTGCCACCATGCCTGGCTGTTTTTCTCTCTTGAACATGGGATGAGTGTTTGGAATTTATTGTATTAGGAAAACCACGAGGCAGGGTTCTGGAAGCTGGCTCTGCTGCCCCAGCTTAGGGGGCAGTTGTCTGAGGTCCAAGCACTTCGAAGGACAGATGGGGCCTGAGGTCAGACAGTGGGTCCCAGCTCACCAGAAGGGGAACCCTGAAGCTCTCTGAGGGGGTAGGCTGGGTTGGCTGCCAGGCAGGCAAGGCCAAGACCTGGCATCAGCCAGTGGCCCCTCTTCTGGCAGAGATATCTTGGCATGAGCCTGGCTCTGCCCATGATACTAATGCCCTCTTAATTAGCCAGATTCTTGCCAAGCACCGGCCACCATAGGCTTGTTTTAAAGAATTCACCTTGGATCCTGAGCTGCTCTGGCCAGATGGGGAGGGTGGATAGCTAGGTGTTTTGTCCATCCTCCAGGGGAGCTGGGCTCAAGGTTGGCTCCTGGGGCCAGCCCAGGTTTCTCCCTCAGGAAGTGCAACATGGAAATTGTGCATGATGAAGCGCACCTGCAATCCTAGAACTTGAGGCAGGGGGATTGCTGAGAATTTGAGGTCAGCCTGGGCTAAATCCTATCTCTACACACTTCCCGGAAAATACTGGAGGGACTGGGAAAGATGTTTCAGTGGTTAAGAGCACTTGCTACTCTTGCAGAGGACCTGAGTTTGAAACCCAGCATCTACAACTTGGTGATTCACAACTGTTCACTCCAGTTCCAGGCGCTCCAATACCCTCTTCTGGATTCTGAGGCATCTTCACTGCATGTGCACACCCCACACCCACACCCACACCCACCCACACACATACATGTGTGCACATACACACATCTCATAAATAAAAATAAAAATAAATCTTTTTTGTCTTTTTTTCCCCCCAGAGCTGAGGACCAAACCCAGGGCCTTGCGCTTGCTAGGCAAGCACTCTACCACTAAGCTAAATCCTCAACCCCTAAAAATAAATCTTAAAAACAACAATGAGTAATCCCAGCACTCGGGAGGCAGAGGCAGGTGAATTTCTGTGAGTTTGAGGCCAGCCTGGTCTACAAAGTGAGTTCCAGGAAAGGCACAAAACTACACAGAGAAACCCTGTCTTGAAAAACAAAAAACAAACAAACAAACAAAAACAACAATGAGAACAACAAAATGCTGGACATGGTGATACACCTTGTGCTGTCAGCCCTGGGGATGTGGAGGCAGGAGGATCAAGACTTGGAAGCTAAGCCGGGCGGTGGTGGCGCACGCCTTTAATCCCAGCACTCGGGAGGCAGAGGCAGGTGGATCTCTGAGTTCGAGGCCAGCCTGGTCTCCAAAGCGAGTTCCAGGAAAGGTGCAAAGCTACACAGAGAAACCCTGTTTCGAAAAACCAAAAAAAAAAAAAAAAAAAAAAAAAGACTTGGAAGCTAGTCTGAGATAGGAGACAAGCATAAAGCAAAAAGATTTCAGGAATAGGTTGTAGGCTGCCTCCACCCTTTGGCCTCTATCTCTTTTTCTAATATATACATACATACAATATATATATATATATTATATTGTATGTATGTATGTATATTTGGTTTTTTGAGACAAGATTTCTATGTTGCCCTGGCTGTCCTGGAACTCACTCACTCTGTAGACCAGGCTAGCCTTGCACTCAGAGATCCACCTGTCTCTGCCTCCTGAGTGCTGGGATTAAAGGCATGGACCACTACTGCCTGGCTTCCTTATTTATTTATTTATTTATTTATTTATTTATTTATTTATTTATTTATTTATTTATTGGTTTTTCGAGGCAGGGTTTCTCTGTGTAGCTTTGCGCCTCTCCTGGAACTCACTTGGTAGCCCAGGCTGGCCTCGAACTCACAGAGATCTGCCTGGCTCTGCCTCCCGAGTGCTGGGATTAAAGGCATGCGCCACCACCGCCCGGCTTCCTTATTTATTTTTAAGACAGGGTCTCATGTAGTCCAGGCTAGCCAAGGATGACCTAGAACTCCAAGTTCTGGGATAACAGGCACGCATCACTCCTGGTTTATGTAGTGCTGGATATGGAACCCGGGGCTTCCCAAATGCTAGGTAAGCACTCCACTAACTAAGCCTCTTCCCCATCCCCTCTCGGACTCATCTTGTGACATGCTCTGGCTGGCCTCCTTCTTATCCCCCTGTCTCAGTCTCCTGAGTACTGGGATGACAGGTATGCCAGCTGGTATGGACTTTCATGGTGATCACATTCTTGATTGGGACAGTCTCATGACTCTAACTGGGAACACTGGGCAGGTTTGGTGCCTACCTTGGAGGGGGACATTTTAGGATCCAGGTGGAAGGTCACAATTTGTCTATTCAATTCTGCTAAGAAAGTCGGCTATGGTGGCTCATACCTATCATCCCAGCACTCAGGAGGCTGAAGGAGGTTTAAGGCCAACTTGGGTTACATGAGACTGTCTAAAAAAGACCATACCAGGGGCTGTGAAGATGGCCAGTAAAATGCTTGCTGAGCAATAGTAAGAACCTGTGGGCCTTTTATCCCAGCACTCAGGAGGCAGAGGCAGGTGGATCTCTGTGAGTTCCAGGCCAGGCTGGTCTACAGAAAAAGTTCCAGGACAGCCAGAGGGCTGTTACACAGAGAAACCCTGTGGTGGGGGGAGGGGGAAGCTGGGTGTAGCTAAATGTGCTTGTAATCCCAGCACTGGGTAAGCAGAGGCAGATGAATGAATCTCTGGGGTTCATTAGCCTGTCTAGTCTAGTCTGTGAGCTCTAGCTTTGGGGAAACATCCCTGTCTAAATAAATGTAAGCAGATATCCTGAGGAAGGACACTCAAGGCTGAGCTCTGGCCTCCACATGCACGGGCAAAAGTGTGCAACCCACACACATGCACACACACACACCACAGCAAGCAAAAACAATAACAAAAACAAAACCATATTTTGTTAAATTTAATTTATTTTATGAGTACGGGTACTTTGCCCGCATGTATGTCTGTGTGTCGCATGCGTGCCTGGTACCCTTGGATATCAGAATAAAGCATTGAATTCCCTGGAACTGGCATTACAGAAGCTTGTGAGCCGCCTTGAGGGCTCTGAGAAGTTAACTTGGGTCCTCTAGAAGGGCAGACGGTACACTTCACTGCTGAACCACATATGCAGCTCCCCAAACCCATATATTTTAAGAGCCACCAGGCCCGAAAACTCTGGGCCAGATCCTGTTTGTTGTGTCCAGGCCTCAGTTTCGTTGAAGGCAAGAGTATCTGGGTTGTTGACGGAGACAAAGCAATGGTAGGTGACAGCCTAGCTTGCCCTGCTCAGAGGGAGCAGGCCCAGAATGGCTCAGGGCCTGGGGGCAAAGCCCAGCAAGGGACTCAGCCAGTCAGAACGCAGCTCCTAGAGTTGGCTCCTCCCACTTCCTAGACTCTGATGGGCAAGAGGCGCCAGTGGTACCAGGCTGCCTTGAGGGGCCCTCGGAGCAGGTGACCACAGAGCCACAAAGAGGCTATTCATGGCCTCTGGTTCACGAGGCTGCCCCTTTATTGAGGGCTTGAACCGCAGACGGCTGTGTGGTTTGCAGGAAAGCTAGTTCTGAGCTGTCTGGCCAGCTACAGTGATCTGTGTGTGTACATGGTTTCTTTCTCTCTCTCTCTCTCTCATCTATCATTTATTAATCTATATCTATCTATCTACTTATCTATCTATCTATCTATCTTCTATCATTTATTAATGTATATCTTTCTATCTATCTATCATCTATCATTTATTAATCTATATCTATCTATCTATCTATCTATCTATCTATCTATCTATCTATCTATCTATCTACTAGCTAGCTACCTGGGGTAGGCTTTCATGTAGCCCCAATGGCCTTAACACACTTCATAGCAGATTCTTTCCTTTTTTTCTTTCTTTCTTTCTTTCTTTCTTTCTTTCTTTCTTTCTTTCTTTTTTTTTTTACTACTCAGCTCTTTATTAGACCATCAGGTGTTTTAGACAGGCAAAGTAACACAGGCTCACAGAGTTAAAAATGCAGCATAAAAGAATGTAACACAAGCAGATTTTCTTGAACTCTAGACCTTCCTCTCTCTACCTCGAGGGCTGGAATCACAGGTTTGCACTGCATGCCTGGTTTATGAGGTTCTTTGGGTGGAACCAGGATTTCACTACCAACTGAGCCACATCCTCAGCTGTTTTCAATATGCTTTCTTTTTACATTCTTGTTTACTTTTATGTGTATGTGTGTGGGCGTGTGTGCCATGGTGCTCATATGTGGAGGTCAGAGGACAGCTTGTGGAAGTCAGTTCTCTCCTTCTACCCTATGGGTTCCAGGTACTGAAGTTGT
Source organism: Peromyscus eremicus (assembly GCF_949786415.1). NCBI lineage: Eukaryota > Metazoa > Chordata > Mammalia > Rodentia > Cricetidae > Peromyscus > Peromyscus eremicus. The sequence continues at coordinate 28,145,703 of NC_081438.1, read as the reverse complement.
CAAGCCTGGCGGCAAGGAAGCACTTCTACCTGTTGAGCCACCTCGATGGCTGTATTACTTGCTCTTTTGAAATAGGGTCTCAGGTAGCCAAGGCTGGCCTTCAACGCACAGACTAGCCAAGGCCTGCTTTGAATGTGTCAGTTTCTTGCCTCTGCCTATCGGGTGCTGGCATTTCAGGTCTGTGCTGTCACCCCAGTTTGTTTGTGTGTTTGAGCGAAGGTCTCATTTGGTAGCTGGCAATCTTCCTGCCTCAGCCTCCCTACAGCTAGCTGCCCAGCACTGATATGCCATTAAGAGCAGGAGAACTGAGGTTCAGCTAGGACGAGATCACACACAGCTGTGAGCAGTCCCGTGGACAGCCTCTGTGTCCTGACCGAGTCTTGCTCCCTCCCACAGTTGGGAGCTCCAGGGAAAGTGTGAATGAGATTTCCAGGAAAGCCAGGAGGTGAGAGACAGCAGAGTTGGGGTGGTAAGTGGGGTGCCCATCAAACTACAGCCTGGAACCTCGAGGGAGCTCAGTGAGGTGATGCATGCCTGTCATCTCAGCACTTGGGAAGTCATACTCAGCTACATAGTAAATTTGAGGCTAGCCTGGGCTACATAGACTCTGTCACAAAGAAACAGTAAAGAAAAAAAAATCTGTGACAACACGGGAGATGGGCGCTCTGCAGCCTAGGGAGTCACTGCTGGGCCCTTTGGAGGTCCCTGCTTTGCAGTGGCAGTCCTAGGGGATCTTTGGGATTCTGGGGACCTCCCCAAGAATCCTCCCTTAGGGAACTAAGTACAAGGCAGGCATCAGGGAGCAGGGCAGCCTGTCCCTGTGGCCTTAATTCTTGTCTAGAGCAAGTGCAGGGCATGGCATCTGGCCAGGAGAGACTTAGGCCTGGCCTCCTCTAAGTACTTCTGTTTTGTGCTGTGCCCTCATCCCAGCAAGGATCAGGTGGCACTTCGGTCCCCATGTGGCCCAGGGACACAGTGTCCATGTCCCCATTTTTCCCCAGAGGGATCTGAGGTAGGGCTGAAGAGAAGACCTCGTGATGTGTACAGGGCTAGCTCATCCCTTGCAGGACACAAGGGTGCCAGGGCAGGGACACTTGGGGAAGGCAAGGTGTGGAACAGGACAAGCTCAGGGTGGCTCTTACTGAGCTTGCCTACAACAGCGAGACAGCAGCAACAGTAATAACAGCCCAGCTCAACTGTTACAAGATCCAGCCAGCTGCAGAATTCTCAGTCTGCAAGGACATCCTCCATCCCAGGAGCTTACCAGGGGGACCTCACCCCCAAGCCTTCACCACATCTAGAGCAAATGCTTATGTATCACCCACATTAGCTCAGAGCAGAAGGGCCCTTCCTGTCACCAGGGGCAAAGGCATTCAATCTGAAAACATACAGCTGTGCTCCTGCGTGTGCGTGCGCGTGTGCATGTGTGTATTTGGCACAGATCCAGGCAAAGAAAAGTGAAAAACGCCGGGCGGTGGTGGCGCACGCCTTTAATCCCAGCACTCGGGAGGCAGAGGCAGGCGGATCTCTGTGAGTTCAAGGCCAGCTTGGGCTACCAAGTTAGTTCCAGGAAAGGCGCAAAGCTACACAGAGAAACCCTGTTTTGAAAAAAAAAAAAAAAAAAAGTGAAAAACATTGGGGTTGGTGATTTAAGGATGAATTTTGTGTGTGGGGGTGTCTGGTTCAAACAAGCTAACGGTATTTGTCTGAATATTATGCTGTATTGAAAAGGAATGAGGAAGTGACTTTTTGACAAAGAATGAGTAGTAAGACATGTGAAGTTAAAGTAGAGCTGAAGAGACAGTAAGTACTTACAGTACAAACACAAGGACCTGAATTCCATCCCTGGAACCCAAGGAAAAAAATTCGTGTGGCCAGGCATGGTGGCACACACCTTTGGTCTGTGAGTTTGAGGCCAGCCAAGGGTATAGAGCAAAGCTCTGCTTAAAAAAAAAAAAAAAAAAAAAAAAAATAGAAGAAGAGGAGGAGAAAAGAAAAGCCAAAACCAGCAACCACATAGCTGGGTGAGGTGGTGCTTACCTGTAATCCTAGCACTGGGAGGCTGAGGAGAGGAGACCAGGGGTTGGTATGAAGCCTCGGCTATATGAGAGCCTTTCTCACAAAACCAAATCAAAGAAGCAAAACAGCATGAGGTAGCAACTCAGGTGCAGAGTGCTTACCTAGACTCCTGCAGTGAGGGGCTGGGGTGTGGCTCAGTGGTAGAGCACCTGCCTAGACTCCCGCAGTGAGGGGCTGGGGTGTGGCTCAGTGGTAGAGCACCTGCCTAGAGTCCCTCAGTGAGGGGCTGGGGTGTGGCTCAGTGGTAGAGCACCTGCCTAGAATCCCCAAGTGAGGGGCTGGGGTATGGCTCAGTGGTAGAGCACCTGCCTAGAGTCCCCCAGTGAGGGGTTGGAGTGTGGGTCAGTAACAGACTGCTCACCTAACATGCGCAAGGTCATGGCTTTCATTGAAAATATCACAAAACAAACAAAACCATCAATGGAGTTGAATATATATCCATGTTTGCTTGTCTCCATTTAAAGAAAAACACAAGCAAGATCTGTAACTGGTGGTGGAGAGGGTGGGGTGGGAGCACAGTGGTGAAGGTTGTTTCCTCATTTATATTGGAACTATGCAGCTGTAGATGTATTGTCTGTTCCCAATGGTGACACATGAAATAATAACAATGACGGCTTTGGCTCTGCCGAAATGAACCTCAATTCTCCACAGATGACCTCACCCAGAGCCAGAAGGACTTCCCCCAACATTTAAGCCTCTATTCTGAGAGCTGGACCTGGACCTGTCCTAAGGGGAAACCCAAGCCTCCTCTGTGTGGTTTCCTTCCCACTCTGCGTGTGTGTATATGTGTGTGTGTGTGTGTGTGTGCGCGCGCACATGTGTGTGAGACTGTGCATGTGTGTACGCGTGTGTGCATATATGAGTGTAGGCCAGATGTTGGTGGTGGGTATCTTTATGAATTGCTCTCCATCTTATTTTTATTTTTGTGTGTGTGAGTGTCTGTGGGCACTGCATGCCACAGGATGTGTGTGGAGGTCAGAGGGCAGTTCATGGCATTCAGTTCTCTCCTTCCACTGTCTGGGTCTTGAGGATCCAATTCAGGTCTTCAGGCTTGGAGACAAGGACCTTTACCTGCAGAGACATCTTGCTGGTTCCTCCATCTTATTAAAATTCTTAAAAGATTTACTTATTTTATTTTTCGAGACAGGGTTTCTCTGTGTAGCCCTGGCTGTCCTGGAACTCACTCTGTAGACAGGGATGGCTTCAAACTCACAGAGTTCCACCTGCCTCTGCCTCCCGAGTGTTGTGATTAAAGGTGTGGGCCACTGCTAGGCCTAAACTTGTCCTTATGCTTGCACAATCATCATTTTGCTGATTGAGCCATTCCAAGACCTTTTTTTTTATTTACATGTGTATGCATGTATGCATGTATGGGCAGGGGCATTTGGGTACCACAGTGCATGGGGGGAAGTGTCAGAGGACAACCTGAGGGAGTTGGTTTTCTCCTTCTACCATGAGTGTCCTGGAGACTGAATTCAGATCTTCAGCCTTGGTTGGTGAGTGCCTTTACCTGCCGAGCCTTCGCTCTAGCTCCCAACTTTGGTTTGTTTGTTTAATTAACCTGTTTTTTAAAAAAATATTTAATTTTATTTTTATGTGTGAGGGTGTCAGGTCCCCTGGAACTGGAGTTACAGACAGTTGTGAACTGCCATGTGGATGCTGGGAATTGAACCCAGGTTCTCTGGAAGAGCAGCCAGTGCTCTTAACCACTGGAGCCATCTCTCCAGCCCCCAACTTGGGTTTTTGAGGCAAGGTTTCATATAGTTCAGGCTGGCCTAGAGTTCATTATATAACCTAGTAGCCTAGGAAGACCTTGTACTCCTGATCCTCCAGTGTGCTGAGGTTTGTGCCACCACGCCCAGCCATCCCCCATGACTTGAGCCTAAAGCCTGGGATGGTCAGTGAATGCACCCATGTCCTGACGTGATGGTGAATGACTAATCAATAGCTAACATTTATGGAGCCTTGACACATATCAGGCATCGGCTTAACTGCCTGATGTGTAATGAGGCTAACTTGTCCAAGTCTGCCCGAGATGCTCCTGGGTCGAACAGGTTTGAACAGAGTACCACTTCCAGGCACCCCTCAGTATATGTTTTTGGGTGTTAATGCTTTCAGTCTTCTGACTTGCTCCCCCAAGGCTGGCCTTGAACTTGTAGCAATCCTCCTGCCTCTGCCCCCCCCCCCCCCAAGTTCTGGGATTGCATGTGTGAGTCACTGTACCCAGGATATATATCTTTACTACAGAAGAGGAATCTGCCCAAAGTCACACAGCCAGAGAAGGTGGCTGGGAATCAACCTAGTCTTTGGTGAACTTTTCTGTGACCTCTAAGGGATTTTCCAGCAAGGGTGCTAGGGGCTTGTCTGGACTGACCTTTGATGATGGGCAGGCCATGCCACCTACTCTTTCTCTTTGATGGTCCCTGGAGGGAATTGCCTGGGACAGGGATCTGTTTGGACACAGATCACCCTGAGGACTGGTCAGCCTGTGGCTGGGCAGGGCCAGAGGGCCCAGATCTTGTGGGCAGCCTGTGGTAGGGCCAGCATTCCAGGGGCCTGTTTGGCATGTGGGGAATGTCCTAAAGGTCTCAGCCTTCCAGAAACTCAAGGGAAGTGTTCTTACATGGAGTGGTGGGTGGTGGGAGGTGGTGTTTGGTGGGAATGTCCCTCTGGTATGTAACCATAAGAGTCTGAAGTTAGTTACACTGGGGCTGTGCCATGTGAGGGACTTGTCCTGCTTTTCTGATCTTCCTCATAAATAGAGACTGCAATTCCTACCTTACCTACCCTGCTTCCTGGTCAATCAGCACCCCAGGGCTTGAGAATCAAAAGAGTGGGGACACTGGCCACAGTCACCACGGTTTATGTAGAGTCAGTAGGGTGGCTGTACTCTAAGCTGGCCCTGGAATAGAAACTTCAGGTCCTGCTCAGGAGGCGCAGGCTGCAAGCCCTTCGAGAAACCCTAAGGTGGGCGGGTAGGACTCTGTACGCTCCTCCCTGGAGTCCAACCTCTGTTCTATCCCAGGCCCCTCTGTTTCCAGCCGGTATCTTCCGGTGTCTCTGGCCTTTTGAAGGAACAGCTCTAAGGCTACTTCCTGGTGCACCCTGGACCCCTCCCTCCATCCGGAACGCATCATTACCTTAAACCTGGCTGATCCTTCCCATCTGCCATGTTTGGGGTTGGGGTGCTCCAGGGTGGCCTCAGAGAGCAAGAGAAAGTTGCAGATCAGCCAAATACTGCAGAGAACGACAGCGGAGGAGCAGTTAAATGGACTAGCCAACGCGCATGAGCCAGAGGCAGAAGGATTGCTAAGAGTTCGAGTCCAGCCTGAGCCACACAACGGCTTCAAGGCCAGTCTGGGCTACAGAGTGAGACCCTGTCTTAAAACCCAGAAAAACCCGCAGGAGAATCGCAGCGGCCCAGGAGCGCGCTGCAGAGCCCCCTCCCCTGGCAGGACGGCGGGGGGCGTGGCCTAGCAAACTGACGTCACACGCATATAAAACCCAGAGCGCCGCCGGGCTGGCTTTGTGGAGCGCTGCAGCGGGTTAAGCCGTGCTTAACAAAGGAGGTCTGGCACAGCCACCCAAGTTCCCGGGGCTACCGGGCCTCCCTCTGCCACCATGACCGCCAACGGCACAGCTGAGGCGGTGCAGATCCAGTTTGGGCTGATCAGCTGCGGCAACAAGTACCTGACGGCCGAGGCGTTCGGCTTCAAGGTGAACGCATCCGCCAGTAGCTTGAAGAAGAAGCAGATTTGGACGCTGGAGCAGCCTCCCGATGAGGCGGGCAGCGCGGCTGTGTGTCTGCGCAGCCACCTGGGTCGCTATCTGGCCGCCGACAAGGACGGCAATGTGAGCTGCGAGCGCGAGGTGCCCGGCGCTGACTGCCGCTTCCTCGTCGTGGCGCACGACGACGGCCGCTGGTCGCTGCAGTCCGAGGCGCACCGGCGCTACTTCGGCGGCACCGAGGACCGCCTGTCGTGCTTCGCGCAGAGCGTGTCGCCGGCAGAGAAGTGGAGCGTGCACATTGCCATGCACCCACAGGTCAACATCTACAGCGTCACCCGCAAGCGCTACGCGCATCTGAGCGCGCGACCAGCGGACGAGATCGCGGTAGACCGCGACGTGCCTTGGGGCGTCGACTCGCTCATCACCTTGGCTTTCCAGGACCAGCGCTACAGCGTGCAGACGTCGGACCACCGCTTCCTGCGCCACGATGGGCGCCTTGTGGCGAGGCCCGAGCCCGCCACGGGCTACACGCTCGAGTTTCGCTCTGGCAAGGTGGCCTTTCGCGACTGCGAAGGTCGCTACCTGGCCCCGTCCGGGCCCAGTGGCACCCTCAAGGCTGGCAAGGCCACCAAGGTGGGCAAAGACGAGCTCTTCGCCTTAGAACAGAGCTGCGCTCAGGTGGTGCTGCAGGCGGCCAACGAGAGGAACGTGTCCACGCGCCAGGGTGAGTTGGGGACATGTCCCCTTCTTGGGTCCCGATGAAGTGCACAAAAGCATCCCCCCACTCATGTATCCTTCTGTTTCCCGATCTCCCCATGCGCTCCCGTTAGGCGTACAGGCCTCTATTCCCCGCCATGGGGAGGTGGGCTTCTGTTTTGAAAGACCAGCTCGCACTATGTAGCCCTGGCTATTGTGAAACTCGCTCTGTAGACCAGGCTGGCCCCGAACTCGCAGAAATCCTCCTGCCTCTGTCTCTTGAGTGCTGGGATTAAAGGCATGTGCTACCACCCCATGTCTGGGACGGGCGCTTCTTCTGCCGGGAGGAGGTGACGTGGGGTGCGGCCTAGCACATCCTAAAGCAATACTGTCCACCTCCCCCACCCCTGGCTGGGGGCGTGGAGCTCCCTAGATTTTGCTTAGATCTTCTCTGTCCTCTTCCCAATCTAGGTTGTCCCCATTCGTAAGCTGACCCTTAGGACGGGCTACCTCAAGTCTTGGGAAGGAAAGGTTTTCCCTTGTCCATTTCCTCGTGCACTCTTTCTCCTGTTCCTAGGGCGTTTGGCTGGAGGGCCAGGGGACAGTAACTCCTGCTCTTTCTGCCTTTCCTGGCGAGATGGTGGGGGTTTGGCGGGGCTTTTGATCGCGGCGGGGTGTGCGGGGCGGGGTCGGCCCTGGTACGGGGGAGGGGGAATGTCCGCAGGGGCTGCCCCTCCCCCACCCCGCCTCCCCTTGCCAAAGCCTGGCGCTCCGGGCCGCGGCCTTTGTGAGCAGGGGGGCGGGTCGCCTCGGCTGGGCCCTCCCTCGTCCCCTTTGTCCTGCTAGGGCTCTGCAGATGGGAAAACCAGATGCGGCGGAGCTGGGGGAGGGGATCGGCTTAGGCGGGTCCCTCTGCGGAGGAGCCACCCTCAACTCCCCAGACATCGTCCCTGGTCCAGGGTCTTGTGCGGAGGCGCGGAGTGCAGCCGCCTGGCTCTTCCTTCGCACCCCGGCTGGCGGGCGGCGTGGCGCGGGTGGCTGCGCGCCAGGCACCTTCCCTGCCCTCCCGTGCACGCCTCATGGTCCGGCACTCGGCCTTGCGAGTGTCCAGCTCCCTCCAGAAGCCTCTACCCTCGAGTGAACCGGTCCCCAAGGCGCCTGGCTGGGAACAATCGTTTGCAACTGGATCTGTCCCCATCCAGGGCCTCCAGCAGCCTGGCAGGCCATTTCCGACCCGCATGGGCGTGCCACAAGTAGGCGCCTCCTTTCTGGCGTACCCCCTACTTCTTTGCCAAAGGGTCTTAGCTGCTTGCTGGCAGGGTCTTGTGAGATCTCGCTTCCTTGGGTGGGAAATTGGACCCAGGCTTTGGAGATAGCTGGATGGAAGCCGAGTCTGTGGGGAGGAAGACCTCCCTCCCCTAATGCAGAGGGCTAAGCCCTGGGTGGGGCCTGCCCGATTTTGGCTGAATTAAGGCTCAGAAAGGTGCAGCCATTTGCTTTAGGTTACACAGTAAATCAGCAACATTTAGAACTGGATGTATTTGATTCCAGAATGTTCTCTCATTACACACACACACACACACACACACACACACACACACTCACACACTCCAGTGCATGTCATTCTCTTGTTTCACATTGCTGAGTGAAGGGGGTCAGAGTTCCCACCTGTTTAGCAAACACTGGGATACAAGAGATAGTAAATGTCTCTTGGGGACGTGACTGGCATGTAAAGCAAAAGATTGGGGGTACAGGACCAGGGTATTAGATTATCAGGGTCAGGGGTCTGCCCCAGGAGAGTGAATAGAAATTAGCAGGCCTCAAGTGTATGAACTGGCCTTGCAGGCAGAGGGCACAGCCTGTGCAAAGTCCCCGAGGCAGGGAGGTGCAGAGAGTCCTGCATATCTGGGATTTGGGACTAAAGGGAACCCTGCAGATTCCAGGGACTCCCTAGCACAGAGAGACTGGCTCTTTCCTGAGCTGTGTCCAAGACTTACTGCCTTGGGGAAGGTTGGGCTGAAACAGGTGACTTAGGCCCTTGGGGCCAGGAAGGAGCTAGAGGATGTGTTTTGCGAGCCTGGGCAGGTACCATTCTCTGAGGGTGTCATGATTGTGCATGATTCACGCTGATGGGGCAAGAGGGGGCGGAAATTGGAGCTGAAGTGATGAGACTCTGAAGGGAATTTGGGGTCATGGTTAGATCTCTTCTGCCCTCGTGTATCGGGGTTCCAGTCTCATTTCCATGTCAGTCAACTCCTCCCGGTGCTTTTTGGGGTGAGCTGCTGGGTGGGTGTGCCGGGGAGGCCATTTTGGGCAGGCCTGCGTGGCAGGGAGGCGGGGCTGGGCTTCGGAAACACGTGTTGGGAACTGCTAGCCAAGAATAGGGGGAGGGACCGCTCAATCTGGGTTTGTGAATCACCCCTGCGGAGCTGCTTCCTGCTCCCCGGCCTCAATTTCCCATCTGTAAAACAGAGGTACTTGGGGCCAGGCTCTGTTCCTTGGAGGTGGAGATCAGAGTGAGCAGTACCTTACACTGGATTGGGGGGAGGGCCTCCTGATCCTCACAAGACCTTGCTGGCTCAAGGAGACCCCATGCTGTGTCTCCCCACACTGCTCAACCTGATTCACATGTTGAGTTCTAACCCCTGAGCATGCTTTAAAAGGATCTTGTCCCCATCATTTCTAGGGTGGCTGGCTGAGGAGTGGTGGGTGAGGCAGGGCTTTGTGGGATGGCTAAGAGTTCCCATTCTTGGCTGGAATGGCATAGTTTTGAGCATTGAGTAGACTTTGGGGTGGGTGGCTGGAGTGAACTCCTGTAAGATTCTAAGCTAGGCCCCCATCCTAAATGAGATGGGTTGTGAAGGATGCTTATTTTGAACAAGGCAAGATAATCTGGCAAGCTGCTAAGCCCAGGAAGGGGGTTGAGGGTTGGGAGACCCTCTGAGTCACCACAGTTGCTGAAGCTTGAAGATAGCCACGCCCCCTCCCGTGGGCTCCTAGGAGCCCATGACTCAGGTTTTCTGTGCTGCCACTGTTGGGGGGAAAAAAAAACAAAACCCACAGAAATTCTGTTACTATAGCAACGGAGCTCCAATGTGATTCCAAGGCCAAGTGGGGCCTTTCCCCCTGGGCTGGGCCTTCGAGGGGCCATTCTGGAAGGGAGCAAACTTCTCTTTCCCGGCCCTTCCTGCTGGGGTGGGAGAGCCCCGTGTCTCCTTGGCAACAGGCCCTCACATCCTTTCAGGGTCCCAACAGAGATGATCCTTTCTGGCAAGGTAGGGAAACTGAGGCAGAGAGAGGAGAATGCATTCACCAAAGGGTGCCTGGAGTCCACCTTTGGTGCCTCACTGGCCTCTTAGGCCTTTTAACAAAGACTGGATGCAACAAGCCCTTTGTCCCAGTACCTGGAGTGAGAGCCAGATGGTGGCCTGGGTGAGGCCCTTTTTGCCCTTCATCTTCATGCTTATTCCTCAGAATTACTGCCTACGGCGCTGCCCTGCCTTGAACTCGGTGCCCACAACTTCTTGAGCAGGGGCCGCTCCCTTGTGCGAGGATGACTAGCATGTTGGGAAGCCAACTTTTCTGACTCCTCTATCCCTCCCACCTTATTTTTGGTTTTTGTCTTGTAGCTCATCTGGCTTTCAACTCTCCACGCTCCTGCCTCGGTTTCCAGAGTGCTAGGATGAGAGGCATGGGCCACCACTTCTGATTGGCTTCCTGCCCCCTCTTGCTCATCTATCTTGGAGCAGCATTCTGCTGCTGGAGTGGCTGGGAGGGGCTTTTCCTTCCTTCCTTCCTTCCTTCCTTCCTTCCTTCCTTCCTTCCTTCCTTGTTTTTTCTTTTTCTTTCTTTCTCTTTTTTTTTTTTTTTTTTTTGGAGACAGGGTTTCTCTGTGTAGCCTTAGCTCTCCTGGAACTTGCTCCATAGACCAGGCTGGCTTTGAACTCAGAGATTTTCCTGCCTCTGGCTTCTGTGTGCTGGGATTAAAGGTGAAAGGTGTGCTTTTCTTTTATTGTGGGAATGTGGTGATCAAACCTGAGGCCTTGTGCATGACAGGCAAGTTCTCTATACAGATGACCTACACCTTTAGCCCTTCCCTGAGGAGATTCTAGGCAAATGCTCTGTCAGTGAGCCACACCCCCAATGCTGCCTTTTCTTTCTTTTTTTCCAAATAAAATTTTAATCTAATTACCTTTATTGAATTATTTGTATGTGGGGGCTTATATGTAGATCACAACACACACATGGAGCTCAGAGGACAACTTGTGGGAATCAGTTTTCTCCTTCAACCAATTTGGCTCTGGAGATGGAAGTCTGGGAGCTTGGTGACACGGGCCTTTACCCACTGAAGTTCCTATGCTGGCTTTTCCTGATTGTCCCATTACCCTCTGGGCACTCGTTGAAGGGATGGGATTCCTTGCCCTCTCTGGCACTGGGTATGGCTGTTTGGCCCAGTGGGCTGTGCTTACTCAGCTTTCCCTACACATGGCAGCCCAATTATGGGCAGGCAGAGGGAACAGTGGGCAGTACCCCACATTCATGTGGCCAGCTGTCTTTTCAATGTGTAGCAGTCCCTAGTGTGACCAGAGGCAGGAGAGCCCGTTTCTGCCTGAGAAGGTGGGTGGTTGAGCAGACTCCAGCCCAGAGCTGTGCCTTCGGGGTGGCTACCTAGCCTGGGAGGGCCTTCCTACCCTCTTCCATGCTTCAGTGGTAAACCCTGTGGAGACACTGGGTCAGGATATTGGGTGACCCACAACGGAAGCCATGTCTGCTAATACATAGGTCTAGAAGGGAGGGATAAGGCATGGCCAGGCATTTGTCCATCTCCACTCCTGCAAGCCAAGAAACCCTTTGTCTTGTTGGGTGACCTTGAGCCAAGACCGTGCCACCTCTCAATCTCTCCCACTTTGTGAGGTAAGGGTCCCCATTGCACAGCACGGATAGAGACATCGTTGGGTCAGGGTGGCACTAGCACACCCTTCGGTGGGGTGTTAGCTAAGGATAGGTTTCTAGGGGCGAGAGTGAAGTAGGTGGCACCTGCCAGCTACTTGGTCCCTGCTTCATAAGGCACTTAAAGGCAAACAGTGAGCCCAGCAGTATACATTGTGACCAGGTTGAGAACATTCTTAGAAACAAAGAGTTTGTCTGGTTAGGACCCAAGATACCACTTCCAGGTGGAGTCAAAGCCAGTGTGCAAAGCTGGGCTGCAGAGCGGGCCTTGGGAGCAACACCTTATTTGGGGTCATGTGACATGGAAATTTAGCAAGAAGTCAGCAAGCCATGCTTGGGGTGCACACCTGTAATCCCAGCACTCAGGAGGCAGAGGCAGGTGGATCTCTGAGTTCAAGGCTAGCCTGGGATATACAGTGAGACTCTGTCTCAAAACAAAACCAAATCAAAAGAGAGGGGGCGATGGAGAGATGTCTCAAATATGTAGACCAGGCTAGCCTCTAACTCGGAGATCTGCTTGCCTCTGCCTCAGGAATGCTGGGATGAAAGGCGTGCGTCACTCCCAACTGGCTCTAGAATACTTGTTCTTACAGAGCACCAGCACTTAGATGATGGCTCACAGCCATCTATAACCCAGTTCCAGGAGAGCTGGCCTCTGAGGGCACTAGACACACACGTTGTGCACATCCATACACACAGGCAAAACATTCTTACATACAAAATACAAGAAATCTTTTGGTTTTTCTGGACAGGGTTTCTTTTTCTTTTCTTTCTTTTTTTTTTTTTTTTTTTTTTGGTTTTTCGAGACAGGGTTTCTCTGTGTAGCTTTGCGCCTTTCCTGGAACTTGCTTTGTAGACCAGGCTGGCCTTGAACTCACAGAGATCTGCCTGCCTCTGCTGGACAGGGTTTCTTTGTGTAACTTTGGCTGTCCTGGAACTTGCTCTGTAGACCAGGCTGACCCACCTCCCAAGTGCTGGGATTAAAGGCATTCACCACCACCGCCCAGCAAGAAAATTTTCTTTCTTTCTTTCTTTTTTTTTTTGTTTTTTTTTTTCAAGACAGGGTTTTTCTGTGTAACAGTCCTGGCTGTCTGCGATCTCACTTTGTAGACCAGGCTGGCCTTGAATTCACTGAGATCCACCTGCCTCTGCTGAGATCAAAGGCGTGCACCACCACCGCCTGGCCAAGAAATATATATATATTTTTTCTTTTTTCGAGACAAGGTTTCTCTGTGTAGCTTTGCGCCTTTCCTGGAACTCACTCTGTAGCCCAGGTGGCCCTCGAACTCACAAAGATGTGCCTGCCTCTGCCTCCCGAGTGCTGGAATTAAAGGCGTGCGCCACCACCACCCGGCTAAGAAATCTTTTTTAAGATTAAGGAAAATCAATTAAAAAAAGAGAGGAAAGGAGGGAGGCTCAGTGATCCTGTTTTGGTCTAGCAGGGAAATGCTAGAAAGTGTCGTCAGTCTTCAGTGTTTGTGGCTGGTGGGGGCAGGGATAAAGTATGACTTCATCTTTATCCTTTTTGAGTATTTTAAGTTTTCTAAAGGAACATGTGGTCATCGTGTGTGTCTGTGGTACTGGATATGGAGTCCTGGGTTTTCCACCATGCTAGTCAAGCAGTTTACCACAGAGCTATAGTCTCAAATACCTCTCATTTATTTTATATGGAGCCCTGGCCTAGAACTCATTATATAGACTAGGGTGACCTCAGAATCAAAGAGATTCACCTCTACCTCCTGAGTGTTAGGGATAAAGGCATGTACTCCCGTACTCACCTTCTCTTAAAAACAAAATTGCACCGGGCGGTGGTGGCGCACGCCTTTAATCCCAGCACTCGGAAGGCAGAGGCAGGCAAATCTCTTTGAGTTCGAGGCCAGCCTGGTCTACAAAGTGAGTTCCAGGAAAGGCACAAAACTACACAGAGAAACCCTGTCTCAAAAAACAAACAAACAAACAAACAAAACCAAAATTGCACTTATTTTATGTTTGTATGGTGAGGGTGGTGGCCCACATACTAAGGCATAGGTTTAGATGTCTGAGTCTGTTTCCCTCCGCCTTGTTGGTCCCAGGGATCAAACTCAGTTGTTAGGCTTGGCGGCAGTGTCTTTACTTCATGAGCCATCTTGATGGCCTGCAGCCCTTTGTGTGTGTGTGTGTGTGTGTGTGGTGTGCGTGCGCATTGGGGAGGTTGGATGGGGGTGTCTCATGTAGCTCAGGCTAGCTTTGAACTTCTTACCCTTTTATGCAGTTCTGGGGATGGACCCCAGGACTTTGTGCATGTTAGTGCTTGCACTGTACCAACTGAGGTATAGCCACAGCTCTGCTTTATTTTTTTGAGATAGGATCTCAGTCATAGCTGAGTCTAGTCTCAGCCTCCTGAGTGCTGGGATGACAGGCGTGGGTCACTGAGCATAGCTCATACTCTATATTCTTTTACTTTCACACATCCCCTCTACAGGAAGTGGGTGACGAACCCCCTTTTACCAGCACCCCACAATGTGACATTCTGCAGAACCAGCTCCATCTGTGTGTTTATTCAATGGTTTGGGTTGTATTTAAAGCAAATTCCCGACACTGAGGCGACTTATCCGGAAACGCCTCCATCTGTACCTACAAAACCGGGCCGTTCCTTACATAACAGCAGCATTGCCTAACTGGAACCGATCTTTAAAACCCAATCCCGGGCCACAGGAGAGTTCTCTTGCTTGGCTTTAGAACATCTTTGTGGGTGGTTCATTGAAGTTTGAGGGCTTCCTTCCTTCTTGTCTTTTGGGGTGCTAGAGATAAAAGAAACCCATCAGTGACTGAGCTAAATCCCCAGTTATATATATGTATATTACATAATATAAACTCTCTCTATACATATACTTACACACACACAAATATATATATATTTATGTGTGTATACACACACACACACACACACACACACACACACACACACACAGAGTTTATCCTCAGCTGGCCTGCCTCAGTCTTCTGAGGACTGGCACATCTGATTTTTATTGTTTATATGTGTACCCCTAACATGGAGGTCAGATGTCAACATCAGATATGTCGTCCTCTGTCATTCTACACACTTTCTTTTGAGATGGATTCTCACTATAAGCTCTGGCTGTCCTATAACTCACTATGTAGACCAGACTGGCCTCAGACTCACAAAGATCCACCTGCCTCTGTCTCCTGAGTGTACTTGAGACAAGAATCTCAGCTGGATGTGGTGGCGCATGCCTTTAATCCCAGCACTCTGGAGCCAGAGGCATGTGGATCTCTTGAGTTCGAGGCCAGCCTGGTCTACAAAGCGAGTTCCATACAGAGAAACCAAAGACAAAAGGGATCTCTCAGTGGCCAGGAGCTCAGGGGTTCAGCCTAGCTGGCCGGTCATTGAGCTCCAGGGATCCATCTGTCTTGGCTTCCCCGTTCTGGGATTATAGGCTCTGCCGCCATGCCAACTTCTATGTGGTTTCCAGGGATCTGAATTTAGTGTCTGAGCAAGTCCCAGGATACCCTCGGAGAGACCTGAGCCACACTTGAGGAAGCCCTGTGGTATCTTGAGTGTGGGTGAGACAACAGTGGCCTAATTGGCTGGGGTCCCCCTCTGTAGGAATGGACCTATCGGCCAATCAGGATGAAGAGACTGATCAGGAGACCTTCCAGCTGGAGATTGACCGGGACACAAGAAAGTGTGCCTTCCGCACCCACACGGGCAAGTACTGGACGCTGACGGCAACCGGAGGGGTGCAGTCCACTGCATCCACCAAGTGAGTGACACCCCTGAATCACCTGGGTTGGCTATTCTGGGACCTGGGCAGCCTGCTTGATCCCATGCTGCCATCCCCTCTCCTCTTCCCAGGAATGCCAGCTGCTACTTTGACATTGAGTGGTGTGACCGTCGCATCACTTTAAGAGCATCCAATGGCAAGTTTGTGACTGCCAAGAAAAATGGTCAGCTGGCCGCCTCAGTGGAGACAGCAGGTAGTCACACTGGAGCATGCACCCCAAGTCTGCTTCCTTAGTGCCTTAGAGGGACAGTCACCCTGTGGTCAATCACCAGCCCCACCTGAACCTCTCTGTGTGGGCAGGTATCCTCTTAAGTTGGTGTAACCTCAGGCTGGCAACATGTAACCCTTAGCTTCTTGATATCCCTCTCTGAGCCACAGCCTGGCTGGTTCATCTCTGTTGCTATAAACTCAATGGCCCCTTTTGCTGTGACAGGAGACTCTGAACTCTTCCTCATGAAGCTGATTAACCGCCCCATTATCGTGTTCCGTGGAGAGCATGGATTCATTGGCTGCCGCAAGGTCACGGGCACTCTGGATGCGAACCGTTCCAGCTATGACGTCTTCCAGCTGGAATTCAGTGATGGCGCCTACAACATCAAAGGCAGGTTCTCTGGGTGGGGAACAGGTGTGTCCTAGGTCCATTAGGGGTAGCCCTCTTGTCTGTAGAGAATTTTCCCAGCCTATCCTGGGCAGATGGAGAAGGTGGGAGGTAACTAGGGATGGTGGTGCGTGGCTATAATCTAGGAATCTGAGGCAGGAGGATTATCTTTAAAAAAAAAAAAAAAAGGGCCGGGCGGTGGTGGCGCACGCCTTTAATCCCAGCACTCGAGAGGCAGAGGCAGGAGGATCTCTGTGAGTTCAAGGCCAGCCTGGGCTACAAAGTGAGTTCCAGGAAAGGTGCAAAACTACAGAGAAACCCTGTCTTGAAAAACCAAAAAAACAAAAAAACAAAAAAACAAAAAAAAAAAAGGAAGGAAAAGAAAAGATAAAAGGAGAAGATGGGAGATAAGGATATGACATCTTGGATGTGGGACCAAAACTAGAGTGAAGGACCCCAAGAGTCCAGAAGTGTTAAGTTGGAATCAGAACCCCGTGCTGTGTATGGCCTTGGCAAGGCAGACCCCATTCCTTTCTTTATAGTGCTGAGGACTGAATTCAGAGCCACACCCCAGCCCCTCACTAGGGGATTCTAGGCAGGTGCTCTGCTGCTGATCTACATACCTCTTTTTTTTTTTTGAGACAGGGTCTCACTTTGTGGTCCTAGCTGTCTTAAAAGTTGCTTTGTAGACCAGGCTGGCCTTAAAGTCAGATCTACCTGCCTTTGCCTCCCACATGTTGGGATTAAAGATATATGCCACCATGACTAGCCCCTAGTCCTCTTATATTTTTTTAGTTTGAGACAGGGTGTTAGTGAATTTCCCAGGATGGCCTTGAACTCTAGATAATCCTTCTGCTTCAGTTTCTTGAGTATTAGGATTATAGGACTATACCCCACACCCAACTGACCTCACTCATTTCTGGAAGCTGACTGTGGGAGGGAATAGTAATTCTTTCCAAGAGTGGATATGGGCTGGGGAACACAGCTTGACATGAAATCTCTCCCCCCAGACTCCACGGGCAAATACTGGACAGTGGGTAGTGATTCCTCGGTCACCAGCAGCAGCGATACCCCTGTGGATTTCTTCCTTGAGTTCTGTGACTACAATAAGGTGGCCATCAAGGTGGGCGGCCGCTACCTAAAGGGGGACCATGCCGGGGTCCTGAAGGCCTGCGCGGAGACCATCGACCCCGCCTCACTCTGGGAGTACTAGGGCCATCTGCCGTCTGCGGGTCACTCATCCAGTCCCTCTTGCTATCCTTACTCGCCAGGTGGCCCTGCAGCAGGTGGCAAGCCCCTTGCCTTTCAAACTGGAAACCCGAGAGAAAATGGTGCCCTCACTTGTTGCCCTCTGTGGACCCCCTTCCCCCTAACTCTCTGCTCCCCATGGGTCAGTAGCTGCAGACTGTCCCTGGGAGGGATTTTGGGTCCCTCTGCACCCTTCTCTGCCATGGGGCATGCTGGCACCTTTCTTCTGACCTCAGACAACTCTGAGCCTTATTTCCCCAGGAAGTGGCCTAGGAGAAGCTGGGTGGGGGGCCGAGGGAACTGCCCCCGTCCCTGAGTTGTAACTGGAAGCCCTCCCCCTCGAGATCATACCTCTGGTGTATCTGCTCTGGCCCCAGCACCTGGAGGCAAGCCTTTTGGTGGGACTGAAGCCCGGCATGGCCTGGTTTGCCCACAGATTTTTTCTGGATCATGGCTGGAGAGCAGCCTCTGACCCTGCAGAAGTCCTGCCAGGCTCCCTGACTCAAAGCTAGGTGGGTGGCACTGACATTGCCCCTGCACATTCTGGGGTTTGGGGGGACATCTTGCTCCCTTCTCTTTCCTTTTCGCCCTGGCCTGACTGGAAGCAGGACAATGACCAAATCAGTATTTTTTTTTTTTTTTTTTTAAGGAAATGTTACTGTTGAAAGGGCCCTGGGCAAACCTGCCTGGTTGGTTGTAGCTATGAATGGTCTTGGGGGGTGGGGGAGATGCTTGACACCTGGCCTCCCCAGTGGGTTCCCTTCCTCTCTCCCTTCCTCCTGCCTGCCCACCCCCAGCCCTGGCCCTATGATTGGTGCTCCATGTCTTTCTGACACCTCGGGGCTCCTGGGGTGGGAGAAAGCCAGGCGTGTCCCTCCCTGGGAAACCTGGAGTAAACCTCAGGGGGGCCCTTCCCAGACACCCCATTCTACCAATTCCCCAACACCGTGCATCTCACTCACTTGGGGTGTCTCAGTCTTTTATTTTTTTTGTAACTGTCATTTGTATAACTCTGAAGACCCATGATAGTAGCTTTGAACTGGAAAATAAAACAACACCAAGTCTGCAGCCTGTGCATGTCTCACAGAGGAAGTGGTTGGGGGAGTGGATAGAGGGTGGCCCGGGAGGGAGCCTGCACTGATTTTCGCGGGGTGGGGGGCAGACTCTTGTTTAGGTCTCAGACCATAGTGGCTCCAGCATTTGCAGTAGTAGCCCTTGGCTGAGAAATGGCTGAACATGGAGCTCCTGGCTCTAGTAACATGGATATTTAAAAGTTTAGGCCAAGGGCAGGCGAGAGGGTTCAGCAGGTAAAGCTACTTGCTGCCAAGCCTCATGTCCTATATTTGATAATCCAACACCCATGTGAAAAAGTTGGGTGCAGTGGTGTACACCCATCCCAGGACTTGGGGAAAGGGTAGAGAGACAGGAGGATCCCTGAAGTTTGCTTGCTTGCTGTCCATACTCACTTAATCTATGAGCTCTGCATTCAGTGAGAGGCCCTGTCTCAGTAAGGTGGGGGTGGGTTGAAGAAGACACTCCAGAGAGACCTCTGGCCTCTCCACCTCCACACACAAATAAAAACAAGCCAGGCTTGTCATCCCTGGCACTCGGGTGGAGCAGGAGGATCACAGATTCAAGGCTGCCTAAGTCTCAGAATGAGTTCCAGGCTAGCCTGAACACCTTGCTGGATGTTTTAAGTGAATGGGCTGTAGGATGTAGTTTGTGGGCAGCACAGCTGAGGCTCTAGTTTCAATTCCAGGTAACCTCACAAAAAGTGCTGGTCAAACTGGGCGTGGTGGTGAATGCCTCTGGAGACAGAGGAAGGTGGATCTGAAAGTTTGAGGCCAGCCTGGTCTACAGAGTTCTAGGACAGCCAGGACTGTTACACAGAGAAACCTTGTCTTAAGAAACAGAACAACAACAGCAAAAAAGACCTACATCCTTGGAGGGCAAGCTAGGGTCTTGGGAGTGTGCCAGAGGTACACAGGTTGAAGGATTCCAGTGGCTTGCCTATTCGATTCCTCCCTACAGGTAGGTACTTCCGTTGGGCCCTTTGGAGCATTCCAGAGTCCCATTTTACGGAGGGGGACACTGGGGCGTAAGGAAGCAAAACAACCTTGTTTGCTGTTGTGGGAGAGTGCTGAGTAGAGCACCCTTAAGCCCCAGCAGCTGGAGGCTCTGCAGAGGCGGTTGGAGAGCCACACTGATTGGCTGCTGATGACGGAATGAAGAGGCTGAGCTGTGATTGGCGGTCCCTGAGGGATGGCGTGCAGGAGATTGACTGGGGCAGATGGCCACAAAGGGTCCAGTGGCCCCCGCAGGGTGGAAGCTCGGCCCCAAGCCAGGGTAGTGTCAATGACACGGAGACAGATGAATCCTGCCGAGTCAAACTCAGGCTCTGGTGAGGGCCGCGCTGGGGGGAGGGGACACTTTGTCCATCACCACCACCAGGCACAGCCTGGCCATCTGATGACTGTGGGTTCCTGCAGCGCTGGAGGGGAAGGTCTGATGGAGGAGACACGTGCTGAGTTTAATGGTGGAGGCTCAGAGTCTCTTGGGGCCAGCTCAGGGACTAAGGGAGGAGGCCCAGGTTTGAAGGGGGCTGACACAGGGTCTGGTGGGAGAGAAAGGGAGGACTAACAAAGGGTGAATAGGTAGAAAGGACCTAATCCAAAAAAAGGGTCAAAAGAGCTCCTGGTCAGGGGACTCTCCTCAGGACAGGTCCTGAGTAGGGGAAGCTGTCAGAGTAAGGCTGGGCTAGTGAGGCTAGGTTTTAGGGGCCCAGGCAGCTTGTGAAGGCAACAGGCATCTTGGAGGGAAGGGGGGCACCCGTGAGCTAGCACACACCATAGAGATGTCTGAATTCTGCACACACTCTTGCACATGGTGGGCATGCAGAAGCACATTTGCACATACAGCAGTTCCCATAGCCAGCTGTAGCTAGGTACCTTTATGTCCCTGTAACCCATCCCCTCATTCCTTCCAGTTGAGTCAGGTACCCCACAGCTCTGAGACAGATCCCCTATAAATCTACTTTTGTGTGTGAGTGCACAAATCCCACTGGTGTTGCACAGATGGGAAATTGAGGCAGAGTCTCAGTGAAGCTGACAGCACAGGTTAGTGTGTGAGTTTTCTCTCTCTGTGTGTAGACTGTTCTACCTACATGCATGTGCACCACATATGTGTACCTGATGCCTGCAGAGATCAGAAGGTGTTGAGTGCCCTGGAGCTGGAGTTATGGATGGTTGTTAGCCACCATGAGGGTGATGGTCTTCTGCAAGAGCAGCAAGTGCTCTTAACCATGGAGCCATCTGCAGTCTCCTCCACCAACATTACTTATTTTTTGTTTTGTTTTGGAGACAGGGTCTCATGTAGCTCAGGCGGAAGTCAAGGATGACCTTAAATTTCTGTGCCTCTTGCCTCTACCCCCTGAGTTCTGGGTGATGACAGGCATGCTGGCTTCGGACCCATAGCTTCATGTATGCTAGGCAAGCACTCTACCACCTGAGCCACAACCATACCTTATTTGTTTTCTTTTTGGACAAGCTCTTGCTATGTAGCCCAGGCTGGCTTCTCAAACTCACAGCCACCTTACTGACTCAGCTTCCCAAATGCTGGGATTACAGGCTTGAGCCACTGTAGGAAAGAACAATGGAGAAGCTATTCTGGCCCTCATGGGTTCCTCCAGTTCTGTCAGAGTTCAGGAGGCTTGGCAGGCGGATTACAGTCCCCTTTGGAGCTCGTCTCCAGCCTTAAGCACCCCCAGTTCTACCCTGCAGGTCTGGCCTTCAGGAAGCCTTGATGAGATGGGACACTGCCTTGATTGGTGCTGGCTGGATCTCTCTGGTGAGGAGCTGATGGTTTCAGTCTGGGAATTTCCCTACCAAGTCCACACTGGACACCTTGTCCAAGACCTGCTTCTAATCCCTCCTGTGGGGACCTAAGGGAGTGACATCTGAATTCCCACAGGGCCCCCATTTTCTCCTAAGCTGAGTGGCCTCCCCTACTGGACAGATAAGAGCTGACCTGAACTTGTTTAAATGTTGAATGCAAGGAGCTTTGGAAATGGCCCTATTGGTAAAATGATTGCCTTGTGTCTTAGGGTTTCTAATGATGTGAAGAGACACCATGGCCATGGCAACTCTTACAGAAGAAAACATTTAATTCAAATTGGCTTACAGTTCAGAGATTTAGTCCATTATCACCATGGCAGGAAGCAGGGCATCATGCAGGCAGACATGGTGCTGGAGAAGAAGCTTAGGGTCCTTACATTTTTTTTTTTTTTTTTTTTGGTTTTTCGAGACAGGGTTTCTCTGTGTAGCTACATTTTGATCCTCAGTCAGCAGGAAGTGAACTGAGACACTGGGGCATAGCTTGAGCAAAGGAGACCTCAAAGCCCACCCCCACAATGACATGCTTCCTCCAACAAGGCCACACCTACTCCAACAAAGCCACACCTCCTAATAGTGCCACTCCCTTTGGGGGCCATTTTCTTTCAAACCACTACACTTTGCAAGCATTGGGACCTGAGTTTGATCCTCAGAGCTGGGGAGGTAAAAACAGGCTGGGCTCACTAGCCCCCCAGTCCAGGTGAATTGGCAAGCTCAGAAACCAAGATGGATGGTTCTTGAGGAACAACACCCAAGGTTGACTCCTGGCGTTCACATGCATGTGCACATATGTATCTCCACACATGCACATATGCATATAATACCCTAATCCATTTGGTAGTGTGTGCCTGTAATCACGGTACTTGGGAGACAGGTGGAGGATCGCCTTCAGGTTGAGGACAACCTGATTTATATATCTAGTTACTAAGTGAGACTCTGTCTCCAACTTGAGGGTGGCTCACACCTCTAATCCCAACACTCAAGCAGCCAACACTGGAAGATACCTAGAGAGGAAGGTTACCTAGAGTTCAGTGCCAGCCTGGGCTACAAAGTGAGTCCCTAGCCAGGCTGAGCTAGCTTAAGACCCTATCTCAAAACTAACCAACCAAAAGACCCTACTGTCTTTCATTTACAAAATAACTTGAGCCGGGCAGTGGTGGCGCACCACCTTTAATCCCAGTAGTGGGAGACAGAGGCAGGCGGATCTCTGTGAGTTCAAGACCAGTCTGGTCTACAAAGTGAGTTCCAGGACAGAAAGGGCTGTTACACAGAGAAACCCTGTCTTGAAAAACAAACAACAAAACAAAACAAAAACTAAACAAACAAAAAATAACTTGAGTGTGCAGGGTGTGTGTGTGTGTGTGTGTGTGTGTGTGTGTGTACTTACTATTACAGTAAATGAGTCTGAGAGGCATCCAAGAGCATCCTGCTGGTCCATTTTTTTCTATGTTGAGCAATGGACAAGGAGTTCCTGGCTTCTCTGGGTTGTCACATTCTTGTCTAGATGGGAGATAAGAAGGGACTCTGGGTCCCTTGAGGGTGTTAACAGCAGAGGGAACAGATGGGGTCTCCTATGGAGAGGGACGCCTGGGGGAAGAAGGGGGACTCTTAGTTTACCATGAAAGCTGAGCCTCTTCCTGGGCTTCTGGCTTAAGGCTTCCCACAATGGGCAAAGCCATCCCCCAAGGTGGGCTGAAGGGAATGGTCAGCATTCTCTCCCCTTTCCTGGGACCCAGCCCTGACACTTGTGGGGAGGGGAAGGATAGGGAGACACTGTCTTCTTTGAGTCCCCTAACTAGAGCCACAGGCCAGGTTTTAGTAATTAATGACAATTTTTTTTTTTTTTTTTTTTTTTTGGTTTTTCGAGACAGGGTTTCTCTGTGTAGCTTTGCGCCTTTCCTGGAACTCACTTGGTAGCTCAGGTTGGCCTCGAACTCACAGAGATCCGCCTGGCTCTGCCTCCCGAGTGCTGGGATTAAAGGCGTGCGCCACCACCGCCCGGCTCACGACAATTTTTTTAACCTTGTCATTTTTCCTCTTCTTTTATTTAAGAAAATTTTAAATTCATTTTACATACCAACCACAGATTCCCCCTCTCATCCCTCCTCCCGCTCTTCCACAGCCTTCCCCTCCCCTTCCGACCCATCCCCCATCCCCTCCTAAAAAGCATAAGGCCTCCCATGGGGGGGACAGCAAAGCCTAGTATATTCAGTTGAGGCAGGACCAACCCCCCCCCCCCCATCAAGACTGAGCAAGGCATCCAACCATAGGTAAAGGGCTCCAGAAAGCCAGCTCATACACCAGGAATAGATCCTGATCACACTGCCAGAGGCCCCTCAAACAGACCAAGCTACACAACTGTCTCCTGTATGCAGAGGGCATAGTCTGGTCCCAGCTATCGGTCTAAAGTTTGTGACTCCCTATGAGCTTGGTTCAGTTGTCTCTGTAGATTTCCCTATCATGATCCTGACCCCCTTACTCATATAATCCCTTTTCCCGCTCTTCAACTAGACTCCCGAAGGTCTATGGATCGGGACTGTGGATCTCTGCATCTGCTTCCATCATTGCTGGATGAAGGCTCTATGATGACAGTTAGGGTATTCACCGATCTGATTACAAAGGTAGGCCAGTTCAGGCACCCTTTCCACTATTGTTAGTAGTTTAAGCTGGGCTCATCCTTGTGGATTCCCGGCGATTTCCCTAGCACTAGGTTTCTCCCTATCCCCATGATGTCTCCTTCTATCATGGTATCTCTTTCATTGCTCTCCCACTCCGTTCCTCCCCCAGCTCAACCACCCGTTCCCTCACGTTCTCATCTCCCATTCCCTCCCCTCTATTGTCCCCCCTCACCTCCAGTTTACTCATGAAGATCTCATCTATTTTCCCTTCCCAAGGCGATCCATATGTCCCTCTTAGGGTCTTCCTTGTTACCTAGCTGTGAAGCTGTGGGTTATCCTTTGTTTTACATCTAGTGTCCACTTATGAGTGAGTACATACCATGTTTTGCCTTTCTGAATCTGGGTTACTTCACTCTAGTTCTATCCATTTGCTGCAAATTTCATGATGTCATTGCTTTTTACAGCTGAATATACTCCATTGTGTATATGTAGCACATTTTCTTTATCTATTCCTCGGGTAAGGGGCATCTAGGTTGTTTCCAGGTTCTGGGTATTATGAATAACACTGCTACAAACACAGTTGAGCAAATGTCCTTGTGGTATGATTGAGCATCCCTTGGGTATATGCCCAAGAGTGGTATTGTTGGGTCTTGAGGTAAATTGATTTCCAATTTTCTGAGAAACCACCATACGGATTTCCAAAGTGGCTGTATAAGTTTGCACTCCCACCAACAGTAGAGGAGTGTTCCCTCTCCAACATAAGCTGTCATCAGTGGTTTTTTTTTTTTTTTTTTTTTTTTTTCTTCTTCTGAGACAGGGTTTCTCTGTGTAGCTTTGCGACTTTCCTGGAACTGACTCTGTAGCCCAGGCTGGCCTTGAACTCACAGAGATCTGCCTGGCTCTGCCTCCGAGTGCTGGGATTAAAGGCGTGCACCACCACTGCCCAGCGTGTCATCAGTATTTTTGATCATAGCCATTTTGACAGGTGTAAGGTGGTATCTCAGAGTCGTTTTGATTTGCATTTCCCTGATGACTAAAGATATTCAGTAATTCCTTAAATGTCCTTCAGCCATTTGAGATTCTTCTGTTGAGAATTCTCTATTGAGCTCTGTAGCCCATTTTTTAATTGGATTGTTTGATATTTTGATGTCTAGTTTTTTGAGTTCTTTATATATTTTGGAGATCAGCCCTCTGTCAAATGTGGGGTTGGTGAAGATCTTTTCCCATTCTGTAGGCTCCTGTTTTGTCTTATTGACCATGTCCTTTGTCTTACAAAAGATTCTGAGTTTCAGGAGGTCCCATTTATTGATTATTGCTCTCAGTGTCTGTGCTGGTGTTATATTTAAGAAGTCATCTCCTATGCCAATGTGTTCAAGACTACTTCCTACTTTCTCTTCAATGAGTTTTTGTTTGTTTGTTTGTTTTGTTTTGTTTTTCGAGACAGGGTTTCTCTGTGCCACCACTGCCTGGTGAGGTTTTTTTTTTTTTTTTTTTTTTTTTTTTTTTTTTTTTTTTTTTTTTTAATGGTTGCTGACAACCTGGAACCCATTCCTGGGATCCACATAAGGGAAAGAGAGAGTGGACTCTGAGTTCGAGGCCAGCCTGGACTACAGAGTGAGTTCCAGGACAGCCAGGGCTACACAGAGAAACCTCGTCTCAAAAACAAACAAACAAAATTTAAAATAAAGAAGATCATGAGGGGCATGTGAAGTTTTTACTTATATTGTTCTATTATTAATAAAAACTCAGGAGTCATATATATGGGTAAAAACCTGATTGATCAGAGAAGCATCTGAGTATCGACCAGTGACCTTGTTTCTCTTTCCTTCCCTGATACAAAAGGGCTATCGAATCTTTCTAAACCTCTCCCTACTACTTCCTATGTCTCTCTATATGTATCCTGGGTCATCCGAAACCTCTATGCCTAATTCCCGTCAGCCAATTGCTGACTCCGTCCTCTGACTCAAGGTAAACTTTATTGCCAATCTTGGAGTGTCAGTGCGAACAAATATCCCACAACAGGCATGGTGACGCCTGCCTTTAGTCTCAGCACTCAGGAGGCAGAGGCAGGTGCATCTCCATGAGTTGGAGGCCAGCCTGGTCTACAGAGCGAGATCCAGGACAGGTACCAAAACTACAAAGTTTTTCTCAAAAAAAAAAAAAAAAAATTCAAAGGGGACTCAATGATGTAAGACCACAGAAAGCATATTCTCCTCTCTTTTTTTGGGGGGGGTAGAATGGGGGAGTTGAACCCAGGGCCCCCCACCTGCTGGGTTCCCCCACTAACCTGCATCCTCGGCTCCCCCTTTTATTTTGAGACAGTATTTTTTTTTTTTTGGTTTTGCTTTTTGTTTGTTTTGTGTATGTTTGCACTGTGTGTGGGTATCTATATGTGTTTGAATATGTATGGATGCATGTGTATTCCGGGTGTGTGGAAGTCAGAATTTGATGCTGAGTGTCTTTCTCCATCACACTCCCCTTATTTACTGAGGCAGGTCCATCGCTGAACCAGGAGCTTGACAGTGGCCCTGTGCAGCCAGCTTATAGCAGGAATCCTGCCACTCAGGAGTGCTGGTGTTATAGGCTGTCTGCTCTACCCACAGCCTCCAGTGCCAGGGAGCTCCACTCTGGTCCTCATATTTATTTGGTAACGGCTTTCTCCGAGGAGCCATCTGCTCAGCATCCCCACCCCATTTTGTTTGGTAGGGTCTTACTATGTAGTCCCTGGCTGGCCTGGAATTCCTTACCGAAACCAGGTTAGTCTTGAACTCTTAGAAATTTGTCTATTCTGGCTCCTGAGTGCTAAAATTAAAGGCACATACCAGCATACCTGACCTCACTTTTTTTTTTTTTTTTGTTTTGTTTTGTTTTTTGTTTTTTTTTGAGACAGGGTTTCTCTGTAGCCTTGGAGCCTGTCCTGGAACTTACTCTGTAGACCAGGCTGGCCTCAAACCCATAGAGATCTGCTCGCCCTTGCCTCCTGAGTGCTGGGATTAAGGACATGCACCACTACCTCCTGGCTTCTGTTTGTTTTTTTGAGTTTTTTTTTTTTTGTTGTTGTTGTTGGTGGTGGTGGTTTGTTTGTTTGTTTGTTTTTCCAGACAGGGTTTCTCTGTGTAGCTTTGCGCCTTTCCTGGAACTAACTCTGTAGCCCGGGCTGGCCTTAAATTCACAGAGATCCGCCTGGCTTTGTCTCCCAAGTGCTGGGATCAAAGGCGTGTGCCACCACTGCCCGGCAGGCGGTGGTGGTTTTGTTTTTTTGTTTTTTTTTGTTTGTTGTTGTTTGTTTGTTTTTTGTTTTGGTTTTCCAAGACAGGTTTTCTCTGTGTAGCTTTGGAGCCTGTCCTGGAACTTACTCTGCAGATCAGACTGGCCTCGAACTCACAGAGATCCACCGGCCTCTGCCTCCTTAGTGCTGGGATTAAAGGTGTGCACCACCACTGCCTGTTCTGTAGACCTTTAAAGAGATAAAGAGAAGCCAGGCCTGGTGATGCAATCCTGCAGTCCCAGCACTGGGAAGGTAGATGTGGAAGGATCAGAAGTTCAAGGCCAAGTTTGCCTAAATGGTGAGTTGGAGGCTAGCCTGGGTTACATGAGAGCCTGCCTCCCACTCCTCCTCTGCAAATAAAGAAAGAGGTGAATGAGTAAAAGTGAGGTCAAATCAGCTGGGGGTGTGGCTTAGTGGTGGAAGGCTTACTTATCGTGTGCAAGGCCTGGGTTAACCCCTAGCACTGAATGTAGATAGGCAGATGGTAGATAGATAGATGATAGATAGGTAGATAGATAGACAGACAGACAGAGACAGACAATATAATGAGGTCATTAGGCAAAACTTGATCCAAAAGATTGGGGCTCCTATAAGAAGAGTGAATCACACTGGCCAGCTCCGGTGGCACCTAGCTGTAATTCTAGCACCTGGGGTGGAGGGATTGGAGGCAGGAGGATGAGGCGTTCAAGGGCATCCTTGGCTACATAGTGAGTTTGAGGCCAGCCTGGGCCCCACAAGACTTTGTCAAACCCTTCCCCACTAACAACAATGAAAACCCCCAAAGGAGCCGGGCGGTGGTGGCGCACGCCTTTAATCCCAGCTCAGGAGGCAGAGCCAGGCGAATCTTTGTGAGTTCAAGTCCAGCCTGGTCTACAGAGTGAGATCCAGGACAGGCTCCAAAGCTACACAGAGAAACCCTGTCTCGAAAAAAGAAAGAAAAAAAAGAAAGAAAGAAAGAAAAAAAAACAAACAAACAAAAAAAAAAACCCAAAGGAAAACCTTCCTGTTAAATCATAAAGCCCACACTGAAACACAGACAGCTTCCTTGGGAAAACATGGGCCTTCAAGGCCACAAAGTTTATTTGGGAACAGACAACAGGAAGCACTGTAGGGAGGACTCAGAAGCAGAGAGGAAGGGACCAGCAGAGTCACCACGTGGACAGGAGAGCTGGGCAGCTCAGAGGAAACAGCACACACCAGAGCCATCCGCCTAGGAGCTGGGCCACAGCTTCCTGCAGCGTGGACCCCGCCACATCCAGGCAGAGCAAGCCTGTGGACAAAAAGCAGACACAGGATAGAGCTGGTGCAGGGGCCAGCTTAGTACACTTGAAGTATGAGCCCAATGAAATGAGGGGCATCATAGTGTCTGTTTCAGGTATTACTATGCAGGCTGGTCTCAGAAACCTAGTATATATATTATTATTATTGTAAATATATACATACATACACACACACACACACACACTTTTTTTTTTTTTTTTTTTTTTTGGGTTTTTCGAGACAGGGTTTCTCTGTGTAGCTTTGCGTCTTTCCTGGATCTCGCTCTGTAGACCAGGCTGGCCTCGAACTCATAGAGATCGGCCTGCCTCTTGCCTCCCGAGTGCTGGAATTAAAGGTATGCGCCACCACCACCTGGCGCGTTTTTGTTTTGAGAGAGTTTCTCCGTGTAACAGCTCTGGCTGTCCTGGAACTTGCTCTGTAGACCAGGCTGGCCTCTGCCTCCCAAGTGCTGGTATTAAAGGCTTGCATGCATCATCATGCCTGGCTGCATTTTGCATTTAAACACACACATGGAAACACAGACACACAGACACAGACACACAGACATAGACACACACACACACACACACACACACACACACACACACACACACACACCCCACTGTGTGCATGTTGACATCAAAGGACAAAGAGTCAGTTTTCTTCTTCCACCATGTGGGTTTCCAGGGGTCCAACTCAGGTCATCAGGGTTGGTGGCAAGTGCCCTTACCCCTTAGCCCTGCTTTGTGTCCTTGAAATGTCACTGTGAATATGGGTGTACAGTGATCTCTGAGAGATCAAGCTCTCAACTCTCAGAGATACATTCTCTGGAATGTAACTGCCCAATAACAAGCTAGCTCATTCATTCCCTCGTTCCTGCAGTGACTTGGGCTTAGGCAAGTGCTCCACTGTGGGGCTGTACAAAAAGGCCTTGGCTTTATAAGAGAGGATTCATTACGGAATTCATGAAGATTTTGAACTTGTGATCCTCCTGACTCTGCCTTCCAAGTGCTGGGTTACATTTAGTTTTCTCTTTCTCTCTTTCTTTTTTTTTTTCTTTCTTTCTTTCTCTCTCTCTCTCTCTCTCTTTCTTTCTTTCTTTATATTTATTTATATTTATTTTTTTCCTTTTACATACCAACCACAGTTCCCCCTCTCATCCCTCCTCCAGTTCCCCCTACATTTAATTTAAAAAAATGTTTTAGCCAGGCAATGGGGCCCATGCCTTTAACCCTAGCACTTGGGAGGCAGAGACAGGCATCTCTCTGTGAGTTAGAAGCCAACCTGGTCTACAGATTGAGTTCCAGGACAGCCAGGGCTAGACAGTGAAACTGTCTTGAAAAATCAAAACTAACCAACCAACCAAACAAATAAAAATTTTTTAATTTTATGTGTGTATGTGTGCCTGTGACTGTACGAATGTATGCCATGCGTGTTCAGGTGCCTGAGGAGTTCCCAAGAGAGTGTCCCTAGACTTAGATCTGTTTGTGAACCATCTGACCTGAGTGTTGGGAACTGAACTCTGGTCATCTGAAAGAGTAGTGAATGCTGAATGCTCTTAACCTCTGATCCATCTCTCCAGTGCCTGCTGTTTTTAAATGTGCTGGGTTTTTTTGTTTTGTTTTTGTTTTTGTTTTTTTGAGACAGGGTTTCTGTCTGTGTAGCTGTGTAGCCCAGTCTCCTGAGTGCACCACCACTTCCCGGCTAAATATGCTGTTTTTAAATATGCATTTAATGCGCACAAGGGTACACGTCTTTAATTTTGTGTGTGTGTGTGTGTGTTGGCAAGGGGATAAGTGTGCCATTGTATACATGTGGAGGTCTGAGAACAACTTTTGGTGAACCAGTTCTTACCTTCCTCCTTGCTGAGGCCGGGCCTTTCATTTCAGCTGATGTGTTGTGTTTTCCATGCTAGCTGGCCTGTGAGTGGGGTGATTCTCTTGTCTCTTGCCTCCATTCTTGACTAATGAGGTTCCAGATGCAGGCCACAGCATCCAGCTCTCTACATGGCTTTGGGGGTTGAACTCAGGTTGTCAGTCTTGCTCGGCTAGCACCTTTACCTGTTGAGCCATCTCCTCAACCCTGCTGTTTGAGACAAGGTCTCACTATGTTGTGTTGGCTGACCTGTCACTTACTATGTAGACCAGGCTGGCCTTGACCTTTTGGCAATCTTCCTGCCTCTGCCTCTGGAGTGCTGGTATTACAGGCATGTGTCATCATGCCTAGCTTAATTTTTTTTTTTCAAGACAGGGTTTCTCTGTGTAGTCCTGATTGTTCTGGAACTCACTCTATAGTCTGGGCTGGCCGTGAATTTAGGGATCCGCCTGCTTCTCCCTGTAAGTGTTGGGATTAAAGGCATGTGTCACCATGCTTAGTTAATTTTTTAAGGAACTATTGTAGTATTTGCCACAGTGACTGTACCTCCTCTATCTTACAGTCCTCTGTGGCTGACAGATCTAATTTTATTTGTTTACACATGGGATAGCATGCACTCCACAGCTGGGCTCTTGAGTTGTCACCTAACAAATGTGCATTTTCCTTATCTGCACACACAGGCCTTACTGTGTCTCCACCCTGTGCTCTGTGAGGGGATGAATGTCGAGTCTTATCTACATCCCCCCACTCACCGTCACAGACACCACTCCTCATTCATCACTAACAGAAATATGGCTGTATGAGCTACAGTGTCCATGACCCTTTGTGCCCTTGGAGGGCAATTCCTGACTTATTTGACATTTTAATAGATGTGGTCAAATTAAAAGTTAAAATAACAACAACAAAAACCTGGCTTGGTGGTGCATGCCTGCAATCCCAGCACTAGGGAAGTTGAAGGAGGAGACTCTGGAGTTTGAGACTAGCCTGGGCTACATGTCAGATTCTGTTTCAAAACAAATGAGATGTGGTGCAGTTGGTAGAGTGCTTGCCTAGAGAACATGCAGCCTTGGCTGCCTGAAGTTCACTATGTAGACCAGGCTGGCTCTTCCTCTGCCTCCTGCTTGTTGGGATTAAAACATATACTATGCATGCCCAGCTAGTTTTTGGTTTTCTGATACAGGATCTCATTATATAGCCCAGGCTTGGTTTGGACTCCCGAAGTTCTCGTCTCAGATCTTGGTGCTGGAGTTAGAGATTGGAGAACAACAACCCACTGGCAATAGCCCTTTCTTTAGAGCTGCTGGTCAGAACTTCAGCACAGTGCCTGGGCCAGGGTAATACAAGGGGAGGATTCCTGCAGAAAAAGGCAGGGGACAGTGTTCTCTCTGAGTTTGGCAAGTGCAGACTTAGAAGCTCAATTTAAAAGCTGAACAAAGAATGTTTTTGATGTGCATGGGATTGAATCCATAATTCAGTCATGCTAAGTAAGCTCTCTACTGTTGAGTCATGCACTGATCCCCTCACTGGGGGATTCTAGGCAGGTGCTCTACAGCTGAGCCACACCCTCAGCCCTTTTACTATTTGGAGCATATAGTGTCTCACTAAGTTGTCGAGCCTGACCTTGAATTCACTTTGATCACAATCTTCTTTCCTTTCTCCATTAAGTGGTTTTCCTCTTTCCCCTCCTGGAGTCCCCCAGTGAGGGGTTGAGGTGTGGTTCAGTTGTAGAGCACCTGCCTAGAATCCCCCAGTGAGGGGTTGAAGTGTGGTTCAGTGGTAGAGCACCTGCCCAGAATCCCCCAGTGAGGGGCTGGGGTGTGGCTTAATTATAGAGGAAAGTGGCTGTGATGCTATGTCTGTACCACCCTTGGCTAGTTGCTTCTTTTTGGCTGTTCTAAATGCATCAAACGACCATTGCAATTGAAACCTTTCTAGTGAGCAGCCCCCCAGACTTGGAAACACTTCATATCTGTGCACCAGGATAGCAGGGAGCAGGAAGAGGGTTGCCCAACCCTCCTCCGTTTTGCTGATGTGAAAACAGAGGCTCCGGCTGTCCAGAGTGACTTGTACACAATGACCCTGGCAAAAATAACTCTTATCTACCTTTCTGATTCTCAGAACATCAAACCAACTTCCATGTGTCTTCTAGAGGGTCCCATTGTCTTCACCAAAGTCATTTCATAGAATCCACAGCTATTTTCCCTCTGGGCTCGGAACATTTTCTTTCTACTCCTCTCCTTCCCTTCCCTCTTTATCTGGTGCACGGTGTCACTAAGTAGTGTAGGCTAGTCTTGAACTCACTCTGTAGTCTAGTCTGGCCTTTAGTTCTAGAGTGCTGGATTACAGATGTGAGCCACCATTACTGCTTCTTGATTTCCACCTCTTTTCCATCCCCCCTCCTTTCCCTGCTCTTCCTTTCCCCTTCTTTCTGAGACATGGCCACAGGCTAGTCTTGCACTTACTATGTAGCTCAGGCTGACTTCAAACTCATGATTGTCTTGCTGAGTGCTGATATTACAGGCATACAATACCATGCCCACTAACTACATAGATTCATTCTTCCAAGTAATATTTCCTAAGCCTGCCAGACCCTGATCTGGGGCTGAGAGTATTTCTGAGTCAAATGGTGTTTATGGGCTTTGGGGGGTTTGGAACATATCCCTAAGGAGATTATCAATGGGAGTGGTTAGTGTCACAGATGGGAAAAGAGGTCAAGAGCTATGACTGAACCTGGTGTCCTGGTTTCCTGTGGCTCTGTCAGCTCTGAGGACATCTTGGGCTTCTTGGCTGGCACTAGGTCCTGTCAGAATGGAGTAGGGAAAGAGATGCCTTTGGGTGTGCCAGCATGCCTTCAGAGGCTGAGTAGGTTAGTGTGGCTATGAATGCTCTTTTGAGGTCTGAGGGTGTAGCTCAGCTAGCAGAGTGCTGACCTAGCATGAATGAAGCCCTGGGTTTGATCCCTAGCATGTCTCAACATCCCTTTGCCTTTGTTCTGCTGTGATCACACCAGGCCACACTTGAATGTTCACAGTTCAAGGAATAGGACATAGTCTCCAAAAGGTTTTATTTATTGATTTATTGACATAAAGTCACTCTGTAGCCTTGGCTGACCTGGAACTGGTTATATAGACCCACTAGGCTAGGCTGGCCTCATACTCAGAGATATGTTTCCTCTGCCTCCCAAGTGTTGGAATTAAAGGTATGTGCCACCATTTCCAGCTCAAGTTTGATTTTTATTTATTGTGCTGTATGTATATATGGCCTGTGTTAGTTTGAGTGAGTGTAGGTATGTTCCAGTCATAGAGCAAGCCTGGATCAGAGGACAACTTTCAGGAGTTGGTTCTCACCTCTCACCATGGATTTTGGGGATTGAAATCAGGTCATCAGGCTCCCCTCTCCCACAAAGTCTCATTATATGACCCTAGAATTTGCTAAGTAGACCAAGCTGGGCTTGAACACAGAGGCCTGTCTCTGAAGGGATTACAGGCATGCGCCACCATGCCCATTTAGGATATAGTCTTTATTCTTTTTTTTTTTTTAAATGCCAAATGCTGTTTATTGAAGGAGGGAGGAGGTCTTAAATACAGGCTTACAGCACAATGGGAGAACCCTAGAGGACAGAAGTTCGCTACCGATGTTTTACAATCTTGCATCTAAGCTGTTAACGCCCATTATGCAGGATACACAGACAAGGAACTTCCCTTAAGCTTTCAGGAGGGTGGAACCCAGCAGGGAATTAGCATAGAGAGGATATCAAGGTCAAGGTCAGCAAGCAAGGCAACAGTTACCCAAAACAGGGGCCAGGACCCTACAGGTCTCCTTTTACTAAAAAGTGAGCTTCTGACTTAGGTTGCGTGGGACATCAGCAGGTCACCTTACCCGTCATGGAGATGCCTGCCCAGGCCACACAGGTGCTCTGTTTTAGGTTGGTGCGCGCCCCCCAGGCATTACCCATCTCTGAATACTTATTATCATACAAGCTCAATCATGTGGGAGCTGCAGAGTTAACTGCTGACAAAGATCTCAAAGTGGCGCTGGGCTTGCAATCTGTGTGTTCAACAGAGAAAAGACAAACATAAGTCCTAACCATAGTCAATAGGCTAAAGGCAAATGAGCCATTCCCTTCCTTAATGAGCCTTACTGGAAATTGGAGTCCTTGTAAGATGGTATCCCAAAAGCAAACGGAACTTGAGTTTATAAATTTATAATTTTCAAAGCCAATCGAAATGTATATAACTATTGAATTAAATTTATCATGTCCAATAGAATGAAAGATTAACTAACTGTGGTAGCTACTTTTGCTGCCAGGGTCTCCACTGTGCTAGCTGTAGTAAGAAATTATGAAATGGTAATCCCAGAAACAGTAGCAGTGGTGGCCGCCACTGCTATAACAGCAACAACAGCAGCACTGATGTCAAATTCTCTTCTGGAGCGTGTGGGCATCCACTGGCATGGATACAACTCCAGGAACACAACTGCCAAGGCCCATTTTTCTTGATCCCAGCACGACTTAAGCTGGCAGCTCTGCAAAAGAACAACTAAGAACCATAAAGAAAAAACAGGCAGCTCACAAGGAGCATAACTAAGGGTCTTAAAATGGCTACATTCAGGCTCATAAATTTTAAGGTATCTTCAAAGGGGGCTAAATGAATTTCAGGAGGCCAATAAATGTTGCACAGAGCCACTCCTGAAAAGTAGGTACTACACCAGCTTGAAGAGGATTGTGAAAATGAAAAGGCTTAGCTGGCATGCTACTGTTAACAAATGGAGGTCAGTGACCTTCAAGGTTATCCTTAATCTCCAAGGTGTCTGGGTGACACATTCTCAAACATACTTGAAAAAGCAGTTACCATACATTACCTTCTGGAGAATCCAACCGCATGGCTACAGATCCTAGGCTTATGTTAATGCTTGCAAAGCTGGCCATATTGGGCTCTCAGTCCCCACTGGCATCAGAAGGGGCGAGTTTTTCATGAAGGCCCAATAGGTCTCTGCCATGTTGGGCTTCAGCAGCAGCCACAGGGCGCACACAGCGCTCAGGAATCCAAAGAGGAACCTCATTGTACTGAGGAAAGACATAAACAGAACCCTGGGCCCACACTGTCAGGGACAAGGATAGAATCTCTAGTTAGTGGAAAAATACAGACCCCTGATAAGACAGGGAACTAGATAATCTTACAGTCAGGTTGCCTAGCAACAGGACATTGAGGCAGAGCCGTTGACCCTTTCACCCTGTAAACATCCTATACAAATATCCTGTTAGCTTGCCCCACCTTATGCAAATAACAGGTTCTTGCTCCCCCCACCCTGCAGGAACTATATAAACCCTCTTGGAGAAAAATAAAGTTGCACCTTGGTCAGAATCTAGACTTGGTGTATTTCCTTTGTATCTCCTGTCCCTATCATTCCGTCCTTAGGGTGGTCGAGAACTCGTTGAAGCCCTGCAGGCAGGGCACACACCAACACCAGATCGGGTTTCCTCCAAGTGCCAGTAGAAAGATCCTTCCATCGCAGGGTGATTTGCAACAGGAGCCCTCCAGTGCTTATCTGTAGCAGATACTTCAGCAGAATCCACCGATAAAAAATTTAAAATATATAAAATAAAGGAAAGAATAGAATGTGGAGAGGAATGATGAGTCCCTAGTTCCCCCTTTTTACTTTATCAAAATACGTTTGTTTTTTTTAATAGTTCAAAATTTTCTTTTATTTTTTATTTTTTAAAATTAGTTAATTAATTTTTCTATTATCAGCTTGATACAGTATAAATTCTTAATAGTGAAATGTTTCATTGAGGCTTGCCCAGTAATTGAGTAAAACCAATTCTTATTATAAGCCACAGTCATCCTAGGGTCCCCCATGCTATATATATATAGCCTCCATGGTTCTGTGGATTGCAGTCTGAGTGTTCTTTGCTTTATATCTAGAATCCACTTATGAGTGAGTACATACCATGTTTATCCTTCTGGGTTTGGGTTACCTCACTCAGGATTTTTTCTAGTTCCATCCATTTGCCTGCAAATTTCATGTTGTCATTGTTTTTCTCTGCTGAGTAGTACTCCATTGTGTATATGTACCACATTTTCTTAATCCATTCTGCAATTGACGGGCATCTAGGTTGTTTCCAGGTTCTGGCTATTACAAATAGTGCTGCTATGAACATAGTTGAGCATGTATCTTTGTGGTATGATTGAGCATTCCTTGAGTATATGCCCAAGAGTGGTATGGCTGGGTCTTGAGGTAGATCAATTCCCAACTTTCTGAGAAACTGCCATACTGATTTCCACAGTGGTTGTACAAGTTTGCATTCCCACCAACAGTGGAGGAGTGTTCCCTTTGCTCCACATCCTCTCCAACATTGTCATTAGGGTTTTTGATCACAGCCATTCTGACAGGTGTAAGGTGGTATCTCAGAGTCGTTTTGATTTGCATTTCTCTGATGATTAAGGATGTTGAGCATTTCTTTAAATGTCTTTCAGCCATTGTGATTCTTCTTTTGAGAATTCTCTGTTTAGCTCTTTAGCCCATTTTTTAATTGGCTTGTTCAGTATTTTGATGTCTTGAGTTCTTTATATACTTTGGAGATCAGTCTTCTGTCAGATGTGGGGTTGGTGAAGGTCTTTTCCCATTCTGTAGGCTGTCTTTTTGTCTTATTGACCATGTCTTTTGCCGTGCAAAAGCTTCTCAGTTTCAAGAGGTCCCATTTATTAATTGTTGTGCTCAGTGTCTGTGTTGTTGGTGTTATATTTAGGAAGTGATCTCTGGTGCCAATGATTTCAAGAGTACTTCCTACTTTCTCTTCTATCAAGTTCAGTGTAACTGGATTTATGTTGAGGTCTTTGATCCACTTGGACTTGAGTTTTGTGCATGGTGACAGATATGGATCTATTTGTAACTTTTACATATTGACGTCCAGTTATGCCAGTACCATTTGTTGAAGATACTTTCTTTTTTCCATTGTATAGTTTTGGCTTCGGATTTTGATGGGGATTGCATTGAATCTGTAGATTGCTTTTGGTAAGATTGCCATTTTTACTATGTTAATCCTACCTATCCATGAGCATGGGAGATCCTTCCATTTTCTGATACCTTCTTCAATTTCTTTCTTTAGAGATTTAAAGTTCTTATCAAAAAGGTCCTTCACTTGTTTAGTGTTATCCCAAGGTATTTTATATTATTTGTGGCTATTGTAAAGGGTGATGTTTCTCTGACTTCTTTCTCAGCCCTTTTATCATTTGTGCATAGGAGGGCTACTGATTTTTTTGAGTTGATCTTGTATCGTGCCACTTTACTGAAGGAGTTTATCAGCTGTAGGAGTTCCCTGGTAGAATTTTGGGGTCACTTATGTATACTATCATATCATCTGCAAATAGTGAAAGTTTGACTTCTTCCTTTCCAATTTGTATCCTTTTGATTTCCTTTTGTTGTCTTATTGCTCTAGCTAGAACTTCTAGTACTATATTGAATAAATATGGGGAGAGTGGACAGCCTTGTCTTGTTCCTGACTTTAGTGGTATCGCTTTGAGTTTCTCTGTTTAATTTGATGGTGGCTTGCTGTAAATTGCCTTTATTATGTTTAAAAATGTTCCTTGTATTCCTGCTTTCTCTAACACCTTTAGTCTTTATTCTTTAAGTATGTGTAGTGACAGTAAGAGTGTTATTTATTAAGCGGTGCGATGTTATTCTTCTTCCACATTTACATGGGTTCTGGGTGATTGAACTCAGGTCCTCAGGCTTGTGTGGCAGGTGCTGCTTTCCCTAGAATGCAGTCTTTTTCAGACAAGATATCTCACTATGCAGATGAGGCTGGTTTGGAACTCACTGAGTATCTCCACTTCCCAAGCACTGGGATCAAAGGCTTGGCTCACCATGCCCAGCTAGAATGCATCTTGATTTCTACTTTACTGACAAATGACAAGTCCCAGAACCTGGGCTCTAGTCGCCTGGAGGACTCACTGGACAAATGTGACAGACATCCTAGGACTACCACAGCTGAGCTGTTTACTACCACTGACAGGGATAGGTTGAGCATGACAGGAAAGATGAAGCCTTCATCCCCATGGTCCTTCCAGTCAAGCAAAACAAACAGCCCCTGGCAGAGAAAGCAATGGGAGGAACTGATGCATGATTAAATCCTGTCTGATGAAGACTGAGACAGTCCCCACGACTATGGGGACTGTCTTCCCAGGGGTCATGAGACTGAAGTGCTGGCACCACACCAGTCACAGCACTGAGGGCACCAAGCTTAAGCAGGTGAGTAGAGCTGGTGGCAGGAGGGTTTGGATCTCAGTGGCCACCCTGAGAGGAAACCCCTTGCTGAACCAAGGGGAAGGCAGCAGAGTACATTGGCACATGGCCAAGGTAGGAGGAGTTCAAGTTCAGAATGCATAGGGAGACTATTTTGATTACCACCCTGCAAATGATAGGAAAGGAGAAAACTGAAGCATGTATCAGCAAAGAACCACAAAAGATGTTATTCGGAAGGGGCTGGAGATGGCTCTGTCAGCAAAGGAAGGGCTTGCTTGCCACAGAAGTGTGAGGATTCAAGATCCATATAAAAAACTAAACCAAACCCTAAGCCATGGGGCAAGCATGTGTAGCCTAGCACTAGCTGGGTAGAAATAGGATTCCTGGGGCCTGCTGGTTAGCCAGCTTAGCTAACTTGGTGAATTCAAGGTTCAGTGAGGTATCGAAAAAATAAGATTTACTTGGTGGTATACGCCTTTTCTTCCAGCCCTTGGGAGGCAGAGGCCAGCAGATCTCTGAGAGGTCAATCTACATAGTGAAACCATTGTTTCATAAAACACAATAAAAGATGGAGAACCTCCATAGGCACACTTATGTATACACCCCTGGACCCTGCACCCCTACAGATGCTATATAGGCCAGATGTGGTTTTACATGTCTGTAATCCCAGCACTTGGGGCACTGAGGCAGGGGTATTCTAAGTTTGAGGCCAGTCTGGGCTTTGTAGAGTTCAAGGCTAGCCTGAGCTACAAAGCTCTCTCTCCATGTTTGAGGGTGGTCTTTCTGGGATAGCATGTGACCCATTATGTACAGGGTGTTTACTGAAGGTTTAGGTGTAATGGCAACAACACTGGAGTCCTCTGGATTTATTATTTTAACTAGGGTAATGTTTGAGAAACAAGGTAAATCCAGAGGGAAGTATCAGAGAACAAGTCTGTAGGTCGTGGTGGCACATGTCTTTATTTCCAGCATGAGAGAGGAAGAGGTAGGCAGATCGATTTGAGGTCAGCTTGGTCTACAGTGTGTTCTGGGCCAGGCAGGTCTACATAGAGAGACCCTATCTTAAAACAACTCCTTTAGTATACATGGTATCCAGGAAAGCATAAGTAGTGAGGAAGATTCTGGAAAAACTTGTGAAAATGAGGATCTGAAGCCTCAGCATTGGGTATGAACCTCTAAGTAGGGGCATGGTGGGGGGATGGATAAGGGATGCCACTGTCACTTAGAAGGATGGGCAGTTTTTACTAATACAACCCAACTGCAGAGTCACAGCTACCACAAACAAACAATGTGTAACCTATACGGGTGCAGCTCTGGATGGCTGGGGACAACTAATGAAGTCTGTAGGCCATGACTGCTTTGGAACCTGGGGATATGGAGAAATTTTGTTCCTAAGTTGTACTTCAGCAAATCTTTCTCAGATGTGAAACAAATGGCAGGAAAGGACAGTCTTCCTGGAGTGCTGTCTCAGCTCTCCTCTATCTGCAGGTCCCATTTCCTCTATGCCTAGGTCCTGGCCAAGTGGCGGTAAAGGGGTGTTTGTGGAGTGCAGTAAGCTGGTCAGAGTTCCTGTCCGTTCAGCCAGCCAGGCCAGGAACTCCCATGCCAGACTCAGTGCTGTTTTGGTCTCTTCGGCTGGATAAGGCTAGCTCAGGATTTGAGGGCTACCCCCCAATGCCACACTATAGGACTATAAGGACTTCCTGTGCTTTCTTCAAGGGGGGGGGGTGGTCTCTGCTACAACAACTTAGAACACATTCTGTGTCCTGGTTGGGACTTGGGAGCTAAGACACTGAGTGTCTCCCCCAGCAGGTGAAAGAAGCATTTCTCCCCACCCTATGCTGCTGCATTAAGAGTTCCATTTTCTCCCCACCCTATGCTGCTGCATTAGGAGTTCCACATTCTCCACTGGGAAAGTGAGTAGCAGTTGGTCCTGTTTGCACCTAAGGGCTCCTGGGAACCTGCGATCTGAGTGGGGACAAACAGAACCAAAAGTAGAGTTCACAAACATTTATTTACACAGAATTCAAGTTACATATGATACAGTCTTTTTACACAGTTTAAACAGACTTGGTTTCTCTATTCTTACTACCAAAAGGTAAAGAAAAACATTTAACCATCTACTTCATTTTTTTCTTTTTTTTCCTTTTATACAAAGTGAGATCATGCACTTTTCTCTTAACTTTGAAATCTTTTGCTAAGTGCAAATACTAGATTCCCTCCAGTTTTAAGGCAAATACACAGGGAGTGGCTAGGCAGTTTCTCAGATCAGGAAGCAGCCTGGGTCCCAGAGATTAAGGTGCCAGCTGCCTGGGGATCCCTGCTGGCCCACCCCTTATCCCTCTGGCCATGCTGGCACATAGGTTCTGGGAAGGCCACTAAGGACGAGATGCCTTGATGGAGATAGGCAGTAGCAGCCTCCCCTGCAGCCATGTGTGGCCATAGGCAGACTGAATTTCAAATGACATGACCCTGGCCTCACCTATCCGAGGGCCAAGGTCTGGGTGGCATCTGTTCTTCCAGCAACCCCAAACTGCCAGGCTTCTCACCTGGCCTCTTGGTGGAGTAACATGATGGGGGTACTGGGCAGAACCAGAACTGGGTGCCCAGTCCAGCGGCTCATGGGTCCTTGGAGGGGCAGTGCCTGGAGTAACCATCCACCTGTGGGGCCCCTGGAGAAGGACAGGGAACACAAATACACTAGTAGTTAAGGTACTTGGAGGATCCTGTCATGCAGCACGTGGCCCATCTTTCCAAGGCACTGTCATTCAGACTAGTAGCACGTTCAGGTGACCCACAGCAGGGCTCCTCAAAGAGTTTTTCCTCCTTCCCAGAGACATCTTGCCACTTCCAAGTCTGTACACTCTGAATGTGGGGCACCCCACAGCAATGGGAGGACAAGGATAGCCAATACAACTGAGAAAAACATCTGCAGCCAGTCTTGCTCTGTAAACAGGCTGGAGGGATTAAAAAACCTGGTCTGGACAGGAGGGGACACAGGCAGTGGGAGCATAGCAGGAGCTGACTTTAGGGAAGGCAGCTGTTCTCTCATCTTGGAGCTGGGGCCTCACCCTCAGGCTGCTTCCACTACTAATAAGGGTAACAGGTAGGTAGACAGGAGGGTTGCTGTGACAGTTACAGGCCATCTTCGGGCCCCTAGGGAAACCCAAAAACACCTTAGAGGAGATGCTGCTCATTCCAGGTTGGTGACAAGTGAAGTCTCCCCCAGAAAAGGGGTAGCCTAGGAATAAGTGACAGCTTTGCAAAAAGGCCCTTTTGTCTGATGTCAAGTGTTAGGATGACTGGCTCTCAGCAGTTGTCAGCCATTGGGGAATATTTTCAACCTGACTTTCCAAGGATGGGGACAAACTTGAGTAGCCCACAAACAACTTAGCTCAAACTACGTGAACAGGAGCAACTGCTTTGATAACAACAGAACAAAACTTGCGCCACAGACCAGTCTTGGAGGCCCTTGAACCTGAGTGGGCCTTGGGCAACAAGGGAGGAGAGCCCTGACCGGGAGATGGTTAGGCTTTGGGCTTTCATTGTCTGCTGGGGAGGGAATATGGCAAATGGTTAAAGGGCCTGCTTCATGGTCAGGGCCACTGTACTGGATGCTAAGATGGCACAACCAAGGAGCTGCCCTAACACTGGCCCAGTGACAGTTGGCACCCAAAGGGTATCAGACCTGAAGAATCAGTGGACCTTGCAAAGGAAAGAGTAGGAGGACATGAGCCCATCCTCAAGAGGGAAGCAAAGACTCCACCCCTATTAAGAAAGTGAGACTGGGTCTTCCCACACTCAGTGTGCCTGGATAGGGCTTTGGGTGTTAGAAGCGATGGCGTGGCTGAGGGCCAAAGTGCATGGGCAGGTTGTGCTCCAGGGGCACATGCACATGGCCAAACTCGTAGTTAACACGCACGTTGGGCAGAGGGGGTACATAGGGCGCGGGCACAGGACCCATGTTGATGGGGAAGTTGTTGAACACAGGACGCACAGGTGGCAGGGGGAAAGGTGGGTGTACAAAGGCATAGGGTGGCATCTGTGGGTGCAGGTTCTGTGGGACAGGCCGTGGCAGGGCTTCCACC
The DNA here is from genome assembly GCF_949786415.1 of Peromyscus eremicus. Lineage (NCBI taxonomy): Eukaryota > Metazoa > Chordata > Mammalia > Rodentia > Cricetidae > Peromyscus > Peromyscus eremicus. Next base: position 28,103,375 of record NC_081438.1, on the reverse strand, counting down.
CGCTGGACTTTCTCGGCTGGCTTCTCCAGTGGGGGCCCGATGCGTTTAAAGGTGTTCTCTGCAAGGAAGGTGGGGTTCAGTGGAAGCAAACACACAGAACTAACAATACACTTCTGACTACCAGGGCTTAGAAGCCTATAGGGACAGCCTAGCATAGGAGGGCCACTTCTAACTCTCAGTATACTCTCCTCTGGGCCCAGAAATGGTGGTTCTCAAGAGTAGGCTGGATGCCAAATTCAAGACAAAAGACACCCACTACCTGTCAGAACAAGACGCCAAAGGGCAAATCTACACTTTCCCAGTGGTCACTCTCATAGCCCACAGAGGGTGGTATGCTGTTTACGATGTGAGATGTCCCTTCATAGCCTCAGGGACTTGCTATCATTTCTCAGTAACTTCCATAGTGGTGAGGCAGTCTCCTAGTCAGGCTTCTATTTGCCTCCAGAGCTCAAACACTCTTGGGAGTGTCCCATTATGAGGAACTTGTAGCTTTCACTGTGTTCTCATGGCTTGAGCAGTAAGTAAACCCTGAGGGATAGCTTCCACCCGACTCCCTAGCCCCATCTGTGCTTGGGAAGAACACTTGCCTCCATTCTTCCTTTTCTGTTCCTCTTCAGCCTCCTTTTGGATTTCCTCAATCAGCCTTTCATCATCTTCCTAGAATAAAAGCAACATCAAGGGGTGGGCCTGCAACACTGTGTAGTAAGGCCATGGGGCAGAGGTTGGAGGCTGATTATTGCACTTTACAATCTCCCCCATTCATCTTCCTTCACCAGCTAGTTAGCCTTCTAAAAAGGAGGCCTGGGGTTTTTTGAGTGGGGTCTATGCCTGATGATGGTAGAAGGGCTAAAAGCCTGAGGCACTTCTGATCTCCATGCCGCAGCTCTGGGCACAGCAGGCCTTTGGACTCAACTCTCTGAACGTAGGCAGGCCCGCTGAGTGGAAGCTGCCTGAGGCTCCTAGTGGTTGTACTGCAGCAGAGGTTGGGTCTCAGTGGGACAGAAAGGAGAGAACAAGGCAGTAGGAGAACAAGTCGTCCCTTGTTGGGAAAGGAACTAGAGGCACCTTGCAATTGAGAGTGACTGGGTTGTTGTGTCATGTGCTGTTCTTGTATCTCCATGTGCTTAGCAGGAAACCTGGACTTTTGTCAGAACCATCACCCATGCTTGCTTCCTGTCAGGGGGCTAGGATCATCCCATTCTTGAGTAGCCTGCGAAGTCTCTCTCTAGTTTACAGAGGGACCAAAAGACTTCAGTTTTGAAAACCCTCACCAAGGGCTGGGTGTGGTAGCACATGCCTTTAATCTCTGCCCTTGGGAGGCAGAGGCAGGAGGATCTCTGTGAGTTTGAGGCCAGCCTGATCTCCAGAGTGAGTTCTAGTGAAAGCTGCACAATGAGACTCTCTTTCAAGAAACCAAAAGAAAATCAATGGTAGACATCTTTTCTGGTCAGCTGGAGGTCTCAAGGAGTGGTGTGGTGGCCCATCAGAAGCAGGGCATAGCACTACAGTAGACTTTGACAAATCAACAGAACCAATTGGGAGCATGTGAAAGAGCTCACTAAGGGTTATGAAAAGCCAAATTTGGTGCATGCCTGTGATCCCAGCACTTGGAAAGCAGAAGCAGGAATGCTGTGAGTTCTAGGTTAGCCTGGGCTACCCAGTGAGACACTAACCAAAGCTGAGTGTGGTGGTGCATGCCTGTAGTAATCCCAGCACTTAGGAGGTGGAGTTTAAGGTCATCCTTGGTTACACAGTGAGTTCAAGGACATCTTGGGCTATATGAGTCTCAAAAAACCAACATGGCGGATGAGTGCAAGTTTCAGCGAGGTAAGAGTCACTTGGAAATACTTGATTCTCTGCAGACTAGGTTATAGTCTCTGCAGCCTACCTTTGACAATGTTGGTTTTCTTTTATAAATTTTTTGTTTTGTTTTGTTTTTTTTTGTTTTTCAAGACAAGGTTTCTCTGTGTAGCTTTGCGCCTTTCCTGGGACTCACTTGGTAGCCCAGGCTGGCCTCGAACTCACAGAGATCCGCCTGCCTCTGCCTCCCAAGTGCTGGGATTAAAGGCGTGCGCCACCACCGCCCGGCACTTCTTTTATAAAATTTAAAAATTACATTTATTTATGTATTGTACACGTGGGGTGTGTGTATGTATGTAATGATATCCATGTGGATCCATGTGGAGGTCAGAGGACAGCTGGCAGAAGTTGGTTCTCTTCTTCTATCACGAATGTCCTCAGGTCTGTCAGCAGGCTTCTTTATCACCTGCATGATCTTGCTGGCTCTTTTTTTTTTTTTTTTTTTTTTTTGGTTTTTCGAGACAGGGTTTCTCTGTGTAGCTTTGCGTCTTTCCTAGAACTCACTTTGGAGACCAGGCTGGCCTCGAGCTCACAGAGATCTGCCTGCCGAGTACTGGGATTAAAGGCGTAAGCCACCACCGCCTGGCTTGCTGACTCTTTTTGAGGAAGGGTCCTACTCTGTAGTCTATGCTGATACCCAAGAAAGTTCTGAGATAGAGTAGAGCCTGAAAGTGACAAAGACCACAGCTCTTGCTGCAGAAGTCTGTGTATCTACTTTGCAGGTGACTCAGGTCACAGCCAAGCAGTAATCAGTGACCTCACCACATGGTTATCATGTTCCCCAAGTCAGGAATTACATTAGACAGATTAGTACCATACACTGCTCTGTTGACACACTATGCTTAATCCTACTGCTGAACCTCAGACTTAGAAGATAGAGTCACCTAGATGGCATGTGTCACTATGTAGCATATTCCTTTAACTTGATAAAGAACTTTAGCATCTAGAGAGCTGTTGAAGTGGGTTCTGTGGCAACCTAGGTAACACCAGCAAATGCTCGCATTCTCCAGGTCTCAATTGCCAAGTAACAGACTTGGTTGAAATAATGCAAATTAAGCTTTCCTTGACATGGAGAATTCTATTTTTATTTTTTTATTTTTTATTTTTTTTTGGCGGAGGTGGGGTGGAGTGGAGGTGGGGTGGGATGGAGGTTGTCCCAAGACCGAGTTTCTTTGTGTAACAGCTCTGGCTTTCCTGAACTTACTTTGTAGACCAGGCTTGGAACTCAGGGAGATTTGCTTGCCTCTGTCTCCCAAGTGCTGGGATTAAAGGTGTGTGCTACCATGCCCAATTTTTATTTAATATGTATGAGTATTTTGCTTGCATGCATGTCTGTGTATCACATTTGTGCCTGAGGAGGTCAGAAGAGGGCATTAGGTTCCCTGAGAACTGGAGTTCATTGGGTTGTGAGCTGCTATGTGGGTACTAGGAATTGAATCTACTAGGGTCTCTGGAAGATCAGCCAGTGCTCTTTTTTTTTTTTTTTTTTTAAAGATTTATTTATTTATTATGTATACAGAATGTATGCCTGCAGGTCAGAAGAGGGCACCAGGTCTCATTACAGATAGTTGTGAGCCACCATGTGGTTGCTGGGAATTGAACTCAGAACCTCTGGAAGAGCAGTCAGTGCTCTTAACCTCTGAGCCATCTCTCCAGCTCCCAGCCCAGGATGGCCTTACACTCATGGCAACACACCTGCTTCAACCCGAGTGTTGAGATTTTAAGTATGAGCTACCATACACAGTTCTGTGCAGCTTTACAGTTTGAGCAAGGTTTCCTGACTGACAGTAACACTTCATCCCTGAATACCTAAATGTGGTGCTGCCTGTACTTCCTAGGGAGACAGCTAAGGCTAATGAATGGTAGGGAGAAGGTGTTATTATGCCTAGCCACTTCTGGAGTCACATGACTGTGCATGCGCTGTCAGCAGTCAGGCAAAATGCTTAGTCACTCTGGGCCTTACATCCTACATAATCCATGCATAGCGTGGTCACGTAATCGTGTCCTAGCTACGTAAACCCATGCATGCGCATGTGTGAGGTGACCTATAAAAGCAGGGTCTACTGGCTCCCTGCTCTCAGCCCCTCTCACCAGAAGTAGTGTGCACCTCCCTATCACCTTTCTTTTCGGTAGGCCTACCAACCTCCACCCTTTCCTAATAAAAACTCTTATAGTGAGTTCTGGTGTACCTTGTGTTTTTTTGTGCCTGGTAAATAACACCGACGAATAAATAAGAGAAGGAACTTAGAAATCATATTCCAAGCCAGGTGCTGGTGTTGCACACCTCTCTTTAATCCTAGGACTGGGGAGGCAGAGGCAGGAGGATCTCTGAGTTGGAGGCCAACCCGTTCTACAAAGTGAGTTCCAGACAACCAGAACTACACAGAGAAACCCTTGAAAAACAACAAAAACAAAAAACAAAAACAAAACAAAAAATCCAGGAAATCACACATTCCAAGTCTGGTATGATGTTACATGCCTAGAACCCTAGCACTTTGGAAATGGAAGCGGATGATCAGAGTTTAGAGTTATCTTCAGCTACACAGCAAATCTGAGACCAACCTTGGCCACATGACATCCTGTTTAAAAACAACAACAACAACAAAAACTCCTCATTCATTCTAACTTTCTTAGAGCACAAAACTGAGGTCCAGAGAAAGTAACTTGTTCACACTTGGTTGGGTGGAAGTTGACTAGGAAGAATGCCTTTTCTTTGTTTTGTTTTTTCAATACAGGGTTTCTCTGTATACCCCTGGCTGTCCTGGAACATAAGAGACACAGGAACTTTTCTTTCTAGATTTTAAGGTTCTAGGCTGCTTGTATGAGGAAACCTGCATGTCGATGTGTGCCTCATCACCTCTGGCTTCCTGAGGCAAGTCCCTAGTAATGGACTAATCCAATCTGAGTGCCGTTCCCCTCCATCTGCACAGCACTGGCAAGGGGTGGTAGTGGTGAGCCAAGCTTTATTGACAGAACTACAGCTTGTCACTTAAGAGTCCTTTCTAAGCACAGGAAGCAGCCACTCCAGCCTTTCTTCCCATGTCTTCGTTTTGATCAATCCCTGATGTGCCAAGTATCCTCATGACCATTTGTCCTGAGTCTGTCTGGAAGTCTGGAGAAGCCCTTGTTGGTGCCTATGTCAGTCTTTGTTAACGAAATAATGGGGCTCAGCTATGATCTATGATGAATCATAGATTCATTGAGGCCAGACAGTTCGGACCTCAACTATGAGCTGGGCATGGGACACAGACCTGTGATGCCCACCCTCAGATGGAGGAAGGTCTGTGAGTTCCTGGACAGCCTGGGTGGTTTAGCTAGGGCCCATCTCAAAATAAAACAATAACAACAACACAAAACTATACAAAAAACAACTCTGAGCAAACATGGCATCAGCAGGCTTTTGCTGTTTTAGTTAGCAACTTTAAAGGAATTTATTTATCTTGAGAGAGAGAGAGAGAGAGAGAGAGAGAGAGAGAGAGAGAGAGAGAGAGCGCGAGCGAGCGCACGCGCGCACACCAGCCACATGCAACCAGTATGTGTACTCTGGTCACTCACTATTTCACTGAGTGGAGGTCCCTACCCAGCAGTTTCCCTTCAGTTCACAGCCCCTCAAGCTGACACAGGCCGGACTGATATACAGTTTTTATCTAGTATCTACTTTATCATAACTGAAGAAAAATCAGTAATGTTAAAAAAACAAGGGAAGGGGAAGGAGAGATGGCTCAGTGGTTAAGAGCACTGACTGTTCTTCCAGAGGTCCTGAGTTCAATTCCCAGCAACCACATGGTGGCTCTCAACCATCTGTAATGAGAATATGTATATATAATAAATAGCTAAATCGGGCTGGAGAGATAGCTTAGAGGTTAAGGGCCCTGACTGCCCTTCCAGAGGTCATGAGTTCAATTCCCAGCAACCACATGGTGGCTCACAACCATCTGTAATGAGATCTGGCACCCTCTTCTGTATACATAATAAATAAATAAATCTTAAAAAAAAAAAAAAGCTAAATCTTTGAAACAAAACAAAACAAAACAAGGGAAGACTGGAGTTTAGGCTTGATTCTGACAACACTGGGACACTGGAGGCACTACAGAGACATTCTAGGCCACCTGAGTGAGGGAAACTGGGGAAGGGCTTGCTGTGGGGCTGCTGGAAATGGGAACAATAGGAGGAAAGAGGATGACAAGCTAGTCCTCCAGCTCTTTTGGCTGAGTCACTTACAGGAAGCTGGAGCCTGCCTGGCCATAGTTACAGGGTAAGTAGTGGATGTGACTATAATACCTGCAATTTTGGGGGCTTCAGAACCAGGTTTGGTGGTCTAACCCTAACCCCCACCCAGGTAGAAGGATCTTCAATTGAGGAATTACCTCCATCAGACCTGTCACAGGCAAGTCTGTGGTAAATTTAATAATTCCTAATTACTTTAGAGAAAATTAAGGCACACTGAAGTTCTATGCAGGCAGTCCCACCTTACAGCTTTCAACACTTGGCCACACAAACCATGGTTTCCAAGTCAGAGGTCTACTTCATTCAGGTTCTGTCTTGATCTGAACACATGTTATTTCCCCTGCTCCCAAATACTTTCAGTTCATGGTTGATTGAGTTATTGGCTATAGAAGGCCAAGGTATGAGTACATACCTTGTACTAGAGATGACGGTTCAGTTGCTAAGCACACAAACTTCTCTTACAGAGGAGCTGAGCTTGGTTCCCAGTACCCACAGTGGGTGGGAGGGACAGGGAGGGGCTCACAACCACCTAGTAACTCCAGATCCATTATATCTGACATCTCTGTGGGCACCTGCACGTATGTACACAAACACACACACAATAAAAAATAACAAAAAGGGGCTGAAGAGATGGCTCAGTGACTTAAAAGCACTAGCTGCCCTTATAGAGAACCTACTCCTAGCACCCACATGGTAGCTTACACATCTGTAACTCTGGTTCCAGAGGATCTAATGCTCTCTTCTGATGTCAGTGGACAGCAAACACACATGTGTTACACACATACATACATACAAAATAAAGGTAAATCTTAAAAAAAAAATCAGGATGAGGTGGTGTATACCTTTAATTGCAGGCAGGGTCAGCCTAGCAAAAGTTTCAGGTCAGCCAGGGATATACAGTGACACCCCATCATAAGAAATCTTTAAAATAGTATTATATATATTTGCTGAGCGCAGTGGTACATTCTCCCGCCCCCTTCAAGACAGGGTTTCTTTGTGTAGTTTGGTGTTTGTCCTGGATCTCACTCTGTAGAACAGGCTGGCCTCGAACTCAGAGATCCGCCTGACTCTGCCTCCTGAGTGCTGGGATTAAAGGCGTGTGCCATCTCCACCTGGCTAGTGGTACATGTTTTAATCCCAGTACTTGGGAAACAGAGGCAGGAGGATCTCTATAATTTTGAGGCCAGTCTGGTCTACATAGTGAGTTCCAGGTGGCCAAGGTCACACAATGGGTCCTTTCTGAAAAAAGTATATATTCATTAAAGCAGACATGCCTACAGGTCAATCTGATGGAGGCAATTCCTCCAATGAGGTTCCTTCTTTCCAAGTGTGTTAAGTTGACAACCAAGATCAGCTATCACAGAGTCCCTTCATTTCCTTGGCATAACAGTTTCTGAAAGAACAGGTTGGGGAGTGAGGTTAGAGCTAGACCCCAAGTCTGGGTCTAGAGCTCCAAGTTTAGGTCTTCTAGTAGGTCTTGTTTAAAGTAATACACATAGCTATTGAGATTGGATAGTAGAGCTCAATAGCAGAATGTTGCATGGCATGAGCATGGCCCTAGGTTTAATCTCCAGCTCTGAAAACACAAACAAGACCCAACAAATCAGCAAGCAAACAAAACCCTTAAACAAACAAGCAGAAACAATCAATCAACCAACCATCTACTGGAAATTTCTTACTAGAAGCAACTCCTAGGTACATTTTGGTATATTTCCAATGTTTTTTTCTGACTCGACTTTAATTCCTGAGATTGCACACTGGACGGCTGCTCTGCACCTCCCACCTTACACCATGGCTCATGTTCACACGTTGGGACTGGTAGGGTCCAGCCAAGAGGGCACTGAAGCCGGAGATCCAGAGACATGCTGAGAGTCAGCCCAAGCGAGAGTGTGGTGAGGATAGGGAAGGAGGTCTAGACTTATAGACCCCAGTGCTCTATAGGACGTCAGGCTATCTTGAGATCCTTCTACACCTGCCTGCCTTGGCCAGGGGCAACTGTGGGGAAGAGTCCTTCAGTGTTCTCTCCTGGCTCTTCCTGGGCCCTGGTCTGTAGAAGGCTGCTAAAGGCCTGAACTGAGTTTTTCTCTGTGTCCTTTTTTGACTCACCCCGATCTTAGCAGGTGTAGATGTGTATCTATAGAGTTCCTTTCTGAAGAGCAGGGCCACTTGATTGGAAGCAGTGGATACTGGTCAGTGTTGAAGCTGTCCCAAGACAAACAAAGTCTCAAAGAAAAAAAGGTAAGGACATACCAGGCTGTCATGGAAGTGATCATGAAGTGCCTCTTTGACACCTACAGCTACTCTTAAGAAGCAAGCCCTTAGATCACCTGAATTCGGTGAGAATGGAGAAGGAAATATATGAAGCACCCCACCGTGGACCAGGGCATCCCAACTGCAGGGTCAAGGACAAAAGATGAAGGTTTAATGTGGAGCCTCACACCAAACAGATCCTGGGAAGAATGCTTTCAATAAAGACCCTTAAGAAGGGTGGGAGAGGTTTTATTTTCCACCCTTGAAATCTTTGAACTCAGCAGGACACAAAATGCCCTGGTAAAACTTGTTTCACATGCAAGGCTCCTAGGCGGATGGGTGGGGAGAAGAGCTGGGCACAGAGTTTGAGGGAGAAAGCAGGGACCCAGCTGTTCTAGAAACTCACAGGAAGTGAGGTAGAAATCACCAGACAAGTTTTTATTAAGAGTGCAAAGACCTTTGCTTGTCCCTCAACCACAAGTGCCACAGCTGTCCACACAGCGGGGTCTGGACAAAGAAACTGCAGAAGAGAAACTCCAAGTGGAGTGAAGACAGAGGCTGTCTTTGCAGGTCAGCTACTAACAGGCACTAGCAGTCACAGTTTATGGATCCCAAGATGGATGCTTGAGCACTTGGCACAGAGCTGTTCCTGCTAAGGTCTTCTAAGACCCGATGAGCTCAAATCCCAATCTGATTTCTAATTACTTGCTTGCCTGCTGGCCAGGATCATGTGACCAAGGTGACTTGATTTAGCTTTCTCTCCCTCTAGAAAAGTGACAGGCAAACCTGCTGAGGCCTGACCCCAACGATTCTGGGGCCAGGATTCTGGTCATGTGTGTGGTCACAGCTGTTGGTAATAAACTTGCAAGATTTTGTGAGGGCTTCCAAAGGACTAGAGATTTAGTTTCAAATTATTCCCAGCTCAGATGTGGGACTGCCTGAACAACAGCAGCCCCTATTCCCCACCCCCAGTTGTCTCCCTACAACAGGAAATTGGGGTGGTGAGGAAAGCCCAGCTCAGGGAGGCACATGCTGTGCAGAAGGAAATGGACAATGCGCTGGGGAGGAGCAAAGTTTACACAGACTCCAGACCAGCCTTTAGCTTCAGCAGCCATCTTCTTAGTCACAGAAGCCAGGCATACAAATGCATTTAACTGGGGCACCTCCTCCATAAGGACCTGAGGCAGGTGGAATGTGTCAAGTTTTGACTCCAGACAGGGCCTGCTGGGCTCTGCTGAAGATGACTTGCATGGGCATAGGGAATCAATGGACTGCTGCCCACCCTGACAAAGTCCTTTAGTGACCTAGTACCCCATCAAGGAGGTGGAGCTGTAGGGCCTCTCCTACCATCTGCACTGGGAAGAAGGTCAGTGAGTCCCCACATTACTGCAAGGCCTGCCTGGTTCACAGGACTAAGACTCGGTGGCCACCTCTAGGCCATCTCCCATTTTTGTGGAAGAAGCCTGATGGGCAGGAGACCTGGGCTTTCACTCTGGCTTTACCAAGTCCAGGATCCTAGACAGTCTTCCTAATCTGCAAAAGTGGCAAACCAATGCCCCTCCCCTCCATGCTGTCAAAAGCCTACCTAACATTCCCAAAGCATAGTGCTGTGTACTATGAGGGAAGTTTTACAGACACTTCAAATGATGACACCCACTCTCCTCACTCTTCTCTTTGTATTTTCTTATAGAAACAATGTGATTGAAGACAGTGACTAGAAAGTTTTGGTTTGTTTTTTTCCTTAAATTTTGAGACAGTGTCTCTATTATGTAGCCTCAGCTGTCCTGGAACTTGCTATGTAGACCAGGTTGGCCTCAAACTCAGAGATCCACCTGCTTCTGCATCCCAAGTGCCTGGATTAAAGGCCTGTGTCACCACAAACAGCTAGCTAGAAGGTTTCAAGACGGACAAGGAGGCTGATTGCTTTTTGGGTAAGGAGTTGTTTTAGTTATTTTAATTCTATTGATGAAGACTTACAGCAACATGGTAAGGGCTCTGAGAGATTAGGTCAATGTATTATAGTGAGATTCTTTTCTCTTACATTTTAGAGAAAGAGAGAGGGAGGTTTTATACTGTGTGATTGGTGGGATGGTCCATAGTACGTGCTTTGCAGTCAGACTACCTGATTCTAGGCCAAAGGGGAGGAAGTGGGAGAGAGTCTGTAAGTCTAGGGCCTGTGTGTAGAGCCAAGTATGAGAGAGCAAGAATATTTAAAAAAAAAAAGCTGGGCATAGTGGTGTATGCATTTAATCCCAGAAGCTGGGAGGCAGAGGTAGATGATTTCTGTGAGTTTAGGGCCAGTCTGGTCTACATACCAAGTTCTAGGACAGCCAGGGCTACAAAAAAAATGGAACAAAATAAACAAATAGGTATGGCCTTGGCTAACAGTGACCATTGATACAGGGCTCACTCTTTCCCCTCCCCCAAGGCAAGGATGTTATATAGCCTAGGCTGCCTTTGAATTCACTATGTAGCTGAGGACAACCTTGAACTTCTCATTTTTGTTTCCATCTCTTGCATCCTGGGACTGATGACAGGTTTATACCACCATGCTCAGTCTGGGGGAATAGAATAGAATAGGGTTTCATGCATGCTAAGTCAGTACTCTACAAACTGACCTACATCCCAAGCCTTTCTTTTTATTTTTGTAAAAAATAAAATTTAAAAAGTTAAGGAAAAATGATAAGGGGCTGGAGAAATGGCCTAGATGTTAGAGTTCAATTCCCAGCAACCACATGGTGGCTTACAACCATCTGTAATGAGATCAGGTGCCCTCACCTGGTGTGCAGGCATACATGCAGACAGAACACTGTATGTATAATAAATAAATCTTAAAAAAAAGAGAGAGAGAGAGAGAAGAGAGAGAGAGAGAACTCTTCTTGCTAGGTTGCTATCTTTTCTTTTCAGTCCTCTCAAATCTACTTCTGCAGCCTTTACTATTCCTGCAGCTCCTTGTCCTGTCTCTGCAGGGCCACTAGAACCAGGGTATAGGCACTGAGGGGATAAGGCAGCCTGGGGACAGGTGACCCGAGTACAGGTAACCTGGGGTAGGGGTAGAAGCTGAGTTACTATTTATTGACCACAATGTCCAGCAGGTTTCATCAGTGAAACCAGGACAAGACAGGTGCCTTAGCACATCACCACAGCACTACATATATGGTGGTAGCTAAACATTGTGGTAATTTCACGACTAGTCTCCTATCCTAATGACCAAGTGCTATGGTACTCCCTCATGAGCTGGCAGGAAAGCCCTAGTGTTTCCTCAGAACAGGCTCCAAACACATATATTCAATGAAGTCTGGTGTGATGGCTCACACCTGTCACCCAGCACTTGGGGAGATGAAGCAGCAGGAATCCCAAATGAGATCCTGTCTCAAAAAAACCAAACAAACAAAAAACCAAACCAAACCAAACCAAAAAACAAACAAAACCCCAAACTAAAAACAAAGCTCAGGATGTAGCTTAGTGGTACAATGCTAGCCTGACAGGTCTTAGGCCTTGGGGGTCTATCTCTAGCACTACAAAATACCACCACTACAGTCAAAAGGCCTAAACCCAAACCCAAGACAAACTCTGACTTTGTGGGTTTTTTGGGTCTTTCTGAGACAGTCTTACTTTGTAGCTTAGGTTGGTATCTAACTCTTGGTGATCCTCTTCTCTGTCTCCCAAGTGCTGATATCACACAGGCATGATGCATTATGTCTAACTCTTAGGACATATTTTTATTTATTTATTTACTTTGAGAATCAGTCTTATCTCTGGCCAGCCTCAAACTCAGAGACCTGCCTGCCTCTGCCTTTCGAGTGCTGGGATTAAAGACATACATTACCATGTCAAGCCTTTAATAATAATGTTAACTTATTTTCTTTGCTTTTTGGGGAGTGGGTGGTACTTTGAATTAAACCCAGGGCCTCCCATATGCTAGGCAACCACTGAGCTATATATATATATTCCCTGCTTACTTAGGTTTTTAAAGAACATGTCATCAATCTCAACATTTTCGAGCATAGCCTGCCAAGTGGTGCTCTTGTGAACACAGCTCTAGTCAGATATTCAACTCTGCGATTCAGTCCTGTCTCTGTACAATTCTCCACTGCAGAGCAACACCTGCCTCTCCCCTCTTTTGGGCAGTACTGGGGGGTCTGAACATAGGGCTTTGTACAAGCTATACAAGCACTCTACTACTGAGCTATGTTCCTTGTCCCACATCGCTCTTGTTTTCCCTTCTTCCTAAAGAAGGCAGCTTGCTTCATTACTTGTTTCTGGCATACTTGTGGTAAGGTATTTGTGGTAGCAAACAAAGAGAACTACTATTCACCATCTGAGCCCTTAGCACAGAGTCCATTCAGGTTCCTAAGCCACCTCTAGTCATTAAGGGCTCAAACTTCTCTTCACCCCGAGCTGTGCAGGAACAATTCCCTGCTGACAATGCGAGCTTCTTCCTGGCCTGCTGGTTAATGAAGCTGAGGCTGGGAGCAGGACAGTGCAAGCTTTGTCTCTGGTGATTCTGAATGGCTTTGTGTTCTCAGAGGGCTCAGCAGATGCTGGGTTGGAATTCAATCCATCTCCTGGTGAGAATCAAGGAAACCAGGCTGATCCTTGGTTTGATGGGAATGGGACAAGTGGAACAAAATCTCCACTATGGTTCAGAGGAAATCAGGGAGACTGCTATTTGTCTGACCTTCTTTTCAAACTTTGACTGACCACAGAATCTTCCTTAGGCTACAAGATGGCAATTCAACAAGAAAACAAGGACAGGTACTTGCTATGGCAGACAGACAAGGTACAAAACAGAATTTAATGTAGGGAAAAAAGAGCCATGGAGGAGTGAGCAACACAGTGGCTCCAAGCACAGCCCAGTCTGCTAAACTCCCAGTCTTGTGTGGCAATGCCCATTGTGCTGTTTGTAGAGATGAAGTACAGCTCTAGAAAGAGCCCCAGGTTAGGAAAAAGACTCCGTTTCCTCCTGAACCTCTAGAGATGCAAGCTACAGAGGTGGTGGCAGGAGTTGGCATAATGACCAGGCCTATGTCCTAACTACTTGAAGTGTATCCCTTCCTTTGTAGGCTGCCTCCCCACAAGCAGCAATTTGGGAAGATAATACTCTCTACCCACAAAATCTCTGCTTTGTTCCACGGACCTCCTTGGAGATAGAGCATATGCTTGCTGGAGGTTTCATTGGGTTGGGTGCTGAATGACCAGATAATTCCTGAGTGAGGTTGGTCCCTCAAATTAGCACAGACACAATGAGCAATAGGAACCTGCTCCCAACAGTGCATTACTGATGTAGGCATACCTGGCCCCCAGACAGTCACTGCTTTCCTACTATGGTGAATCTGAAAGTGGTATAATTTTTTTTTTTTTTGGGGGGGGAGGGCGCGTTTCAAGACAAGATTTCTCTGTGCAACTTTGGAGCCTATCCTGGAACTTGCCACCATGCCCAGCTGTTATGATTTTTTTTAAACACATATTTAAGTAAACCTCCAAGACCACCCTATCCATGGCTACTGGAGTGGCCAACTAGTGGCCTGGCTGCTTCTAGTGATATGTATACTGCACATCCACACCAATAGTAGAAAAAGGCCTTTGCTTTGGGTGACAGAATCCTGGCTGGAACAGAGTTTTTTTTTTTTTTTTTTTTTTTTTCCCCCCCCGAGACAGGGTTTCTCTGTGTAGCTTTGCGCCTTTCCTGGAACTCACTTGGTAGTCCAGGCTGGCCTCGAACTCACAGAGATCCGCCTGGCTCTGCCTCCCGAGTGCTGGGATTAAAGGCGTGCGCCACCACCGCCCGGCTGGAACAGAGTTTTTAAGATACTTGGGTAAATGCCAATTTTTACAACCAGAAGATTTTACACTAAGGCACAGATTTTCAGCTCTGGGAGCTGGAAGCTGTGGCAACTCTAAGCAGCCTCATGTGACCAACACTAAGTGCCAATCTGAGCAGCTACCCCTGAAATAGGCCACACCCTTACTATGCCATGCTGGCTCTGCAGTCCTCAGTTCTGGTTGCCAGCTGGCCCTATGGCAATTGGTCTGTGGCCCCAGCTATCCATAGAACTCTTTTCCTACCAGTCAATCTTTCATTTATTTTTTTCCATACTTGGGAGAAAACTGACATACATATGGCATACTTTGTATTATTCTAATCTGAGCACTTATAAAATATGACATACATCTTGTTTTGAGCCATTTAAAGTCTATCTAGGCCACACAGGCAGCACAGTGAGAACCCGTCTCAACAACAAACTCCCTTTGTACACTGCTGCCCCCACGCTGGTTATGTTACTTCAATGTGCATGGTGCCACCTTCCCAATCCCTCAACATGGTTCCTACGAATGGAAGCAAACTTTGACAGGCAATATGCCATCTACATGTACTAGATGCCAGTATCATAACCCCAACAGGCTGTGGCTAGGCAGGAAAGCTGGCAGCTTTGCATGAGCTTCTCTGCTTCCTGTAACTCTTTTCACTTTCTTACCCATCTCTTCCAGCAGTAAACCGAGTTGACTCACAGAACATTTGTCTCTCTCAGAGCAAAGAGAGATTAGTTGGGCCCATCCTGACCTAAAATACATACATGCAAAGTTCTTATCTCTGGTACTACCAAGGCTACAGGATTAAGATTCTGCTAATGGGGGCTGGAGAGATGGCTCAGAGGTTAAGAGCACTGCCTGTTCTTCCAGAGGTCCTGAGTTCAATTCCCAGCAACCACATGGTGGCTCACAACCATCTATAATGTGATCTGGTGCCCTCTTCTGGCGTGCAGGCATGCATGCAGATAGAACACTGTATACATAAATAAATAAATCTTAAAAAAAAAAAAAAAAAAAAAAAGATTCTGCTAATGGAACCAAAGCAGAGGCAACACAAGTTAGTGTCTATCTGGAAGCATAACATTCTTGGGTTAGATAGGCTTCCTGTCCCTTTTAGCCACTGGCAATACATGATCCTAAAGACACACGCTCCTAGACAGTGAAACAGAATGCTAGGAGCAACTGATCCCTAGTGAACTGCTACTCTAGTCCAGGGCTGTCCACTTCTGGACTCACAGAGGGAGAAAGGTATCTCTAGCTGTTTAAACAGACACTTTCTCTTTCATTTTTGGGTGCTGAACCTAGGTCCTCCCATATGTGCTAGGCAACTGTTCTGCTAAGTCACAACCAGCTTTTGCTATTTTTATTGTGTGCGTGTGTGTGACACATGTGGAGGTCAGAGGACAACTTGAAGGAGTTGGTTCTCTCCTTCTACCATATGGCTTCTAGGATGAAACTTAGGTCACAGGCTTAGCAGCAAGCTCCTTTATCTACTGAGCCATTTCACTGGTCCCTCTCACTATTTTAGGCTCGATGTTATTGATATCTAAGTTGATGATTCTCTTTTTGGTTTTTTCTGTTTGTTTGTTTTTTTCAAGACAGGGTTTCTCTGTGTAGTTTTTGTGCCTGTCCTGGATCTCGCTTTGTAGACCAGGGTAGCCTTGAACTCACAGAGATCTGCCTGGCTCTGTCTCCCGAGGGCTAGGATTAAAGGCATGCGCCACCGCCACCCCCCCCATGATTCTTTTTTTTTTTAAAATTTATTTATGCATATGTGTTACCTGTATGTTATGCCTGTGCACTACACTAGTTCCTGATGCCTATGGAGTCCAGAAAAGGAAGTTGGATTCCATAGAACTGGAGTTATAGATGGTTGTGAGCTGCCATGTGGGAACTGGGAACCAACCCTGGATCCTCTGTAGGAGCACTGAGTGTTCTTAACTGCTGAGCCATTTCTCTAGCTCCTAAGTTTTTTTTTTTTTTTTTTTTGGTTTTTGTTTTCTGAGACAGGGTTTCTCTGTGTAGCTTTGCGACTTTCCTGGACAATTCTTTTAAAAAACTTTTATCATTTATGCTGGGTGCTGGTGGCCGCACGCCTTTAGTCTCAGCACTTAGAGGCAGAGGCAGGTGAATCTCTATGAGTTCAAGGTCAGCCTGGTCCACAGAGCTAGTTCTAAGACAGCCAAGGCTACACAAAGAAACCCTGTCTAGATAAACCAAAAACAAACAAAAAAACCAAACCAAAACAAATCAAACCAACCAACCAACCAAACAAAACCCCAAAAAACAAACAAACAAAACCCACCCAAAAACAAAAACAAAAAAACCCAAACCCACAACAACAAGAAACTATTTATTTGTCTATGTATGTTGTGCTTGTCACAGGGCATGTGTGAAGGTCAGTGGACAACCTGGGAATTTAGCTCTTTCCTATTTTGTGGGTCATCTCACTGGCCCAAACGCCAGTTTTTTCTTAGTCTGGTCCTAAGTTGGACCTTCTGTACTATAAAGTCATCCTCTTGGTTTTCTAGAGGTACTTCTTACTGTTTGGACAAGTATTCTATCCCAGCTGTCTCATGTCCCCTCCCAAACTGTACAGTAGACAATGTAGTCTGTAACACCATGCAGGGGCTCCAGTGGCACTCAGACCTCACTTGTCATAGTTTAGTACCTGTGAGCCATTCTTGCCTTCTTTCTGGGCCACAACAGACTGAATTTTATCTTCTCGGTGGCCTTTCTTCTCCTCTAGGTTTAAATACAGATGCTGTCTCCTGGAGATGCCTCTCCAGCTTTTGCTAATATTGGCTAACTCTGACTAGTCTGAAACTATTAAACGATGAAAGATTGTTCATACTTTATCAGGGCCTTTCTGCTCAACAGGTTGGTTTTGCCACCACTGCCTAGTTAAAAATGAAGAAATGGAGGCTGCAAAGACGCCTCTCTTACTGCTTTTGTAGAGGACTGGGATTCAGTTCCTAGCACCCACACAAGCATCTGCAACACCAGTTGCATGGGATCTAGCACGTGCTTCTGGCCTTGGCAGACACCAAGCACAAAAGTGGTGCATGTATAAATGTGCAGGCAAACACTCACACATATAAAATAAAAATGAGTAAGTCTTAAAAAGAGAATGAAGAAATGCCTCACATCTATAATCCTAAAATTTGAGAGGTGGAGGTCAGCCTATGCTATATGAGATTTAGCCTCAAAGACCAAGCTAAATCCAAATTGAAGAAATCAATACATCTGTCATCACTTCATAATTAACATGTGTTTTTTTTTTTTTTGTTTTGAGACAGGCTGTCGTGTAACCTAGGCAATACTTTTACCTCAGTCTCCTGAGTGCTAGATTTATAGGAGTAAACTGCCATAGCTACCTAGTTTTTCTTTAGAGACAGGGTCCCCGACTCCCCTGCCTCCCTACCTTGCCACCACAGGGTTTCTCTGTGTAACAGCTCTGGCTGTCCTGGAATTCACAGAGATTTGTCTATTTCTGCCTCTGGAGTGTTGGGATTAAAGGTGTGCACCACCATGCCTGGCTGACAGGGTCTTTTTAAAAATTCTGACCAGCCTTCCCTCCCTCCACTCCTTCCAGTTGCTACCCCCTCCCCACTGCTCCTCTATTTCCTTTCACAAAAAAGTAGGCTTCTCAGTGGTATCAAACAAATACGGCATAACAAAATGCAGTAAGACTAGGCACAAACCCTCATATCAAGGCTGGATGAGGCAACCCAGTAGGAGGAAAAAGGTGTCTTTTTTTTTGTTGTTGTTTGTTTTTTGAGACAGGGTTTCTCTGTGTAGTCTTGGCTGTCTTGGAACTTAGTCTGTACACCAGGTTGGCCTCGAACTCATAAAGATCTGCCTACCTCTGCCTCTTGAGTGTTGGGATGAAAGGTGCGTGCTACCACCATCTGGCTGTCTTTTTTTTTTTTTTTTAATATTTATTTATTGTATTCGTATGGGTGTTTTACCTGCATGTATGTATGTGTACTCCATGTGTGCAGCATCCTGAGGCCAGGGAGGGTATAGGAACCTCTAGAGCTGGAGTTATAATAGGAGGCTGTGAGTCAACAAGTAGGTGCTGAGTATGGAACATGCATCCTCTACAAGAGTAGCCAGTGCTCTTAACTGCAGAGCCACCTCTCCAGCCACCTGGTGATAGACAGGGTTGATGGTCTCATATAGCCTAGGAGGGCCTGGAACCTGTATGTAGTTGAAGATGACTTTGAACTTCTGATTTCCTTTCACTTTACCAGTGATGGGAGTGTAGGTGTGCACAAACATTCCAGGTTTATGTGGTGCTAGGGATGGAATCCAGGGCTTCATGCATACCAGGCAAGCACTCTAACAACTGATTTACATTTCCAGCCCAAATAAAAAGTATTCTAATGCTAATGCTATTATTATTTAAAAGATTTAAAAAAAATTTTATATGTATGATTGTTTTGCCTGGATTTATGTCTGTAAACCATATGTATTCCTGGTGCCCAGTCAGAAGGCTGCATCAGATCCCCTAAAACTGGAGCCAGGGATGTATCACAATATACTACTAAAAACTGAACCCAGGTCCTCTGCAAGAGCAACAAGTGCTCTTAATTGCTTAGCCATTTCTTTAGCCCCCTATATTATTATTCTTTTGTGGTATTGGACATTGAACACAGTGCCTCTTGTGTGCTAGGCAAGTATTCTAATAACATTATTATTTTTATTATTATTTTGTTTGTTTTCAAGACAGGGTTTCTTCTTTGTAGCCATGACTGTCCTAGAACTAGAGATTTGCCTGCCTCTACCTCTCAGTGCTGGTATTAAAGGAATGTGCCATTACTGCCCAGCATAACATTATTTTTTATTTTTTTATATTTTATTTTATTTTATTTTATTTTATATTTTATTTTATTTTATTTATTTTAATTTTATTTTATTTTATTTTATTTTATTTTATTTTTTTGGTTTTTCGAGACAGGGTTTCTCTGTGTAGCTTTGCGCCTTTTCCTGGAACTCACTTGGTATCCCAGGCTGGCCTCGAACTCACAGAGATCCGCCTGGCTCTGCATCCCGAGTGCTGGGATTAAAGGCGTGTGCCACCACCGCCCGGCTAACATTATTATTATTTTTTTAATTTATTTATTATATTTCATGGGCATTGGTGTTTTGCCTGCACTGGAGTTATGGACAGTTGTAAGCTGCCATGTGGGTGCTGGGAATTGAACCCTGGTCCTCTGGAAGAACAATCAGTGCTCTTAACCGCTGAGCCATCTCTCCAGACCCCCGGCTAACATTATTATTTTTTAAAGTTTAAATCAAGAATGAAGCTGGGGGTGAAGGGGGTGGCGCCAGCATATACCTTTAATCCCAGCACTCAGGAAGCAGAGGCAGGAGGATCTCCAAGTTCAAGGCCAGCCTGGTCCACAGAATGATTTCCAGGACAGCCAGAGATACATAAAGAAATCCTTCCTTGAAAAAGCAAAAAGAAAAAATGCTGCTGATATTAAGCTATCTTTGCATTTCTCCAAGATACTGTATCCAATGTTTTTGCTTTCCTTTTTAAATTTTTGGGATAGGGTCCCAAATCCCCCTAAAAGCCTTAAACTTGTAATTCTCCTGTCTCATCCTCTGAATGCTGGAATTATAAGTATGGGGTCATGTTTCTCTGTGAGACGCCTGAGAACTCTGCAGCACTCTTTCTAGTGAAAGCTGTGGGGCTCTGGCGGCACTACTGTGTTGTTGGTAACTCTCCGTTGCTCTGTATAACATTTCAGATGGCAGAGAAAATGTTTATTTCCTAGAAGGCCAGAGGAATTTGCCCACAAGACTTTTTCTGAGATGGGGGTGACCTCTGTTTTTTGGTTGATCTCAGTGATTCTCCTACCTCAGCCTCCTGAGAACAGCCACAAGGCATGTCCACTACATCCAGTTGTATCTTGTGATGAATATTTTTTGATGACATTCTCAGTTTTTCTTTTTCTTTTTTTGGTTTCTCGAAAGAGGCTTTCTTAGTGTAACAGTCCTGGCTGTCTTGGAACTCACTTTGTTAATCAGGCTGGCCTTGAACTCACAGAGATCCTCCTGCTTCTGCCTCCCAAGTGCTGGGATTAAAGGCGTGCACAACCACCGCCCAGCCCCTTGGTTTTTCTTGTGGTTATTGGTCTATGTAATTTCTTGTATGTTTCTATGAGTCAGAACCTGTCACATATATACAAAATATTTTCATTATAGAAATGTGTGGCTGTTTTCCCATACATGGAACTGGGCTGCCACACATCTACTCACAGTGGGGTCGGTCCAGAGGGAGCACCTGGAACATTCTTGGCAAGGGGCTCCTGGAGATCGAGGATGCTGGCAGAAATGGTCATAGCCATTGATAGAAACTCGGCAGAGGTAGCACATCTGGGCACCACAGCGGCAAGACATACGATTGCAGCCTTCTGATTTGATAAGGCCGGTCCCACACTTGTGGCATTTTCTAATGCGAGCAGCAGTCATTTTTTCTTCACTGAGGAAAAAAAAACAAAAACAAAACCAAAAAACCAAAACAACAACTGGAGTTGATAGGGAAGGCAAATGAAAAATAATATGGAAATTAATATAATTTTTTTTCCACATGTAATGACTGAGTCTTCTGGTTATGTCCAAACAGTGAAAAGGGCCTGTGTTTTGGAGTCTGAGAACTATCAACTGTATTACCTTGGGTAAATTTCCCAACTTCCAGGAGACTCAGTTTTTTTCACTTTTAAATTGGGAAAACATAACGCTCTAATGATGTTTTTGGAATCCAAGTAAGAGTTAAAGCCAAATATTTGGCACAATGCCTGGCACTTAACATTTAGAAAAATGACTTCTTCATTCTAGAAATCCTACAGGTTGCTAACACGAAGAAGAAATTCAGTTTCTTCTTAAATCAAATTTTATTTATGCAAAGCTAGTACCTAAGAACTGGGAGGCCAAACCTTATACAACCTGGGCCTCTGAACACTTGGCCTGAGAATGAGCAATCCTATGGCCAGTCTACTACTTCCCTGTTGAAAGAGCATGTCAAAAGTTCACACTCACACAGTCCCCTGCTGGGGATGTCTTTCTATATGCTGTGAATGTGTTGCTCTGATTGATTGATAAATAAAATGCTGATTGGCTGGAAGACCGGCAGGAAGTATAGTATAGGTGGGACAAGCACAGAAGAGAATTCTGGGAAGTGGAAGGCTGATTCAGGAGACTCTACCAGCTGCCACCACGAGAAACAAGATGTAAAGTACCATTAAGTAACGAGCCACGTGCCAACTTATAGAATGATAGAAATGGGTTAATTTAAGATATAAGAACTAGATAACAAAAAGCCTGAGCCATTAGGCCAAACAGTTTAATAAGCGTCTGTGTGTTTATTTGGGTCTGAGTGGCTGTGGGCCTGGGGGGTGGGGGGAAGACACACTGGAGATTAACTCCAGCTACAGTTCCCCTAAACTGAGACTGTTTCTAGAACCATCTGAACTGATAAGGAGGACACACTACTTTTTGCCAGTGACTTCTTGTTGTGTTTGTATTTTTACAGTGCTGCTCCCAATTATAAACCAATACCTTTCACCTTTCTCTGTTACACTGAGGGCCTTCAAAAGGCAGAGGGAAGGGAGGCAGGGTCAGAACAGGTTTGCTACTGAGACAAAGGGTGGCCAGCTACAAGATGAACCAGTGAGGGAGTTCAGCATGATATGCTGCAATCTAAGAGGTGAGTCTAGGCAGGAAGTGCTTCCACTGCACTACAGATATTTAAACACTGCTGCAGTTTCCTCCTTAGACATCAGACCATGTATCTAAAAATAGTAAGATGCATTAGAAAACTGGCTGCTACTTATTTAGGCCCAGTCTTTTAGTGGCCTGAAATGAAGAAAGCAGAACTTTAGCTTGGAAAGAATTTACACCCAGTTCAAGTTACAGAAGAACAGATGATTTCCAAATTTCGTTGAAAAGAAAGACCAAGCTTCATTAATCAATTAATCAGTCAATCAATTAATTAATTTTTTGGAATCAGGGTCTCACTAAGCCTTGGCTGGCCTGGAGCTTCACCACATAGACTCAAGGTTCTGCCAGGATGTAGTGGCACATGCCTTCAATCCTAGCACTTGAGAGGCAAGAGGCAGGCAGATCTGAGTTCTAGGCCAGTCTGGGCTACCAGAGAACCCCTGTTTTGAAAAACCAAAACAACAACAACAAACCAGAAAGGGCAAGAATAGGCTCATACCAAAAAAGAACTGCTACTATGAGAATGTGCTGTTGGATGGAACTGAGAAGCCATAGCTGCTTCTTTTGTTAGAGTGATCCAGCAAGAAGATTGTGATCTAGGCAGGAAAGAGTCCCACAGGATGTGCTTCCAGAAGTAGGACAGGAAGAGAAGCCTGAGGCTGGCTATGTTCAACAGGAAGACTCAGGGACATCCTCTGTGCAGCAAGCTGACACCCCATGATTCTGTCACTACTTGTGCTTCACTACCCAAGGATAATAGGAAGTAATCTTTGGGGTTCCACCCCCCCATGCCAAGATCTTACTATGCAGATAAGGCCGACTTCAAACTTACAGGGACCCACCTACCTCTTTCTCTTAACTGCTGGGATTATAAATGTATACCACAACTAGCTCAGGACAACTTCTTAAAAAAAAAAAATTAAGAAATAGGGTAATAGCTCAGTTGGTAAAGTGCTTGCCATATACAAGCATGACTTGAATTGAGATGTGTGGCAGTACATGTGTCTTAGCCCAGTACTGGAGAGGGAGACAGGAAGATCCCTGGGGTTTGCTGGCTAACTAGTCTTGCTGAATTGATGAGTTTTAGGTTCAATGGGAAACCCTAACTCAAAAAAAAGATAGGGTCTTAGCTGGGCGGTGGTGGTGCATGCCTTTAATCACAGCACTTGAGAGGCAGAGGCAGGCAGATCTCTGAGTTTGAGGCCAGCCTGCACTATAAAGTGAGTTCCAAGATACCATCTCAAAGGCACAGAAAATATATTCAACAAAATTATAGAAGAAAACTTTCCTAACCTAAAGAAAGAAATACCTATGAAGGGCTGGAGAGATGGCTCAGAGGTTAAAAGCACTGACTGCTCTTCCAGAGGTCCTGAGTTCAATTCCCAGCAACCACATGGTGGCTTACAACCATCTGTAATGAGATCTGGTGCCCTCTACTGGACTGCTGTCATACATGCTGTATACATAATAAATAAATCTTTAAAAAAAAAAAAAAACCTATGAGGATACAAGAAGCTTACAGAACACCAAGTAGGCTGGATCCAAAAAAAAAGTCCCCTGGCCACATAATAACCAAAACACTAAACATACAGAACAAAGAAAAAATATTAAGAGCCGAAAAGGAAAAAGACCAAGTAACCAGACTTCTCAATAGAGACTATGAAAGTTAGAAGGTCCTGGATAAATGTTATGCAGACACTAAAAGACCACGGATGCCAACCCAGACTATTATACCCAGCAAAACTCTCAGTCACCATAGATGGAGTAAACAAAATATTTCATGATAAAACCAGATTTAAACAATACCTATCTACAAATCCAGCCCTACAGAAAGCACTAGAAGGAAAAATCCAACCTAAAGAAGCTAAACACACCCATGAAAACTCAAGCAATAGATAATACCACACCAACAAATACCAAAGAAGGAAAATGCAACACTACCACAAAAAAAATAACAGGAATTAACAATCACTGGTCATTAATATCCATCAATATCAATGGTCTCAACTCACCTATAAAAAGACACAGACTAACAGAATGGATAAGAAAACAGGATTCATCCTTCTGCTGCATACAAGAAACACACCTTAACTCGAAAGACAGACACTACCTCAGAGTAAAGGGCTGGGAAAAGGCTTTCCAATCAAATGGACCTAAGAAGCAAGCTGGTGTAGCTATCCTAATATCTAATAAAATAGACTTCAAACTAAAATCAATCAAAAGAGAACAGGATGGACATTACATATTTATCACAGGAAAAATCCACCAAGATGAAGTCTTGATGCTGAATATTTATGCCCCAAATACAAAGGCACTCACATTCATAAAAGAAATATTACTAAAGCTTAAATCGCACATCAAACCCCACACATCAGTAGTGTGAGATTTTAACACACCACTCTCACCAAAAGACAGATCTACCAGACTGAAACTTAACAAAGAAATAAAGGACTTAGCAGATGTTATGACTCAAATGGATTTAACAGATATCTACAGAACATTCCATCCTAATAAAAAATAATATACCTTCTTCTCAGCACCCCATGAAACCTTCTCACAAATTGACCACATGCTTGGCCACAAAGCAAATCTCAACAGATACAAAAACATTGGAATAACCTCCTGTATCTTATCGGATCATCATGCCTTAAAGTTAGATTTCAACAACAACAAAAATTATAGAAAGCCTACAATCTCATGGAAACTGAATAATGCCGACCTGAAACACCAATGGGTCAAGGAAGAAATAAAGAAAGAAATTAAAGATTTCCTAGAATTCAATGAAAATAAAAGTACAACATACCCAAACTTATGGGACACTATGAAAGCAGTGCTAAGATGAAAATTCATAGCTCTAAATGCACACATAAAGAAGACGGAGAAATCTCATACCAACGGCTTAACAGCACAACTGAAAGCTCTAGAACAAAAAGAAACAAACTCATCCAGGAGAAATAGATGCCAGGAAATAATCAAATTGAGAGCTGAAATCAATGAAATAGAAACCAAGAGAACAATACAAAAAAAAAAATTAATGAAACAAAGAGTTGGTTCTTTGAAAAAAATCAATAGGATAGACAAACCCCTAGCCAAATTAACCAAAAGGCAAAGAGAGAGCACCCAAATTAACAAAATCAGAAATGAAAAGGGAGACTAACAACAGACAACGAGGAAATCCAGAGAATCATCAGGTCATACTTCAAAAACCTGTACTCCACAAAATTGGAAAATCTGGAAGAAATGGCAATTTTCTGGACAGATACCACATACCAAAGTTAAATCAAGACCAGAGAAACTATTTAAATAGACCAATAACCCCTAAAGAAATAGAAACAGTCACCAAAGTCTCCCAACAAAAAAAAGCCCACGACCAGATGGTGTCAGTGCAGAATTCTACCAGATTTCCAAAGAACTAATTCCAATACTCTTCAAATTGTTCCACACAATAGAAACAGAAGGAACATTACCAAACTCTTTTTATAAGGCTACAATTACCCTGATACCCAAACCACACAAAGATGCAACAAAGAAAGAGAATTACAGACCAATCTCCCTCATGAACATTGATGCAAAAATACTCAACAAAATATTGGCAAACTGAATCCAAGAACACATCAAAAAAATAATCCACCATGACCAAGTAGGTTTTATCCCAGGGATGCAAGGATGGTTCAACATACGAAAATCTGTCAATGTAATACACCATATAAACAAACTGAAAGAAAAAAACCACATGATCATCTCATTAGATGCTGAAAAAGCCTTTGACAAAATCCAACACCCCTTCATGATAAAGGTCTTAGAGAGATCAGGAATACAAAGAACATTCCTAAACACAATAAAGGCAATTTACAGCAAGCCAACAGCCACCATCAAATTAAACGGAGAGAAACTCAAAGTGATTCCACTAAAATCAGGAACAAGACAAGGCTGTCTACTCTCCCCATATTTATTCAATATAGTACTTGAAGTTCTAGCTAGAGCAATAAGACAACAAAAGGAAATCAAAGGGATACAAATTGGAAAGGAAGAAGTCAAACTTTCACTATTTGCAGATGATATGATAGTATACATAAGTGACCCCAAAAATTCTACCAGGGAACTCCTACAGCTGATAAACTCCTTCAGTAAAGTGGCACGATACAAGATCAACTCAAAAAAATCAGTAGCCCTCCTATGCACAAATGATAAAAGGGCTGAGAAAGAAGTCAGAGAAACATCACCCTTTACAATAGCCACAAATAATATAAAATACCTTGGGATAACACTAAACAAGTGAAGGACCTTTTTGATAAGAACTTTAAATCTCTAAAGAAAGAAATTGAAGAAGGTATCAGAAAATGGAAGGATCTCCCATGCTCATGGATAGGTAGGATTAACATAGTAAAAATGGCAATCTTACCAAAAGCAATCTACAGATTCAATGCAATCCCCATCAAAATCTGAACATAATTCTTTACAGACTTGGAAAGAAAAATACTCAACTTCATATGGAAAAACAAAAGACCCAGGATAGCTAAAAGAATCCTGTATGATAAAGCAACCTCTGGAGGCATCACCATCCCTGACCTCAAGCTCTACTATAGAGCTATAGTAGTAAAAACAGCTTGGTACTGGTATAAAAACCAATATATGGACCAATGGAATCGAATTAAAGACCCTGACATTAATCCATGCACATATGAACACCTGATTTTTGTCAAAGAAGCCAAAACTATACAATGGAAAAAAGAAAGTATCTTCAACAAATGGTACTGGCATAACTGGACGTCAATATGTAAAAGTTACAAATAGATCCATATCTGTCACCATGCACAAAACTCAAGTCCAAGTGGATCAAAGACCTCAACATAAATCCAGTTACACTGAACTTGATAGAAGAGAAAGTAGGAAGTACTCTTGAAATCATTGGCACCAGAGATCACTTCCTAAATATAACACCAACAACACAGACACTGAGCACAATTAATAAATGGGACCTCTTGAAACTGAGAAGCTTTTGCATGGCAAAAGACATGGTCAATAAGACAAAAAGACAGCCTACAGAATGGGAAAAGACCTTCACCAACTGCTGTGGGATGTTCTGTATGTCAAATATGTTGCTCTGATTGGTTAGTAAATAAAACACTGATTGGCCAGTAGCCAGGCAGGAAGGATAGGCGAGACAAGCAGAGAAGAGAGTTCTGGGAAGTGGAGATACTGTCAGCCACCACCATGACAAGCAGCATGTGAAGATGCCGGTAAGCCATGAGCCACGTGGCAAGGTATAGATTTATAGAAATGGATTAGTTTAAGATATAAGAACAGTTAGCAAGAAGCCTGCCATGGCCATACAGTTTGTAAGCAATATAAGTCTCTGTGTTTACGTGGTTGGGTCTGAGCAGCTGTGGGACTGGCGGGTGACAGAGATTTGTCCTGAATGTGGGCCAGGCAGGAAAACTCTAGCTACAACCAACCCCATATCTGACAGAAGACTGATCTCCAAAGAAACTAGACATCAAAATGCTGAACAAGCCAATTAAAAAATGGGCTAGGCCGGGCGGTGGTGGCGCACGCCTTTAATCCCAGCACTCGGGAGGCAGAGTCAGGCGAATCTCTGTGAGTTCAAGGCCAGCCTGGGCTACCAAGTGAGTTCCAGGAGAGGCGCAAAGCTACACAGAGAAACCCTGTCTCGAAAAACCAAAAAAAAAAAAAAAAAAAAAAAGAAAAAGAAAAAGAAAAAATGGGCTAAAGAGCTAAACAGAGAATTCTCAAAAGAAGAATCACAAATGGCTGAAAGACATTTAAAGAAATGCTCAACATCCTTAATCATCAGAGAAATGCAAATCAAAACGACTCTGAGATACCACCTTACACCTGTCAGAATGGCTGTGATCAAAAACACTAATGACAATCAATGTTGGAGAGGATGTGGAGCAAAGGGAACACTCCTCCACTGTTGGTGGGAATGCAAACTTGTACAACCACTGTGGAAATCAGTATGGCAGTTTCTCAGAAAGTTGGGAATTGATCTACCTCAAGACCCAGCCATACCACTCTTGGGCATATACTCAAGGAATGCTCAATCATACCACAAAGATACATGCTCAACTATGTTCATAGCAGCACTATTTGTAACAGCCAGAACCTGGAAACAACCTAGATGCCTGTCAACTGAAGAATGGATTAAGAAAATGTGGTACATATACACAATGGAGTACTACTCAGCAGAGAAAAACAATGACAACATGAAATTTGCAGGCAAATGGATGGAACTAGAAAAAATCCTGAGTGAGGTAACCCAAACCCAGAAGGATAAACATGGTATGTACTCACTCATAAGTGGATTCTAGATATAAAGCAAAGAACAATCAGACTGCAACCCACAGAACCATGGAGGCTATATATATAGCATGGGGGACCCTAGGATGACTGTGGCTTATGATAAGATTTGGTTTCACTCAATTACTGGGCAAGCCTCAATGAAACATTTCTCTATTAGGATAAGAATTTATGATGTCTGTGAGTTCGAGGCCAGCCTGGTCTACAAAGTGAGTTCCAGGAAAGGTACAAAGCTACACAGAGAAACCCTGTCTCGAAAAACCAAAAAAAAAAAAAAAAAAATTTATACTGTATCAAGCTGATAATAGAAAAATAAATAAAAGAGACAGATAGACAGGGACTCATTTTGTATTCTGGCTGGCCTGGAATTTGCTATGTAGGCCAGGCTGACTTCTAAATCACAGAAATCCACCTGCCTCTGTCTCCTTAGTACTGGAATTAAAGATGTGCCCACCATGCCCAGAAAATAAATATTTTTAAAATTGCTTTTAACTCAATCTTTGTATGAGTGTTCTGCCTATACCTATGTGTGTGTAACATGTACATGCTTGGTGCCCATGAAGTTAAAAAAAAGAATGTCTTATTCCCTTGGACTAGAGTTATAGATTGCTGTGAGCCACCAGGTAGGTGCTGGGAAATGAACCTGGGTCTTCTGCAAGAGTGTGCTGGCTCATTTTATATCAACTTGACACAAACTAGAGTTATCTGAAAGGAGGGAACCTCAATTGAGAAAATGCCTCCCTAAGACCCATCTGTATGGCATTTTCTTAATTAGTGTGTGATGGGGAGGGCCCAGTCCATGGTGGGTGGTGCCATTTTTGGGCTGGTGGTCCTAGGTTCTATAAAGCAGGTTGAGCAGGCCATGAAGAGCAAGCCAGTAAGGACCATCCCCCCCTCCTCTCTCCCTGGCCTCCCAATCAGCTCTGGCCTCCAGGTTCCTGCCCTGCTTGAGTTCCTGTCCTGACTTTCTTCAGTGATGGATGGACTATGAATGTGGAAGCGAAAGCCAAAAAAACCATTCCCTCCCCCAGTTGCTTTGGTCACGGTGTTTCATCACAAGTCACCCTGACTAAGACCAAGAGTAATAAGTGCTCTTAAATGCTGAGCCACCTCTCCAGTCCAAATAAAATAGTTTTCAAAACAACAACAAGGAGCTGAAGAGTGACTAAAAAGACAAATATGTACATATACAACACATACCACTCCTCCCACACTTACCCAGAAACAAAACCAAACAATCATTTTGGCTGTAGCTACCCTAACAGTTACTTTGCTAAGGTTTAACTTGTATTTCTCTGATGACTAATGCAATCGAACACTCTAGTGACTGTGCATCACTTCTTCATTTTCTTAAAGAAATACCTATTGAAATTATCTATCTTTGGGTTGGACTATATTTTTTAGCTGCATTCAAGATTTCTATTTGGTCTGCGACTAGCTCTGTGGGAGAGCACTTGCCAGGTATGGGTAAGACCTTAGGTTAAATTTCTAGTATTGAGAATGAACTACAAATGAATACCCCCTCAAACCAAAACCAAAACCCTTCTCTACTTGTTCTTGACCTTTGGCAGTTTGACTCTCATTAATGTGTCTTGTCTTTTTTTTAACCTTTATTCATGTCCTTAAATCTGAGAAGTTTTCACCCATTCTTTCAAGTATTTTTTCTGATCCCTTTTTGTACCTTTAAATAGGAATATAGTATATAACGTGCCACAGGTCCTTTAGGATCTGTTCATTCTTTTTCTTCTTTTCTCTCCATTTTTCCAACTGGGTGATGTCAATTTAGCAATCTTCAATAATCTAATGCCCCCCCCCCCCCAAGACAGGGTTTCACTATGTAGCTCTGGCTGTCCTAGAACTCACTATGCTATGCAGAGCAGGCTGGCCTCAAACTCACAGAGATCCACCTGCCTCTACATCCTGAGTGCTTGGATTAAAGGCGTGTACCACTAAGCAAGGCTCATTATTTTCTTTAATTAATTATTACTTTTTTAAAAATGTAGACGAGTATCTTGCCTTCACATATGGAAGTGTACCACTTGTGTATCAGTGCCCTCAAAGGCCAGAAGAGGGCCTTGGATCATCTCTGAACTGGAGTTACAGACAGTTGTGATGCTGGGAACCCAACTTGGGTCATCTGAAAGAATAGCCAATGTTGTTAACCAGTGAGCCATCTCTTGTGCCCCTCTTTTTTTTTGAGACATAATCTAATACAGGCCTCAAATTTCCTATTTAGATGAAGATGACCTTGAACTCCTGATCCTCCAGTGTTGACAGCCTAAGTGCTAGAATCGGCATGTACCATTGTAGTCAGTTTTATGAAGTGCTGAGAATTCAACTTAGGGCTTTGTGTATACAAGGTAGACCATTTACTAATTTCGTTATATTACTAACCCTCTCTGATTCATTCTTTTGCTCAAATCTGTTATTACATTTTCATAGTTTTTCACTGTAGCTCTTGTAATTTTCTTTTTTTTCCAGAGCTGAGGACCAAACTCAGGGCCTTGTGCTTGCTAGACAAGCGCTCTACCACTGAGCTAAATCCCCAGGCCACTCTTGTAATTTTCAATGGTGTCTTTCTATAATCTTTTATTATGATATTTTCCACTTGCTCACTCACCGTAGAACTAGTTTTTTCTGTCCATGGCTTCTTTTTACTCTCTGACAAAAACGAAAGTTTTTTTTTTTTTGAGACAGGATTTCTCTGTGTAGTTTTGGTGCCTGTCCTGGATCTTGCTCTGTAGACCAGGCTGGCCTCAAACTCACAGAGATATGCCTGGCTCTGCCTCCCGAGTGCTGGGATTAAAGGTGTGCATGCCACTGCTGCCCGGCAAGACAAAAGATTTTAAGGATTTCTATAACTCTGTCCACAGCTTTTTCTCCTGTGAATAGTCCACACTTACCTAGTTTCTTTGAATGCCTTGTAAATTATTGCTGAAAATTGAATATTTTTAATACTGTACGTGGAAATTACAAATCAGACTGCTTCTTGCAGGGTTGGCAGTTAGGAGACTTTTTTTTTGGTTTTTCGAGACAGGGTTTCTCTGTGTAGCTTTGTGCCTTTCCTGGAACTCGCTTTGGAGACCAAGCTGGCCTCGAACTCACAGAGATCCGCCTGGCTCTGCCTCCCGAGTGCTGGGATTAAAGGGTTAGGAGACTTTTAAAAGCTCTTTCCTAAGTATTTTATTTTCTATTGTGTGGGGTGATGATTAGTGACCAGTGCTGGAACTGAGAGAGATTTTTAAGTTCTGGAGCCAAACACATAGAAAAAGTCCTGATCCCTGCTGGCTGGTTCTGACTCTGCATTCCTTCCACCTAGCAAGGCTACTTTTAGCTCCCACTTGCCTTTATCTATCATTTGCATGGTCACAGTGGAAGCCTAAGGCCTTCTCAGATTCGTCTGAAGTGTGGCACCCTGGTCCCCTTGTCATTCATACAGCCTCATAGGTCTCAGGCTGCTGCAACTAGGTCTGTCTTTAATCCTATAAACAAAATCCATGGGGAGGCTGTTCAGTCCAAGGTTTGCCTCTGGCAGCTCCTGCCAAGCTAATTGTTGCTTTAGTGTGAAGGGTGTACTTTTTTCAGCTCCATACACAACCTTTTTTAGCAGTATCATTTTCTTTTGAGTGTATTAATTTTTTTTTAAGAAAAAAACTCTGATGAGTCATGAGGCTGATTTCCTGTGTTCACATGTGAAACCTTTACTTTACTCCATTATTCCCTGACCCTGATTTTGTTAGGCAGGATGGTTTAGTCACTCAAGCTGGAATCCTGTGAACATTATTGAATCCATCTTCTTTCACATTCTCATCTATCAGAGC
The DNA here is from genome assembly GCF_949786415.1 of Peromyscus eremicus. Taxonomy (NCBI): domain Eukaryota; kingdom Metazoa; phylum Chordata; class Mammalia; order Rodentia; family Cricetidae; genus Peromyscus; species Peromyscus eremicus. The sequence goes on along the minus strand of NC_081438.1, from coordinate 28,071,351 downwards.
CTTGACAATTTACCTCTTTAAAGATTCCCTAAATCTGCCAGGCACAGTGGCATCCACCTTTAATCTCAACACTCAGGAAGCATAGGCAGGCAGATCTAGATCTGGAGAGTTCAAGGTCAGCCTGTTCTATATAGCGAGTTCCAAATAGACAGGGCTATGTACAGATCCTATCTCAAAAAACAAACAAATAAGCAAACAAAACACACCACTCTCACCACCACCCCACCAAACCCACGCCCCCCCTTCAGTGTCATGATCCCTTGAGGCTCTATTAACTGTAGTTTGGACTACTGCAGTGGTTTTCTTTTTTTCTTTCCCTTTTTTTGAGAGTCTTTCCTAGTCCATTCTGGTCTTTAGTTCATTGTATAATATGGAATACTTGAGGTTCTATTATAGAATACTGTCCTTTGCTAGGCATGGTGATATACACCTTTAAATCCAGTGCTTGGGAGGCAGAGGCAGGCTGATGCACATAGAAAGTTCCAGGAAAGCCAGGGATGCATACAGAAATACTGTCTTACCATCCCCACCCCCCTAAAAAAAGAAAGCTGTCCTCTGAGCATAGCAGCTGTCACTATTTTCATCTGGTAGCTGTGAATACCCACAGAGTATGCTAACCGAGATTTCAGCTCCCCCCCTCCACCTTTCTCTAATCTCTATGTAATTCTGCCCACACTGCAAGTAGTCTCAAAGTCTTGGGAGGTGTAAGAGTACACAGGAACCAGGTGTGGTGGCACACATCTTTAATTCTAGCCCAGAGGACGAAGAAGCAGGAGGATCTCGGCGAGTCTAAGGCTGGCCAGGGCTATATAGAGAGAACTTGTCTCATAAAACAAAATAGAAAAAGTATACAGAGGACAGAAGCCTAACTGAAGGGATGGAATTCATTTATGCAGCTGCAGGAAGTAGCTTCTCAGGTGAGACTTTTGGTGGGATGGCTGTTTTGGGACTACCCCTGTGTATAAGCAAGCCCAATAAATTTTTGTTTCCTAAGTTGGTCCTTTCTAGGGTGAGTATGTTTACTCCCATCTCTCCAGGAAAAGTTCACATGACAACTTATTTATTCTTTTTGAGAATGTTTTTCTGTGTAGTCCTAGCTGGATCTTACTCTGTAGACCAAGCTGCCCTGGAACTCACTGAGATCCTCTAGCTTCTGCTTCCTGAGTGCTGGGATTAACAGTATGCACCACACAACAACTTCTCATCTTGTTGCTTTCACTTCTCGAATGCTGGGACTGTGGGTGTAGGCCACCCTGCCTAGCTCTTTTTAACCCTAGCCTATTTTCTGCTAAAGCTACTCACCATGTAGCCATCAACTCCAAGGTGTCTGGACCTAACAATGTTGTTTAGGAACATCTGATGGTGGGCCAGATGGACACTAAATAGCTCAGCTCCTCTGGGAAATCTCCTCACTCCTAAAGCCACCTGACAATGACACTTCAGACCTGACTCTAAGCCAGAGGACATACAAGGAGAGAAGAAGTTTGATAAGACCATGAGAAAGTAGTTAATGTCAGAAGGTATTTTGCAGGCCAATTGTCTTTGTCAGAAGTCACCAACATGGTATGCTGTGCCAGCACTTGGGAGGCAGAGATGGGAAGACTGTGGGTCTGGGGCCAGCGGGGCTCTGTGGTGAGCTCATGGGAAAAGCAGACCTTCTATGGATCAGATCTGTTGGGGGACCGTCTATCTGGCAACAGACATCACAGACTTATTGCCAAATTTTGTTAATGATGACAGGGACAAATGCTAAGTAAGAGCTAAGTACTTAGGGCTGAAACACACGATTCCAAGGACAGATTTGCTTGAAAATACACAGACAGACAAAGCAAGTATGGCAAAATGCCATAACCACTGGGTGTTTATTCACTAGTATTTCTACTGTGGATACCTGAAATTTGTGCTGCTGAGTATCCCACTAAAGCCTCACATATCTAAGCAGAGCTGCACCACCAGTTGGATGCTTAAATATTTTTGTAAGATAGAGAAAGTGAATTTTTAAAAAAGCAGATGGTTCGGTGGTTAGGAGCACTTGTTATTGCAGAGGATACTGGGTTTGATTCCCAGCACCTACATTTCGATTCACAACCATCCAAAACTCCAGTTCTAGGAGATCTAAAGTCCTCTCCTGACTTTCTTGGGTAGCAGGCACGCACAAGTGCACATATATACACGCAGGTAAATATGTATACATATAAAAAACATTTAAAAAAAAGCTACCATAGCTTTCATCATTACAAAGTTAAGGTGTATTTTACTCGGATTCACACTGCTCTAACAAACTACCTGGGTCTAGGCAATTACTAACTAAAAAAGTTTATTTAGTTCATAGTTCCAAAAGTTCAAGAACAAAATGACATCTACTGGGTTGTGGTGACAATCTTGAGGTGGATGGCTCATAGCAGGGAAACACGCAGTAGAGACCACGTTTACTTTTCCTCTTCAGTTGAGAGGGTCTACGTAGGGCTGGTCTTGAATTTGTCATTCTCTTTGCCTCTGTCTCCCTATGGCTGGGATAACAGGTATGCACCATCATGCAGGGCTTTTTTTTTTTGGGTAAATTTGCAGTTTTGTGAGCCACATTCCACAGCCTCAGTTTCAGTTTACTGCCTTTTTTTTGGGGTGGGTTTGAAACAGGGTTTTTCTGTATAGCCCTGGCTGTCCTGGAACTCAAGAGATTCACCTGCTTCTGCCTCCCGAGTGCTGAGATTAAAGGTGTGTGACTCTACCACCTGGCAAACTTACTCTTTTTAAACAGTCTGTTCTAATGGGACGACTTTGGTTCTGTGAGAGCTACATTAATCTTGTCCAAGGGTAGTGCCCGCCCACCCACCCACCCCAATGACCTTCTAGTAGACACACTCTCCCCCCCCCCTCCCCCAAGACAGGGTTTCTCTGTGTAGCCTTCGCTGTCCTGGAACTTGCTCTGTAGACCAGGCTGCCCTTGAACTCACAGAGATCTGCCTGTCTCTACCTGTGCTGGGATTAAAGGCATGCACCACCACCATCCCAAGAGATCCCACTTCTTAAAGGTCCTGCTACCTCAACCCACCACATTAGGGGCAAAGCTTCTAGTACATGAATCTTTAAGAGAAACACTCAATTATACCCAAAAGCCTAATGTAAGTTAGGCGAATGTTCTACACCTAGCCTTCTACACAGTTTTGCTTTGTGTGTGTGTGTGTGTGTGTGTGTATGTGTCTATATTTTTGAAACAGGGTCTTATTCTGTAACCTAGTGTAGACTCAAACTACTCTTCCAGCCTTAGGCTCCTAAGTGCTGGGATTATAGGCCTGTGCCACCACACCCAGGTCAGAATAGTGTTTTGCCAGGGTACCCAGACCTCATAGCATTTCCCTGTGTACACCTTGAGCTTTCTTATTTTTGCTACTTGGCAACAAGCAGGATCCCCCAGGTCATTGGAGGAAGGGTTACATGTTGAGGAGGGTAAATTAAAACTACCTAAAACCAGTACCCAACTCTCACAGACATCTTACAGATTGTAGGCACCACTAACTTCAAGGTTTAGAATGCTGATTATCCTTACAGGTTCTTTACTTCTCTGTGTGGCCTGCACAGAAGAATGGGCCTAGGAGAGCAGTATATCAGGTATGCTGCAGATGCCTCATCAGGTACTGAGTAGCTGCAGCTGCTCTTCCAGATGCTATTCTTACTGTACAATAAACAGCTCCTGGCAACTGGCACATAGCTACTGATATGGAAAATGCTTTTATTCTTTTGTTCAATGCTAGAGAATAGCAGCTGACAAGGATCTTATTTGTCACCCACCAAGACAATATACCAGTCTGTGACTCAAGTGACACATAGACAGATCTAACCTGATGAATAGAAGCAGCAGGTGATCTAGAATGTACTGATATGGGAAAGTGGCGTGTGCCATCTCTACAAAGTTCTAGTGGTTGGGAGGCCAGGTCTGCCTCAGGGCAGCCTTCCCAAAAGCAAGCGAGTGCTGTGTACCTCCACCCTCTTCCATGTACAGTGAAGCATATTTGGGAGGCACTTTTGGATTCTAGAACTGACAGACATTGTACTGGATGGTCCACTCTGATAGGTTTGTTGATCTAGAGAACTGCCAAGCTGACGAAGTTCTGCATACTCCAAGTGTCCAGGGCTATCAGAAAAAACCAAAAACCAAAAAACCAAAAACCAAAACCAAAAACAGAATGAGAATGCCTACTTTAAAACAACCAGTTTCCCTAAGAAACATCCATGGACTGCTGGCTGTATAGCTGGGCTGTTGGCAAGATTCAGCTCTTTGATATTGAGGATCAAGGTCTCCATTTCTTTGGGGCTGCAGGGTAAGGGTTGCTCTTAGCTTTTAGGAGCTACCTCACTCCTTGGCTCAGGGCTCCTCCCTCCAGCTTTAAAGGCAGCAATGGGAGGTCAAGTCCTCATGTTTACAAAAGCCCACAATCAAAGCATCTCTTGTCTGACTACTTTCTAGTCAAGAACCCCTAATCAGAGGAGTTCACTGAGAATTTCCCCACTTCAAGGAAGGTCCATAACTTTGAACACATTCGTAAGATTCCTTTGTCATCTGCAAGGAGAACATCCTGGAAACTACCAAAGTTATGACACGGAGAACAACCAGAAGTCACATGCATTCAAGTCCCTGCTATACTACTTACTACCTATGTGACAGTGGTTACGCTACTTGTGTTTTCCTTGTCTCAAATGCAACACTTTCTAAGCAACAAACTCCCATGCCCATTCTCCATATTTAAGATGAAAATGAAGTCATCCACCTCGAGGCCATATACAGTGCCAGGCTGTTTCCTTGAGGAAAAGCTGCCTGCCTAATAACCTTCTTTCCTATACACAACTACGCACAGGATAACACCACATATAAGGAGTCAGTGTGACCTAATGGGACACAGTCCACCAGCCTGGCAAAGCTGGACTCTTTATAAAAGAAACAGACTTCTGTAGCACTTAAGTGACTGCATTTTCATATGTTAACATTTAGAAATTTCAGGGAGGAGGGATTATATGAGCAAGGGGGAGGGTTTGTCAAGATTATGATGGAGAAAACCACAGAGACACTTGACCCGAGCTAGTGAGAACTTACGAACTCTGGACTGACAGCTGGGGAACCTGCATGGGACTAAACTAGGCCCTCTGAATGTGGGTGACAGTTGTGTGGCTTGATCTGTTTGTGGGGCCCCTGGCAGTGGGACCAGGATTTATCCCCAGTGCATGAACTGGCTTTTGTTGGAACCCATTCCCTACGGTGGGATACCTTGCTCAGCCTTGATGCAGCGGGGAGGGGCTTGGGCCCACCTAAACTTGGTATGCCAGACTTTGTTGACTTCCCAAGGGATGCCTTACTCTTTCTGAGGAGGGGGTGAGGTGTTAGGGGAGCAGGAGATAGGGAGGGAGGGGGAACTGTGGTTGGTATGTAAAATATATGAAGACCTGTTATACCTGCTTACTGGATAGATAGTAAGGAGAAATGAGTGCCTAATTTTTATCAAACACATACAAGCCAGACATTCCATAGTACCACCTGACATTTGAATAGCTATAGGTTGTAGAAACAAAGATATAGGCTCTGGGGTTAGGGTCCTGCCAAGGATTCCTCTGTGCAGGGGTGGCTCAAGCTGGTACTTCCCATAGAACCCTCTGCTCTTTGCAGGGCCAGTTCAGCCATCACATTACTCACATAGATGTCCGGTACTTGATGTCATCCTTTTCTGCCAGCTCTTCACAGGTGAGGCCATTATGCTCTTTCCAGAGTCCTTGACACTTCCTACAGGTCTCCTGGGGATGGAAGACAGATATACAGTTTCTGGTGAGTGGGTGCCATACAAGTGTCTGTTTACAAAATGTCTATGAAATGCGCTTTTTGGGACTCTGAGTCTCTGAGAGCTGCTGTCTCAATGAGCAAGGCTGCTTCTAAAGACAGAGCAGCAGCAGAAGAGAGAAGTATCAGAGTTACATGGTAGCAACTGCCTTGGGAGTATCTACATTTTGGAAGTGGAAGCAGGAAGATGGAGTCAGCTGGTGGTGGGGCAGATATAATTAGCTTGCAAGGACACTGCAGTATTAATGGCCCCAGGTGGTTGAAAGGGGGTCGGGTGGGGTGGATTGAATGAAAACACAAGATTTTTCAATGTAAGCCTTTTGTGTTCACCAACGTCTGCCCCAAGACATGGTGCCATGTAGCCCTGGCTTGCTTGAACTCGTGTAGCTAGGGATTACCTTGAACTGTTTTTTGTAAAAAAAAAAAAAAAAAAAAAAAAAAATTCCTTTATTTTTAAATAAAAGATTTATATATTTATGTATGCATGTGGATGTTTTGTCTGCAAGCACATTGCATATCAGAAGAGGTTAATATATCCCATAGGACTACAGTTATAGACAGTTGTGAGCCACCATATGGGGGTACTGGGAATTGAACTCAGGACTTGAGAAAAATAGTCAGTACTCTTAACTACTGAGCCATCTCTCTAGACTCTTGTCTTGAACTTCTGGTCTTCCTGTCTATAGATGCTAAGATTATAGGTAGGTGGCATCACAACTCATTATTTTGTGCTTGGGATGAAGCAAAGGGTCTTGCGCATGGTGAGCAATAACTCTACCTACTGATGTACATTTCTAGTCCTCTTTTGCACTTTTAAACTGTATATGACATATATGTGCTAATAACAGAAGTAACATTTAATTTTAGGGATAAAAATGATATGGATAACGAGAGTCTGGAGCATGCACACTCTTTTTTTCCCCGACAGAGTTTCTCTGTGTAGCTTGGAACTTGTCTTGGAACTCACTTTATAGACCAGACTGGCCTCGAACTCACAGAGATCCGCCTGTCTTTGCCTCTGCCTCCCGAGTATTGGGATTAAAGGTATGGGCCACCACCGCTTGGGTGGAATGTGGTTCAAAGGATTCAATCAATGGTATGGGGGTACAGATGAGTTCATGGGATAGTACACATGTCAGTGTCACTGCTTCCAAGGGACATAGATGTTTTCTCTCTCCACTGCTTTCATTCCATTCAGAAAACAGAGCTACATCAGTACTGTATATAATTAGTTTCCAACAAAATCTGTAGTTGTACAGAACTGTTATTTTTCTTTGAACTTTAGTTATTTGTTTGCTCATTTATTTATTCACTCTATCTATCTATCTATCTATCTATCTATCTATCTATCTATCTATCTATCTATCTATATTTTATGTATGAGTGCTCTGCATGTATACCTGCACACCAGAAGAGGGCATCAGATCCCACTATAGATGGTTGTGAGCCACCATGTGGTTGCTGGGAATTGAACTCAGGACCTCTGGAAGAGCAGTCAGTGCTCTTAACTGCTGAGCCATCTCTCCAGCCCCCAACACAGAACGGTTCTTAAAAGATCTTGTGTGACTAGGCACGGTGGCATACACCTTTAATCTCAGTACTTGAGGGAGAGGCAGAGATCTCTATGAATTCAAGGCCATGGTCTACATAGTTCCAGGACAGCCAGGGCTACATAGAAAGAACCTGTCTCAAAAAAGAAAAAGAAAAAAAGACCTTGTGACTATTCCAGGAAAGTGGCATAAACAACAGCTGGAAAACAGATGAGCTTGTGTTTGGATCCTGTCCTCCTCCTAAACAAAAACAACAAAACCACCCACCAGAAACAACAGCTTGAAAACAATACATAGCAGAAAAGCCTGGTGAGTCAGATCTTAATTCATGGCCTGTCTTGTGAAGTGAAGAAACCCCATTCTCCAGGTTACACCCAAGGCCACAAAATAGCCTGTCCACACTGGAGTCTATGGTTCAAGAGGGTCAAAGGGAAGTCCTCTGGCTTGTATTCAATACCACAGTGGCCAGCCTGTCGGTTATATTCCTTCACAGTAAAGGGCCCAGGGGTTCCAGAGAATAAACCTCAATTGTATTCTGAAGAGGCACTGTAGCCAGACACTGAAACCCACAATTAAAATAAGGGGAGCACAGAGTAGGCTAGGCAGAGTTATCAAATGGAACTCTCTGCATCATCTCTTCCCAGCCCATCCCTTTCCTGGTGACTTCAGCATAGGAGGAAGAGAGGGGACACAGGTGCTGGCTAACCTAGGCAACTCATTAAAGGAGCTGCTACCAGCTGCTGCTCGTTAGGAGCCTGCTGCCTAAGTTTTATGGGGCCCATGGGTCCTTGAAATGCTAAGATATCTTGCAATACAGAAAAAACATAGGTGGCTGGGGAGATGGCTCAGTTGGTAAAGTGTTTGCACTGCAAGCATTAGGATCTGAGTTCAAACCCCAGAACCCACATAAAAAAAGCCAGACATGGTAGAGAGTACTTGTAATCTTAGTTCTGGGGAGGAAGTGCAGGTTGATCCCAGAGACCTTATAGCCAGCCAGCCTACGTAATTACCTGAGTGTTTAACGAGCAAAGCAGATTAGAGTCTGTTTTGGCTGAGGAGGCCTAGGTAGGATGACTGTTAAATTCAAAGCCAGGATAAGATAAATAGTGAGTTCAAGGGCAAAATATGCACTACATAGCAAGTTTCTGTCCCTCAAACAACATCAAAAGACAAACAAATTTAGTTTTAGATGACTCTATGAGAGAGCTGAAATTTCTTCTCAGAAACATAGTTTCCTCAAAAATCATCAAATGTCCCTGGACCATCATCTCACCCACAGCCTAGCATTATACAAGGGTCTCTTTAGTCTGCAGAGGCCGCAGCAGGCCCACCAACCACTCTTTCCAGGCCATTGTGGCTGCTTGTATTCTAGGCATTCAGATTCTACTACCCCATCTTCGAGTCTCAGAGTCAGAACACAAGACAAACTGCTCTCTTGTTTTGATAGATTCTTCCAGCTAAATCTTCCAACTTGTTCTCCAGAAATTAGGGAGTTACAGACCCAGTTCTAGGGCACAATATAATCTGAGAAATTCTAGATTTCTGTTGTTATCCAAGGGGATACACACACACACACACACACACACACACACACACACACACCAACAACAACAAAAAAACAAACAAAACCCCCCAAAACCCAAAAACCAAACAAAAACAAAAAAACTAAAACAACAACACGAAACACAAAAACAGAAAAAAAAAAAAAACAACAACAAAAAACCTCACAACAAAAACCACCAACTCCGGTCAATTCCCTGAGGCCTCTAAGAGAAAGATGAAACACCTGACTCCACTAATGCTTAGCCAACTCAAGGGACCACAGGAACACAGGCTTTCAGGCCACCTGTGTCCTCCAGCTATTAAAGATGCTAGTCCTCCCCACTGCCATCCCCCAAAAGCCACGTTGGTTAAAGCCGAAAGATCTAGAAAGACACTAATTTAAAGAGCCTGTGACAGATGCAGGAAGCTGTGAGAATCAATGAAGCTCACAGTTAAATCAAAGTCCAGGCAGATTCAGTGAGTTTTCTTTTCCTGGAGGAAGTCACTGGAGGCTCCAGGGACTTCCTTTTCTCCCAGGTATGGAGGATATAACACCAGCAGGAGCCCGATCCTCATCCAAAATTTCAGTAGCTAGTTAGTTCAGCAAACCAAGCAGGGTGCAGTGGCATGAGGTGACATAGTGTGGACGCATACACATGTATACCCAGTGTGAGAGGGGTGGTGGCAAGTGTACTCTAAGGAGCTGACAATGTCTTTTTTTTTTGTATTCATTTGTTTTTTTGAGACAGGAGAGAACTGAAGATTGTCTTCTGACTTCCATGTGTACTCCAAGGCATAAGCTCCTGCATGCACACTTGTGCACACATACACATCACCAATAATGAAAATATAAAGTGAAATTTTCATCCTATCCTTTTATATTTTTTAGGTATGTCTGCAACACAGCTAACAACAGCATAACCATATGTAGTTATAAATAAGCTCATGTTTAGGGGAGTCTTCTGCTCTACGTAGTTCTGACAGAGTGAGCATTCACAAAGTTGTGTGTCTGCTCCTGTTGATACCAGGTAGCCAAGGATAGGATGCAATAGGCAAAGTATTTGGCTGTAGCTGTATTTCAATATACCCCACGATGGACTGAAAAAGTTGAGACCAGAGGTGGAAGATACTTAACAAGCAAGTGGAAGAGAGTTTTTGACTTGTGACACTAGCTGGGTTGAAACATATGGTGAGTGGCACAGGATGAGGGCTGGTCTTAGCCAGGGCTGAAGTTTCTACCACTTGTAAAATGTTAAGGCTGTGGCAGTGGGCAAGAGCAACTCAGTTTCTGTCTTCTTGGAACTTATGGGTTTTTTTTTTTTGTTTGTTTGTTTGTTTGGTTTCTCAAGACAAGGCTTCTCTGTGTAACAGCCCTGGCTGTCTTGGAAACTCACTCTGTAGACCAGACTGGCCTTGAACTAAGAGATCTGCCTCTCAAATGCTGGGATTAAGGGCATGTATCACCATGGCCTAGCAACTTATGTTTTAGGGGAACACAGTATGCAGGATCCAGAGCTGTCATGTAGGCAGGGCATGGCACTGAAACAGCCATATCCAGTCAAGCCCAGTGGCTGAAGAGGTCTGTGGAGGATGAGATACTGAGGTTGAGCCCAAAAGGTAAACAGGAGTCGGCTAGTGATAGGAAAGTGCATGCTGAGGCATGGTAGAAGAGAGGAGACTTGGGTTAGCAGGCTGCTGGTGCTAAGGCTACAGGAAATCAGGAGGAATGGGAAGGAAGTATGATGACTTGATGGCTGCAGTGGCAGAGATATTGATCTGATGCCTTCCTCTGGCCTCCCTGGGCTCTAGCATGCCCATGGTGAACATAAACTCAACCCAGGTTCACATACAAACACAAACATAAATGAAAAATAAATCTTTAAAAAAGGAGGGTGGGTAGTACCCCAGATTTTTGGAACTAGAAATGACAGCTGCCAGGTACTGAAAATGCAAACATCTTCCAAAAGGACACACTGTAAGGACGTCTCACTGAGTTTTTTTGTTGCAAGATTTAATATTTTTCATTTTTAATTACATATATCTGTGTCTCTATGGGCACAAGTGCGACTGCTTACGGAAACTAGGGGCTTCAGGTCCTGGTTGAGATGGGAATTACAGGTGGTTGTGAGATACTTGATGTGGGTGCTGAGAACCAAACTTAGGAACTTGAGTCGCCTGTAAGAGCATCAAGTGTGTTTAATTCATCTCTCTAGCCACAAGTCCTCTTATTTAATTTTCACAGTAACTCTGTGAGGAAAACTCTGTGCCATTAGACCTATATAGGTATGTGTTTTGAAGTAAATGAGAAAGGAAACGAAGAAAGTCACATTACTTGGCCAAGGCCATGGAACTATAGACACAATTCAGCCTGGCTCCAGGTAGGCTTGCTCCTTCCCCTCTGTTCCCACTGTGTGGTATTTGCTGGCAAGAACAGATCATTGTTTAGCAAAAAACTCGAGGCACAGGGCATGAGACAAGCCATGAAGTGCCAATGGGATCTCGTGTAAAGAGGCCACAGATGGGCAACTGGCAAGTCTGCCCAGTTGCAGCTGTGCAGGACGGTGCTTCCTGAATGGGCTTCCTGGAGAGCTGAGAATGACACAGTGAACAGCATGATGGAATGGGATCAAATATGAGGCTACTCTTTCTTTCAGATCATCATAGGAGCTTGCTAATCAGAGTATCCTTAAACTGGTCACGTGCAAGGAAGTGGCTGTACTTCCTACCTTCAGCCTTTGCACATCTGGTGGGGCAATAGAAAAAAGTATGTACAAACGAAGACAGGCTCAATGTGTGTTTTCCACATTAGAGCCAAGGATCAGTCAGTCATTTCCCATTGCTGGCCAGCCCTGGATCCTTCCTGTGAATACTCATCAACTGTCTCTTCAAGTGTATCCTGCATAATGGGCGTTAATAGCTTAGATGCAAGATTGTAAAACATCAGTAGTGAACTTCTGCCCTCTGGGGTTCTCCCATTGTGCTGTAAGCCTGTATTTAAGAATTCCTCCCTCCTTCAATAAACGGCAAAAAAGACAGCCAATGGCAACCTACACATATTTCTTGGGCCTTTGGATTACACATTGTCCTTTTCCTATATAATTTTAATAAACTTACTAACTTGGCTTCTCAAAAAAAAAAAAAAGTGGCTAGGAAGCTGGGCTGTGGTGGCACACGCCTTTAATCCCAGCGCTTGGGAGGCAGAGCTAGGAGGATCTCTGAGTTCAAGACCAGCTTGGTCTACAAAGCGGCTAAGACTCTGACATTAGAATTTTTTAATTTTTATTTTTTGGGAGTCTCACTATATAGTTTATAGCCCATGATCCTCTTGTATCTGCCTCCTGAGTCCTGGGACTTTAGACATGCCCAGCTGTAGCATTTGCTGATTATTATGATTACTACTGTCACAGAATTGGGTCAAAGTTCTGGTTCAGAGTGATATTCAAAATGGTAATAATTTCTGCACTGAAAGTAATGAAACATTTTTACTCGCCCATTCTTGCCTCTTCATCCAGTGCTATTGAATGTCAAGCCATCTGGCAGGGCTTCTCTCTACAAAGGGCTGAGAGGAGGGCATTATGAGGCCCTCCCTTCTCCATCTCCCTCTAGGCTGATGGGCCAGTATCAGGCCTTGGGGTCTTCTGAGGACTGAGCATGAAGAGGTCAGGCCAGGCAAGCTAGGGCATTTGGTATAGTAGCTTCCCTTTCCTTTAGACTGACAAGAAGGTCCCATACAGAGAGGTTATTGTTGATCAATCCTGAGGGTATCTGGGAACGTTGTTGTATACAGAGAGAATTTAAGAGGATCCAGAGCTGGAGTGAGAAGTCTGGAGAATCAACTGACTAGCCAGTACCTATGGCCAAGACCTCTTGCCAATGCCTACATCCTCTACATCTACTGATGGCATAGCTGTTTCAACTGTCACGGCATCTGGGAAATCTTGACAACCTGGAAAAAAAGCTGGTGCTCTTTCCCTGAATTCCTGGGGCACTTGGCTTATAGTATTCCTCCCCTCCACCTTTGAGTCAGGGTTTCTCTGTGTAGCCCTGACTGTTTTGGAACTTGCTCTGTAGACCAGACTGGCCTCAAACTCAGATCTGCCTGCCTCTGCCGCCTGCATGCTGGGACTAAAGGCGTGCACCACGACTGCCCAGTTACATGCATGTTTTTTAGAAACGGTCTCACTGCAGCCCAGGCTGGCCTTGTATCAAGCAAGCCTCAGCTTCCCAAATGCTGGGTTATATGACCCTGGTCTTCTACCACTCATTCTAAAAGTGTTACTTGACAATCAGCTCATATCTTTCCAGGAAGCTGCGCTCTATATGCAGGGGTTTTTCATTGTTTCAAAACAAACCATATCTCAGAAACTTCAACCTGGGTGTGGCCTGCCAAATACTATGAAATCTTACAACGATCCTTTGTTTTCTCTCTAGTCTTCTGAAGCAAAGAATTTCTGAAGGAAAATATTGCCCTTAATTTCAAAATATTATATAAACACACTAATTCTAAAGTATGTGTTGCACTATTTCTCTACAGTAAAGGAACCACTCAGCATTACTCCCACAGGCTAGAAAGTCAAGCATTCTTTCAGGAAGATCTGGATTTTCTACCCCAATGCTGCCCTCTAGGGACAAGAGGTTGTAAGAGCACATTGGTACTACTTTGGACCCTTAGATATCAGAGCCACATGGACTAGTTGGTCCTTTCTGTACAGTTGGGATCAGAGTTCTGAGATTAAGTGGCTGGCAAAGTCTTCCTGGCATCAAAAACAGTTCAGTTTACCTTTATCAGAGCTGACTTCAAATTAAACCCACCAATCTCCTCCCAGAAGTTATTAAAATCAATCTAGTTTCTCTGAGGCCCTTTAGCAGATCATCTGTTAACACCTGGGCAAGAAGACACTTACACAGAAACTTAGAAACAAAACATCTGAGTTCCTTCTAGGAACTCCAGGTCCTGTTCTGGGGAATAAAAGAATACAATCAATTTGTGCCCACCAAGTTATACTGGAGGAGGATGGTGACATGTTAAGTAAGTGAAATACAAATACAGGAAAGACAGGAATTGTAAGTACTAAGGGGATAAATGATGGAAGGTAGGGTACAGGGCTGACGTTTACAGTCATGAGATGGGTAGCAGGGAAGGCCTGTAATGAAGTAAAGTGTGCAGAAGCCAAGGTGGTATGTCTTGTGATGTCTCAGGGAACTGGGAGGAGAGAGGCAGGAGAGACTAGTCAAGAGAATCAAGCAAGGGGATATGGGGGTATGAAGCTGCCTAGTTTTGGCATGTGGTAACTAGAGCCTGGCTAGCACCCAGAGTAGGCAGACGATACAGTCTCCCTATAATGATTGTGCATAAGCTAATTCTAAAGAACCTGTATCTGCTGGCTGCTCTTCCCAGGGGGACACTCTCAGGCTTAAGCCACACCTCCGCTGGCTTGAGGCCTTGCCCACCTCTGCTTTGTGCCCAGGGGTTCAGTTCTCACAGCCCTGAAAGGGCAGGAGGGAAGAGGTCATGACTCAGGCCCTTTCAGAGGCATCTGCCTATTACATAGGCTCCATACAATTGGAGTTTGTGGAGTCCAAGTTACTGTAGTTATGACTTTAAGAACTGTAACCCCTGGCCAAACACCCTAACTGTTGTGCTAGAACTCTCATCCAATGATTGATGGAAGGAGCTTTGGGAGTCCAACTGGTGAGAAAGAGGAGGGATTATATGAGCGAGAATTGTTGAGACCATGACTGGAAAAAGCACAGGGACAAATAGCCAAACTAGTGGAAACACATGAACTATGAACCAATAGCTAAGGAGCCCCCAACTGGATCAGGCCCTCTGGATAAGTGAGATACTTGATTAACTTGAATGGTTTGGGAGGCCCCCAGGCTATGGGACCAGGTCCTGTCCTTAGTGCATGAGCTGGCTATTTGGAACCTGGTACCTATGCAGGGACACTTTGCTCAGCCTGGGCAAAGGGAGGAGGGGACTGGACCTACCTCGATTGAATCTACCAGGCTGAGCTGAATCCCCAGGGGAGTCCTTGCCCTGGAGCAGATGGGCTGGAGGGAGGCTGGAGGAGGGAGGACAGGGGAATCCATGGCTGATATGTAAAATTAAATTAAATTATAAAATAAATTAAAAATAACAACAACAAAACCCAAAACAACAACAACAACAACAACAACAACAACAGAACTGTAACCCTTTGGTAGGTTGTGAAATCATCCCATAAGATCATGATCAGTGGGTTTTGAACTAGGATAGAAAAGTGTGCATTCCACATACCAACTGTTTTGTTGAACTGTTATTTCAGTTAGACATTTATATACTCATGCACTGACTTTACGTTATGTAAAAATGTTCATAAGTTAATATAGATTTAATCATTCAAAAATTGGTTTAAAATAGTTTAAAATGATGGGGCTGGAGAGATGGCTCAGCAGTTAAGAGCACTGTCTGCAGCCAGACAGTGGTAGCACATGCCTTTATCCCAGCACTAGGGGAACAGAGGCAGGCGGGTCTCTGTGAGTTTGAGGCCAGCCTGGTCTACAGAGTTGAATTCTAGGACAGCCAGGGCTACACAGAGAAACCCTGTCTCGAAAAAACAAAACAAAAAAGCACTGTCAGCTCTTCTAGAGGACCTGGGTTTAATTTCCAGCATCCATATGGCAGCTCTCGACTGTCTGTAAGTTCCAGAGGATCCAACACCCTCATACAGACATACATGCAGGGAAAATACCAATGCACATTTAAAAAAAAAAAAAAAAAAAGAAAAGAAAAGAATAAAAAGTACCTGAGGCTCATTCTTATACTGAGAAGTCACTAGGATTACTGGGAGGAAGTGGAAGAATACTGCACGAACACCAAACAGAAACAGGGGCTTATTAACTGTGGCCAAGGAGCAGGTGATGTGGTAGGAAGTGGGGGACCTAACTAACAAAAGATACTTCAAACTCAGAAATAAACACTGCAGAGTTTGCTTCTGCTCACTGCCTGGGATACTCTGGGCTTCCCAGAGTTTGCTGGGAATCTTGGCCTGGCAGGAGCAGCTAGCAAATCCAGCTTGTCCCTGCTCAGCCTCCACTGTCATCATCCCCAGAAGGAAGATGATGACTTGGGCCAAGTCACAGCCTAGAGTCAACATTAAAGCCATGCTAGTTCCAACAGGGTAATGGGCAAAAGAAACAGAACAGGATCCACAGCACATTCTGTCCTACAAGAAAGCCACAAGCACAGACGCTCGCTCTTTCAAGATACACATCCAAGGACATATAGAACATTTAAAGTGGGGCTTAAGGGGAGTAGGATTAGAAAAGCAGAGAGGTAGCTAAGTGGTAGAGTGCTTGCCTAGCATGTACAAGAACTAGGTATGATTCCTAGTACCAACAAAACAAAACAGAACCCAATAAACCTGAGAGGGGGGCCCTTAAAAAGGACAGTGCTGACAGTATGCTTTGGGGAGAGGTCAAATTCAGATTTACAGTCCTTTGTGTTTTGGCTCTAACAGCTATTGCTAGCTACGTTTTTCTCAATAATTTGAACAGAGGTGTGTAACTCCTGGGTTAGCCATGTCATCAGAAACCAGGCATTACCCAGTGGGGCATGAGTACAAGAAGGTGTTCATTCTGGGGTTCAGTCTTCTGTCATCTTTCTACTCTGGTCAGACTTGGGAATCTATTTCACTGACTGTCTAAAACTAAATTTTTACACTAAGAAAATTAAAACAGAGAGCGCTTGCCTAGCAAGTGTAAGGCCCTGGGTTTGGTCCTCAGCTCTGAAAAAAAAAAAAAAAATTAAAACAGTAGGAATTAGCATACACTCAGAAAGACTTGTCCTGTTAACTGTAAGGGGAGCTACGGAATTGTGACTCTGTATTTCTTAGATGCCTGTAGAGATATTCTAAATATTAACACTGTTTATTTTCAACCATTTGGGAAAACATTCTTAGTGTTGGGCCCACAATTCAAACATTTCCTTATAATTAGTGGCTAAGGTATCAGGGTACACCATTGGTTCCTCTGAACTGAGACCTGGGGCAGCAGCTGGGAGTACTGTGTATAGTGTGTAGTACTGTATGTCCCACTCTGTATATCTGCAGAACTGCTATGTCTTTGTGGAGTCTTCGTGACTGTTTTGGTCAGTCTGTTCCTGTTTTCAGTGGCCTCTTTAGCCTAGCCCACAAATTCCCACTTTCTTCCCACTGAGGACTAGAAATCAGAGTGTTGGACATTCAAGTATGAATCTGAAACAAGAACAGACTTGTAGAAGGCAAGCTCCTGCCTGTACCATGGACTAGGTGACCCACCTGAAGCTTCAAGGTTGGTCAGCTTAGGTCTTGCTCAGTGTGGATGATGAGAAAGGCACAAACTGATCTGGTTAACCCTTTTCAACCTGCCTGTACCCACCTCCTACTTTGGTGATGGTAGGGAGGGTCTATTGTTGTCTCTGGCTGCAAGGATATGGGGCAGTGCCCTGGTATCTTGAGGAGAAGAAAAACATAGCTTCTCACTGTACCAGAGGGCAGGCCTAATTGCTGGGAGCATGATAGATTGGTTCTCACAACACTCAACACTGAGTCATGCTCTGGGAGTCAAATACATTGGTTTTCCTAGACCTAGTGCCCAAGTATTAGTAGGCTTATCTCAATTTCTTAGGGTCTATGTTCATGAGTAGTTGTCACTACTTTTAAGAAGCACATTGTCAATCAAACAAAACAGAACAAAAACTAAACATTAATACTAAAGAGGAAAACATCAAAGAGATGGGTAGTATCTTGACAGTAACAGCAAGTGGCATGTCAATTTCTCATGCAGGGCCTGCAGTCTGTGGTCCTGTGTTTGGTGAATCAAAAGAAAAAGACTCAGGCCAATCACCTACCTAAGAGGAAACCAATGTTTCTCACAAAATAGCCCCAGATCATGGCCACTGGTGATTCTACTCAAAACATTTCATTAACTTTTCAAAATATAACCCCATAGGGGCTCAGGGAGAAGAGTATTTTGTTTGTTTTATGAGACAAGGGTCTCATGTGACTGGCATACTTTTGAACTTCTGATCCTCCTGTCTCTACTCCAGAGTGCTGAGATTACAGACATGTTCAACTACACCCAGTTTATGCAGTACTAGAGATGGGATGCAGGGCCGTGTGCATGCCAGGTGCTTACTCTACCAAACCAGCACATTTGCAGGCCCTAGGAGAGTTACTTGTGAAGAAAATATTGTTGTGTTGTAATATTATTATAAAAGAATAATAAAAGAATAATATTTGAGGTCATGTGGAGTGTTTGAGGGATGTGCTGGGTACAGGTAGGGTCAGTGTCCTTGGCAGGGAGAGTGGGATATACCCACTGGAAAAATGGCAGACAGAAACACTTTGGCAGTTCTTGGCTCAAATTCTGTGATCATGGATGAGTTAGGATTGCAGTAGTCATGTAAGATAAAAATGCAGTAGTCATGTAAGATACATGCAGTAGTCATGTAAGATAAAAATTAGAAGCAGCTTCCTAGGACCAAACACAAACTTCAACTCCCACTTACAAAAATAAAATAAAATAAAACAAAGAACTGCTAGGTAGACATCTAACTGGTATATATTAACTAACAGTTATCCTATTGGTACAGGTGAACTTCTATTTATATTTAGGGTGGAAAATCTAAGTATATGGGAACACAGCTTCCACTGCTATAAATATGATCATTTTGGGGACGATATTGATTTCTGGAAGAACATGGAATAGAACTGGTTCTTGGAAGTGAGGTGGAACATGAGCTTCTCATTGCTCCCCTGCCTTGCCCACTACACCACCACTGCATGGATCCTGCAGGTTTCCCAAGCCCCATCTTGCTTCTCCTAGTGACAGTCTTTCAATTTAAGAACTGGGCTTTGGGAAGAGGGAGAGTCAAGAGGGCCTGCCCCTGGCTGAGCCTGCTGTCCTGTTACCTAACCATGACTCTCACTCAACCTTTTTTTTTTTTTTTTTGAGCCTTAAGAAAATGGAATCTCTAACTTCCCCTTTTCCTTTCTTGTGTGTGTGTGTGTGTGTGTGTGTGTGTGTGTGTGTGTGTGTGTGTGTATGTGTGTGATGTGTCAGTGCTCATACTATGAGCATTCAGAGTTTGAAAGAAACTTTCAGGAGTTGGTCCTCGTCTTCTACCTTGTTTGAGGCAGGGGCTCTTGTTTCTGCTGTTTACCCCAGGCTAGTTACCCACTAGCTTTGAGTCTCCTGTCTGTCTCCCATCTTGCAACAGGAGTGTGTAGATTACAGAAACTCACAATTGCATCCCAGTTCTCATAGGTTCCTGGGATCAAATTCAGGTCCTTAGGTTTTTGCAGCAAGTGCTTTTACCTACTGAGCCATCCTACCATCCAACTTTCCCTTTCTGTTTCCACAGACACAAACAGATGTATTCTATGAGACACATTTTACTGTTCCCCATCCTGGATGAAGAGACTGGAGGTAGAAATGACAAATAGGAAGTTAATTATGTTTTGTAGTCATGGGCTCTGAGTCCTGGTTTCAGGGATATTTTGGGGTTGCTAACTGGAAAGCCCCACTGGTTTTCCTTCCACTTTTATTTTTGAAGTTCAATTCCCCCCATCTGCTGCCCAATCTCCTGAGAAGAACAGAAACAGAATGTATGTGTGTCGGAGGAGCTCGGGCTTTAGTGATGGAGACAGGCTGAAGTTCAACGCCTTGGCACTGCTACCTTCTGGGCAGTGTAAGGACCAGTGAGTGTACAGCTCCTGGCAATCAGTAGGCTGTCCTGACAACTGACCTCATGGATGGCCTGGCTTTGCCCCTCTGACATCTGTGTCTTTACCCCTCTGACCATTCAATACCAACAACAAGCCTGATGGACCAATAGCTTATTCTCTCCGCTTCTCTGTAGAACATGTTTTGGTGCTGTTCTTTCTTTTGTTTTTTATTAGGTTTCTAGGGCAGATTCTGTGCTGGCATCACACACTTGAAAACCAATCCCCTTTAGTTTGGTGGGATAATATAGAGAGCATTTTAACACAGGCAAGTGGCTAGAGATAGTTCATCCAGGCTCAAACACTGGTCACCTAGTTCTCGCTACTCAGGATGAGCAGCTGTGTCTTCACATGGGGACTTGACAGAATGGTACAAAAGCCAGCTCTGTCTGAACCCACTAATCAGAATGGCACTTTGACAAGATCACTGAGTGATTTTTGACACATTGCACAGTCTGGGAAGCCCTGACTCATTTGACAGGTCTTGGTTTTGCTGATCCCTTGATACCTGTTCTGACCAGATGAGTTCTCCGGAGATTCCATTTTTGCAGTCAGTAATCACAGCCAAGTTGTAGCTCCTCCTTTTCTTTTCAGTGTGGCTAAAGGACTAGCAGAGTTCATGTAATGTTCATGAAACTTTCACCCATTGGGCTCCAAATGAAGGCTACTGAGTTAACAGGAAGATCTTGATTTTATTATTTTTGTTTTTAAGACATATCGTAACTGTGTAGCTTCTGGCTGGCCTGCTGTACACTCACAGAGGTCTGTCTTCCTGGTAATGGAATCAAAAGCCACCATGTGCCACCATGCATGAGTCTGTTTTGTTTTTTTGTCCCCCCTGCCTTCTTCCTCCCTTCTAGACAGTGTCTTAACTCTGTAGCCCTGGCTGGCTTAGAGCTGAGAGATCCTCTGGCCTCTGCCTCCTGAGTGCTAGGATTAAATGTGTATGTGACCATGCCTGGCTTTTTTGTTGTTGTTGTTGTTGTTGTTCTGTTTGTTATTAAAGACAGGGTTTCTCTATTTAGCCCTGGCTGTCCTAGAACTCCCTCTGTAGATCAGGCTGTCTTTGAACTCAGAGATCCATCTGCCTCTGCCTCCCAAGTGCTAAGATCAGAGGTATATGCTACCATGTCCAGTGCTGACTGTTTTTTAAGACAGGGTCTCATCATATTGTTCTTGAACTCATGATCTTTCTGTCTCTGTCTTTCAAGTGCTAAAATAACAGGTGTGCATTATCACACCTGGCTAAGACTCAAACTTTATATATCAAATCCACAAAACTGTTTTTGAAAATGCATCTGGGGACATGCTTTTATATGTGATGCTGACACAGGACTGTCAGGATGGTATACACACTGTCCACATAGAGCATGTGTGCAGGCTCATGTGCACACATGGGTGGGGAGAGACACAAACAAACCCACACAGAACACAAACATGCTTGGATACATCCTCTGCAGAGGATGACCCAGCTGGGCAGGTGATAGACTCCTCTGAAGCCATGAGAAGCTGCCAAGGAGAGACACTCAGAAAGCAAAGAGTATTGAACTCATGTCTGGTGAAGACATTAATCATCCTTTTGTTTCTGTGTATTTATTCTTGGATTGAAATCTATGGTATATACATGCAGGTAGAAGGCATCCACAGCAGTATTTATCAGAGAAGAAATTGGTGCAACATTATCAGTCTTGACTCCTAAGTGACTTAATCCTTACTCCTATTCATTAGTTTCTAATGTTCAACAACTTAAGGCAACCTTGGTAATCAAAAGTACAACTAACTAGTTGGGCATGGCAGCTCACACCTATAATATCAGGACTTGTGAGGCTGAAACAGGGGGACTGACATGAGTTCAAGGCCAGCCTGATCTACACGGTGAATTTCAGGCCAGCATGGGCTATAGATGATATCTTAAAAACAACAACAACAACAAAACAAAGCAAAACAAAAACCCCAGATAGGTACAACTAAGAGGGTTCAGGGGATATAGTATAGTTTCATTGCAGAGCCTTTACTCTCTCCTTCCAGCTAAGTTCTCAGTTTTACTCATAGCTCTCTCATTAGCTGGTTATGTGTGCACCTAAGAAACATGCACTATTGGTCAAATAAGGAGCCCATGTTGAGTCTTCCTCAGGGGTGAGGTCCTTAATCTGGAAGAAGACAGAGGCAGAAGACATTTCTGCCCGAGAAGGTTCAAAGTGACTCTGCAGACTTCTTTGTCCCCTGGGAGATGCCAGAATGGTAGCTGGCTCTGGGCTTGCCAGAATCTTTGTTTTCACTCTTAATTTTTCTCTTACAGCAATGACTCAGAAAAACACAGATGGACAAGAGGATAAAGCATCACCAAGAACAGTGTAGCTCTTGCCAAGAGCCATGACTGAGTGCTTGCTACTTAGGCTGAGTAGCCCTGCTGCGTACTTGTGTGAAGGCTGAGGCACCAAGGAACACAGACAGGACATGTGCTAATTAATGCATTACTAGCCTCCTTTGGCTCAATTACAGCCCCAATTATAACTACACTAGCTTTATGTTGCTTTCCCAACCACAAACAGATACACTGTTGGTTTGTAGATATCAAGGACCAAATTGTGTGTGTCCCCATCAAATTCATGTGTTGATCCTTGAGCTCCAGTACCTTACTATATGACTATATTTGAAGACTGGGCTAAAGGTTTTAAAGAAGCACAAGAGATTTAGCTCACTGTATGTGTAAGTATATGCCAGATCTTGAGTCCCACCCTTGGTCTCACATATACAAAAGGTACAGAAGTTAAAAATGAGTCTGGCATAGTAGCCCAAATCCAATCCAGCTGTGTTCTCATGAGAAGACAAATCTGTATACACAGGAAGACACCAGGGAGGCACATGTAAGAGCAAGGACCAGCTGTTATTTAGAGGGTAGGAATATCTCAAATTCAAGGTCTGCCTGAGCAACCTGGGGTGGGGAAAGATGGCTCAGTGGTTAAGAGCATTTGCTGTTCTTGTGAAAGACCAGAATTCAGTTCCAGCAACCATACCACGTAGCTCACAACCACATGTAACTCCAGGTCCTGGTGATCTGATACCTTACTCTGGCCTCTGTGAATATCTGCATTCATGTGTACATTCCCACATACGTATTTGTGATTAAAAAGAATAAAATATATTAAAAAAAAAACCTAGCTAGAGACAGGTGTGGTGGCTCATGCCTTTAATCCCAGCACTCAGGAGGCAGAAGCAGGGAGATCTCTGAGTTTGAGGTCAGTCTGGTCTACAGAGTGAGTTTCAGGACAATCTGGGCTACACAGAGAGAAATTCTGTCTTGTCAGGGGAGGAGGACAACTTGGCTGGAGATGTAGCCTGGAGAAGAGACCATGTGAAGACAGCAAGATGGCCATCTTATTTTCAAATTAAGGAGAAAAGTTCTGGAAGAAACTAACGCTGCTGATCCCTTATCTTGGCCTTCTAGCCTTCAAAGTTTTGGAAAAGACATTATATTAGTTAGGGCTTTACATGGCAGCAGAAATGGTGGTAAGGTTGAGAAACTGGGTTCCTTGCTTCATGTACTGTGTCCTCCCAGCTTGAACCATGTTGAAGATATTCTGTCAGGATTTTTGGGAATGAATGGAAAATTACTTGTAGAGACTATGATTACTTAAGTCCTCTAAAACCCCAAGACAGATAGATACCAATTGTTTTTCCATTTGGATGAGTACAGCCTTTCCAGGAAGCAGCTGCCTTTAAACATGTTTGCTTGAGAGTAACCACAATCTTGACATTACAAGTCACTCTGGTCTCCACTGATGTTTATAGCAAATAATCCCAGCCTACAGAATGCTAAACTGGAGGGCTGTGTCTGTTTAAGTAGAAAAAACAAGGCATCCAGATTTCAGAGTAATATCATACATTTAACAGAGTGCCTGGAATATGACAACAGAATTTTTCTAGCTGACTTACTTCAATGGGACTTGACTATGGATAATGTTCTAGGAATAGAGAAGTTTTCAGAGTTCACAGAATCCATGTTGAATTAGATCTGTAGTTATGGTACTTGGTGTGATTAACCCGACCTATTTCAGCACTTACTGAATTCAAGCAAGCCAGACACACCTGAGAAGTGGAAATTAATGGTGGTCAAGACTATCTCTGACCTTCAGCAGAACATGGTCTAAAACAAAATCTGTGAATGCAAAATGCTTGCATGGGAAGAAGTAGCAACATGAGTTGAAAATCTGTAACCCCAAGGATGACCAGGCAGGATGTGATTTCATGTGAATCTGGTTGCATGTGTTATAGGTAAATAAAATATCATTTATATTGCTGGTGAGGACCAAACACATTTGGTAGGGCCTAGGATACATATATTAGAGGCCCAGATTACCATCTCTGGGTATGTGCGTTATAGACTAGGGACATTCTGGCAGATCAGAAGAGCCTGTCTCTGACTGCACACATGTCGAGCTGCTAGCATATAAACTGGACTTTGCTGTGGTCCTCAAGCCCCTCCTGCTTCTGTCCTGTTGAAGAGAATGTTCTCCTGTTCCTCTTTAATTGCTTGGTCTCTCTAAAAAGTTACTGAACCAGCCTGCACCCACAAAACACTAGCCAGCACCCACAAGTGGCAGCATGTCTTCCTCATGACTCACATCCTTGTTCATTCAAACCAATGTAAGCAGAAACCACACAAGCCAGGAGAGGCCTGGGTGCCCCTTGATGAGTTCTTCCCATTCCAAAGACATTCTGTTTCTCCTAAACATAAACTTTGGAATTTTATTTGACCTTAATAAAACAAAGATGGAAGTATAAGTGTTAACAGGTGAAAATGGTAAGGCTCCAAAACCAAGAGACACTCTACCATCAGAAAAGTTGTGGGACCTCCTGGCAGCAATTACAGCTGTGATCAAGGCTGAGCCATTAGTCCCTGTCTCTTGGTAGCCTCTCATCCTGTCCTGATGCACAGCTGTTTGGCTGCCACTCCCAAGAGGCTCTTGGGACACAAAGACCACCTTTTGTGTGAACAGGCATAGCAAGGAGGGGAATCCACATACCACTAAAAAGAGCATGGTGTGTGTGTGTGTGTGTGTGTGTGTGTGTGTGTGTGTGTGTGTGTTAGTCCCAACATTTCAGGATTAATAACTGGGAAGAAAAGAAAAGATACCTAAACACCTAGTTCAGTTGAGCCATGACACACACAAAAGTCACTAGCCTCAGGATTCAGGCACTTCCCCTCTAGCCATTGTCCCATGTTTCTAATTCTAGGCTGGCCTTGGACTCTTGAAACAGGTGTGGGCCCACGTGGGACCAGGGGTGCGGATATAACCTCATCAAGGTCCATTATTTCCCACGGTAGAAATCATTGTTCTGAAGTAACAAAACAAAACCAAGACATACCAGATATGAAATGATCTTAGGAAACAGGAGGGCCTGATCTCAGTAAAACAGTGTACAGACTATATGTATCCTGTAACAGATTTAGGATAATCAGATGTATGGTTTATGGTAACAATTTCATTTCTTTGCTTCCACTCTTTGAGACAGGCTGGTTCCAGACTCACAGTTCTCTTGTCTCAGTTCTCTGAGTGCTGAGATTATAAGCCTGTCCCACCACACCAAGTTTAATGAGCTCATTTTCTACTGGTACGCTCTCCAAACAGGCAAAGTGTTCAACTGGGAGCAGAGGCCCTTCACCTGGAGACTGCTCAGCTTCAAGAAAGGAGTATTACCTCCCTTAAAACTTTTTTTTAAGATTTTATTTTTATTTTATATTATTTTATTAAGTATGGGTATTTTGCCTGCTTCTATGTCTGTGCACTATGTGTGTGTAGTGTTCATGGAGGCCAGAAGAGGGAGTCATATTTCCCGGGACTGCAGTTATGGATGGTTATAAGTCACCATGTGGGTGCTGGGAATTGAACTTGGGTCCTCTGGAAGAATAGCCATATCTCTCCATCCCTTGGCCATTCTTTTAGGAACTCCTACCCTCTGGTCTGTGGATAGTATGAGAAATGCCACATGCTGTCATTAGAGGTGGGTATGGGACAGGTGGCTACCCCTCCCCTTTGAAGGTTGTGATTGTTACCGAGAACCATGTGTTACTGGTCTTTTTTTTTGGGGGGGGGGAGGGGGCTTTCTTGCTATTGTCTCAAGCTTTCTTCTAGTTAAAAAAAAAAAAAAAGAAGAAGAAAAATCTAGAAAAATGATAGGAGGGATGACATGCAGGGCCATTCTCTCTCTAGGCAGGGTTTCTCTGTTTAGCTCTGGCTGTCCTTGAACTCCCTCTGTAGACCAAGCTGTCCTTGAACTCAGAGATCCGCCTGCCTCTGCCTCTCAAGTGCTGGGACTAAAGGTGTGTGTTACCACTGCCTAGCTACGGGACCAAAATTTAAATGCTACGTATCTGTAAGTCACCTTGTGGCAGATTATAGTAACAGCAAGCATGTGCAAAAGCCCCCGATATAAGCCCTCTCCACATAATTGTTCCCTTGATTGCTTTTCACACTTACACTGAGCATCTGGACTGGGTCTAGAATTTGCCCTCTTCCCTACCTTGATTGTTTACCTTCTCCTGCACACATTTCTTATGTATACCTATCATCTGTGTTACTGGTGCTTCCTCCCAGGTGAAGGCTGCTGGCTACTGGCTGCAGGGACTCGTGAAAGTCAGGTTTATGCTGGAATGTAGGTTTATTTGTGAGGCTCTAGGGCCATCTACTGGCTGTGTTCACTAACTGTCAACTCTTCCTTAGACCAACAAAATCTTCCTGTGATGCTATCTATACCTACCAACTCTGGGGCTCTTAATTGATTTTCAAAGTTCAATCAAGCTCACTGAAACAGTCAAGAGAGCTATATAGTTAGTGCTTATGTGCTTTCTATGGTGTTTTCTGCAATATAAATATTTTATCTACATTTTATAATGGGACTGAGGAACAGTAAAACTTGTGTTAGGCTTAAGGAAAAAAACAAAAACAAACTAACAATCACTAGAAGCCAAGGGGAATCATCAATCACAGCAATCTCATCTTGCAGGACAGACTCTATGGCTTACGTAGTTTGGCCCAGAGTCTAATTCTAAGCAGATCTAATTCGCTTTAGCCACTTACTAAGCAGTAGCCCTGACTGAGCAAGTGGCCTCGGGCTCTCTCCTCAGCTTCATTATGTATAAAAGGAGCTATCAGGGATAAAGGAGAAGATGCATTCCAAGCACCCAGCAGTGACTAAAAAAATGTTACCTGCTGTTCTGCTGTCACCATGCCAGCCTGGGCTCCTAGGTTTTCTGACCTAATATAGTGACCCTGCTAAATGGGATGAGCTAGAGAGGCCAATCTTCATACAGATGGGGACAGATCATGTTTCTGGACAGACCCAGTCCACCAGGAAAGAAAATGAGAACTGGACTGGACAACTTAAAGGCAGAAAGAAACTTCCAGAAAGGGATAGCAAGAGAACTAAAGAACTGAGGCTAGGCCTGCAGATCTAACAACATGAAGTTAAATACAGCAAGAGCTACTTTGTCAATGACTCCCCCAACAACTCTGACAATGAGGAGAGCAACATGGGAAGACAATATCCTTTTTTCCCCTCTTTTTTTTTTAAGGGTCTCATTATGTAGCTCTGGCTGTCCTGGAGGAATTCACTATATAGACCAGGCTGGCCTCAACTTCAGAGAATCACCTGCCTCTGCCTCCCAAGTGCTGGCATTAAAGGCGTGCACCACCATGCCTAGCTGGAAGAGTATCTTTTTTTTTTTTTTTTTTTTTTTAAGCAGACTGGATGTGAGATTTATTACTGAACCTGATTTGGTAGGGTACAGGAGAACACTGTGGAACCCCTCAGGAGTGCAGGGCTCGCCATTTGTCCAAGGGACCACGATTGGGGATATACTTGACCCCACAGCCATCAGGAATAAGGCGCTTCTCAGCAACCATGTCTTCAAATTCATCCGCATTAAACTTGGTGAAGCCCCATTTCTTTGAGATGTGGATCTTCTGGCGGCCAGGGAACTTGAACTTGGCTCTACGAAGAGCCTCAATCACATGTTCCTTATTCTGCAGCTTGGTACGGATGGACATGATGACCTGGCCAATGTGAACCCTGGCCACTGTGCCCTGGGGCTTCCCAAAGGCACCACGCATACCTGTCTGGAGCCTGTCAGCCCCAGCACAGGACAACATCTTGTTGATTCGGATGACATGGAAAGGGTGGAGCCTCACTCGAATATGAAAGCCATCCTTGCCACAACTCTTTACCATGTATTTGTTGGCACAAATACGGGCAGCCTCCAGGGCTTCAGAAGAGAGCTGCTCATATTCATCTGACACCATGTGGCCACAAAGTGGGAATTCATCAACCTTCGCCTTCTTCCATCCCAAGTCAAAGATGTGGATTTTAGCATCAGGGACACCTCGGCAGAAGCGAGACTTTGGGTATGGCTTGTTCTTACAATACCGGTAACACCGGGCAGGGCGGCGACCCATGATGACAATAGGTTCGTCGGTGGCGCGCCGGAGGAAAAGAGCTGGAAGAGTATCTTAAAGATTGAATGGAGCTAAATAAGTCTAGGAGCAGCAAAGACTGGGCACATGAGGAGGAATAGTGACAGCCACCTCTGAAGAACTGTTTAGGGCTGAACCCCACCCACCAAGCTACCTATCTTCATCCCTCTTCAGGGTTTCTGTCACCCTTCCCTGGTTACAAAGAAGAACTAACTGTAGCTGATATTCGAGGTGCCAAGGGAAGTCAACCAAACACAGGCAACAGGAAGGACCTCAGCCAGTTCATGCCAAGGGCTCTGAACAAAGAATCTGCTCTACTCCATCTAGTGACAAGACTTGGCAAATTGGTTAGCTCCAGAATTGTGTGGAATAGGGCAAGGAGCTGAGTGGCCAGCTGCGAGAGGTGGGCAGGTCATAGGTGTACACTGACATGAATAGATAGATACGGTGTTAATGAGGCTGCTGGTGCACCATGGAAACTTGGCAAAGAGCGAGGGCAGCAGGAGAGCTGAACAGGGAGCCCTGGAGAGTCTTCCTGTCTCCTGTTTCTGGAGTCTAAGTGTTCACAGGATGACTGTCTGGTAAAGACTGCGCTGGAGCTATGGCAGTGGACCACAAAATTAAGACCCTGAAATCAAGAAAGCAAGATGTAACATCCTTATTATGGAATCTGCCCAAGGAATGTACTACTGCAGGAAGAGGGTGGGAGAAAAGTAGAAGCACAGGTGTACTCTATTTACAGAAGGTCTTTATCAGTCTGCTGGCATTTTCTATAACTGGTCTTATGGGAATAAGGACAGTTTTAGAACTGCCTGTGGTAGGACTGACTCCAGTAGTCAGGATAGCATGCATGGATGACAGAGCCAGCCTTGCCCTAGCAATTTGGAGACCCTCGGATCAGTCTTTCTACTGAGCATCCAGAGTCTCAGGGAAGGTGAGCAAGGTGGCTTTCACAGTCCCCACTAATGGAGCCCTCAAGCAGGTCTCCAAAAGTCTCTTATTTCCAGCCTGTTTATCTAATTGCTATCAAAATTAAAACAAAACAAAACAAAACAAAAGTAAGTAAGACTGGTCCTGTCATTTCCGTGCTCACAACCCTGGATGTAAGCCCCGTTGCCTACAGAAAGATGTCTACATTCTTCACAAGGGCACACCACCCCTTTCCATAATAACTGAGGCTTCTAGTTCCCTGTCACAGGCCTTTTCCTCTATACAATGTCTTTTTCTGGAAGGCTCCTCCATAGTCCTCTACTGAGCTCTAAAAGGCCTTTATGTTCAACAAGGTCACTGCTATGGTGGTTCCAAGCAGAGCTAGGGTACTTCCTCTTGTTCCTCTACAAAGAATATGGTCTGCATCCTTACATCTGTATCTGTTCAGATAGGTCAGGGCTAGTATCCACCTCTCTCTGGAGTTTGGAGCTTACTCTAGAGCTCATTGGATACTCAACACTTTCAGGTGTATGTCCAACAGGTATCTCAACACATGAAACCATTTCTGATCCGCTAGCTTCCCCACAAAGCTCTTCTTTGTCTCCTCTGGATCACTGAAGGCTACAACTACCCACCAGCTGTTCAAGCTAACTACCCCAATGCTTCCTTTTCCTTCAGCCCTCACATCACATCTACAGCCAGCCTTTCCCATTTCACCCCTATGTACACCTCAGATCCGCCATTTGTGCCAAGGTCAGAAGCCAGCATCAATTCTGACCTGGACTGCCATGGCATCCCTGGACTGTACTCTTCCCCAAAAGAATCTTTGTGATCCTAGGCAGGTCCCAGACTTTCCTGACATTATCAGCCTTAGTTTTTAAATGAATATTCTAGCAGCAGTTTGAAAAACAGACTGACGATAAACAAAAACATCAACCAACACTACAAGGAAAAACAAAGTCCTAGCAGGATTAGCAAAAAGATTAAATAGGAAAATATCATGTGTGTTGTTAAAAATAGCTGCTACCTTATACAGTAAGAGCTCATCCAGCAGAGCTGCCTAGTAGCTAGCTCCAAACACCCAAGGACCTGCTTTATTTTACCCTGTATGAACAGAATGAAGCTACATACACAGGACATACCCAACTTAACCATCATAATTTTCTAAATGTATGTGTACAAAGGAATTCTCTAACGCTGCCCTAAGTGTGCACTTACTTAACCTAGAACCTTGGTGTTTCCGTCAAGTAGCCTGAGAATAATATGATGGCATAGCAGTAGATAAGCCCTGAGCTATATAATCACAGGGACAGGGTTGACAGTCAACCAATGTTTTTGGATAGCTAAGCAGTTCCCAGCCTATTAGCTGTTTGTCACTCAGAGAAGAAACAAACAAGAGACTACCTTCTAGTTCCTGCAGAAGATCGGCATTTGCACTACTTGTATTTACAGACAGACAGTGCTGGGGTTAAACAGATTGAGGCATGAGCAGGACAGAGAGGCAACACTGAAGCTGGCTTTGTGGAAGCCTTTTTGTGAAGGAAAGAGGAGTCCCAGTGACTAAGGGAAGCACCAGCTGTACTTTTCAAGGGTCTAGGCAGCACAGCGGCCCAGGGTTTCTGGCAACAGAAGCTGGCTGATGGAGGGGTAGCAGATAAACTCTCATGCCTATGTAATGTCTCCATTTTCTAGCTGGTGTTCTTCCCCCACTGCAGAGGGAAGGACATTGTACAGCTATCGCAGCAGGAACAGCAGCTATTCCACTAGGCACTCATGGCTATTGAAGGTACCTTATGAATGGGAAGGAAAACAACTTACATTATTGTGGTTTCTGCCCTCTAATAAACTGAATGATAAGTTTCATTATTTCTGAGGTAGACACAGGAGGATAGAGTAAAGCAACCACTTTATTAGTCCTTTGTTACTGAGACAAGGTCTCACCTCACTGTGTAGTTTTGACTGCCCAGGAACTCTCTATGTAGACCATGGCCTCAAATTCAGAGTCCCTCTAGAGGGCTGGAATTAAAGGTTCCTGGTACAGAACTTTCTGAATACATATGCTCAAAGACATTCTCTAAGTCAGGTAACTTATTTACTTCTCTAAGAAGGAAAGAGGCTTGGGTATCCAGACAAGTTTGGGAAGGCCTAAGGCTCCTTTACCACAAGCTTCAGGCAGCATAGGACCGAACAGAGCAAATGTTCAGCAACCATGGGCCTAGTTTTCCAGAGCACATGCCTCCACGTGAACAAGGTACCTGGGTCTCTTAGGGGTTGTGAGCCACAACGCTGGATAGTACTGGCTCTCCTGGTGAGCCTTCTGTATTGGCTACTGTCTTGCTCATGCCACAGTGGGCCTGGCAGGAGCCAAATTAGGGCAAGAGCAGTGGATCTTTAGCTACTTTGTCCTCCCTCTTTATCACCACTACAGATGCATGGACAGCCAAAGACAGAAATGAGCTGGGGAAAAATGAGCCCCTCCTCTGTGCCCCTCTGGACTCTGACTACAAGGGCTGGGTATAAGTGGCAGTGGGGCCATTGTTTCCCATGCTCTTTTTCCACAGAGGTCCTTGGGACTCAGGCCAGGGGCTAGAGAGGATTTCTTAGTCTTTTAGAGAGCAAGGGGTGAATGGTTAGCATTAACTGTCAATTTGACAGAATCTGGAATTACCTGGGAGACAGGCCTCTGCACATGCCTGTGGGGGATTATCTTGGTTACATTAACTGAGGTAGTTAGACACGTCTACTGTGGATGGCACTTGGCTGGAATCCTAGACTATAAATAAAGAAAAGGAGCAGAGCAGCAACATGCATTCATCATGCTCTGCTTTCTGAATGTTATGTGAACAACTCCTTCAAACTCCCATCGCCTTGCCTTCCCCACCATGGTGGACTGTACCCTTGAATTGCAAGCAGAACGAACCCTTTCTCTCTGAGGTGGGGAGTATTTTTTTTAACACA
Source organism: Peromyscus eremicus (assembly GCF_949786415.1). Taxonomy (NCBI): domain Eukaryota; kingdom Metazoa; phylum Chordata; class Mammalia; order Rodentia; family Cricetidae; genus Peromyscus; species Peromyscus eremicus. The sequence continues at coordinate 28,039,325 of NC_081438.1, read as the reverse complement.
GCAACAGGGAAAGACATAAAGACGCAGGGCTAGAGAAACTGTTCTGTTATCCATTTCCCCAGGCGCCAGGGCGTGCACACTAAGCACCACTGCTGCTGCAAACAGTGCTGTGAGAGGAATCTCATAAAGGCAAACTCTGTTAACCCTTCCTCTCTCCTCCCCAGAGAGAAGAGACAAAGAGATGCACTAAAAGCCAGAGGGGAGGGTGCACTGTGGAGAAGTAAAAAGCCCAAAGATGAACCTGTCAGAAGTCACAGATTCGTCCCCTTTCCTCCCACACTCCCATCCAAATGGCAAGTCACCAAGGGTGCAAACGCCTATCTCAGGAGTAATTAAATCAAATGAATCTCGGGGGGGGGGGGGGGGAAGAGCTTTAAATATTCAAAGCCCCATTAATCCTCATGCCTTGTAATTAAATATGTATGCTAAGAAGGCTTGGACAAAAGCAAAAACACTTTCAAAATGTGCATTCTTTAAATCTGTAGCATTAGCATGCATTTCTGTCCTGACCTTGTAGAAAACTATGTAAAAAATTCCATAAAGCATATACTGTAAAAACTGGTAGAAGAATGCAGATACACTCTCAGCCCATATTGAGCTGTAAAAATGTGCCTGAATAAACAGTTTTTTTCCTCTCCTTTCTTTCTTTTTCAGTGCTAGAGCCTGGGTCCAAGGCTTCACTAGTGTAAGGTAAGCAATTCACTGCTAAGCTACACCCCCAAGCCCTCATAGATTCACTTTTAAGGATTTGAATAATTGAATCTGCAAATAATGACCTCCAATTCCTTTTTGCAATCTGATCTGGACTCTGTGGGTTGTCCCCAGCACACTGGAGAGACTTCTTGTTTCTGCAGTTCTGAGCTCTTCTCTCACTTAAGTCCTGGTTAAAAGCTCAGTGACTTTTCAATCCTCCAGGATCCACCTTCTATTTGAAGGTTGGATGAGATAAGGTTACCCCAATACTGCATTCTGGAGGAGGACAGCCAAGGCAGTCAGTTTTCCCTTGCAGAAGTAACTCCCAAGGAGACTCGGAGTACCACAGCTCTATGATCTCTGTCAAAACATCCTGGGGAGGAAAAGCTTCTGTTTCTCTGGTAAGAGAAAGTCAGGGTGAATACTCTGTTGACGATCAGATAACAGTTTTTGAATGTCTTTTCTGTGATCAGGAGCTGCTGCAGGGAACTATCAGGCAGAGTAACCTACTGAGTGTCTGAGTGACAAGTCTACTACTTTCTGCTCTGTTAGAATCATTCACTTTTTAGAAATACATGAGTAGGGTTTGGGAAACTTGCCAAAGGAGCCATCAAAGGCACTGTTATTTTTGGCCAATAGACTGTGTTACCTATAGAAGGTCTTAAAGATAAAAGCAGATGCCCTGACCATCCCAACTGGATTCATTACCACGGTCAATTGATTGTGCCTGTCAGGAACACCAAGTTCCAAATTAAAAGCTAAAAATTAAGGAATGTGTGAAATTTCTAGACATTAAAGAGTTCAAGGGCAGCTAGCTCTGGAGCAAAAATAGTGCTGAAGGACCCTCTCTCTTCTTAGCACCAAGGACTTAAATGACACTGAAGTTTCTTCCATCCTAAGCTCTCTGCTCTTTACAAGATTCCAAGGTAAGGAGGTCTCAGAGAAATAGAATGAACCCAAATGTGAAGGGTACAAGAACCAGAAAAACAAAAAGCAAAACCAAGAGCAGCTCAGTGGAGGGAAGGGATAAAAGAATTTGCATTTCCAAGGGCCCGAAGGTGAAAGGTACTTAAATAATTTTACAGATGTGACCCTCACTTCTATGTGTAGCCCTGGCTGGCCTTGAACTCAGAGATCAGCTTGCCTTTGCCACCCAATTATTGGGATTAAAAGTGTGCCGCCACACAGAGTCCTGCTCTCCTCTTACCTTCTTCTGGCTGTAACTACTTCATGGGCTATTTATTAAACAAGGTTTATAAATATGTAATATAATGCATATGTATCTTTTTTTTTTTTGAGGCAGAGTCTTGTATCCCAGGTTGGCCTTGAACTACTACTTCTTTTTTTGCTTTTTGAGACAGTGTTTTCTTTGCCTTGGCGGTCCTAGAACTAGCTCTGTAGACCAGGCTGGCCTTGAACTCACAGAGCTCCACCTACCTCTGCCTTCCAAGTGCTAGGATTAAAGGAGTGTGCCACGCCTGGCTCAGCCTTGAACTTCTGATACCCCTCTGTCAACCTCCTGAGTGCTAGGATTATAAGCATGTGCCAGTCATGTCCTGTTTATTCAGTGCTGGGAATCACAAACCCAGGATTTCATCCATGCTAGGCAAATACTTTACTAACTGAGCTGCATTCAAGCTGGATGCCATTTTGATAAAGGATCAAGGATTTGCTTAGATCATGAAGAATGGCCTGGAACTCTTTGTCACCACATGTAGCATCTGTCAGTCTGTCAACACACCTTCCTGTTTCCTAGCAGAAAAAAATGGCCATCCAGAAGATGGGAGGCACTGGCTTAGAACAGCACATTTCTGCTGACATTACCGAGGCTACAGCTGGCTGGTGGAGACGGCAGGCTTTCATTCTGTTGTTAAAAGCAGAGAACTGTGTAAAGTGGAAAGCACTTCCAGCAATGCTTAGTCTTCTTTTAATTATTAGTTGACTGAAAGTAAAAGTAAAACATAAAAAGTGTAATCTGACAGTAAAGGAAGCTGAAGTGAACTGTGATAACATCCTCATGTACCTATAAGTGAAGAAAAAGAAAAAAAAGAATGAAGGCCTACCACTTGATTTATTCTAGGAAGAACAAGAGGAGCAAAGGATGTCCAGCCAAATCAGGACTTTTTTTTTTTTTTTTTTAAATCTCTGCTATTACATGTACATGCCAAAAGTACATAAAGGCATAATAAACGGTGGACACTTATGTCAAGCCATCCTTAGCTATTGGATTCCTCCTGTGTATGTGTGTGTGTGTGGGAAGCTGTATTTCTATTTAGCGAATAGATACTGGACATTTAGATAAGATCAGACATGTTCAGTCTGGTATGGTCACAGCCTGTCCTGGACATTTTGACAGGATCAGGAAGATCACTCAGTGCATTTCATGCCTTGCTTTGAGCCCTTGATAAAAGACTTCTTTATTAGCACTTAGATGCCTCATGTTTTTGGAATGGGATATGAAAATTGATGACTAACACTAATTCTATGTGTTTCACTTTCTTATCAATGAAAGGGTTACTTTAGATAACTATGACATAGGATCTCACAGATGAGAACTAATTTCAATATATAAAACAGGTTTTTTTTTTTGTTTTTGTTTTTGTTTTTTAGTTTTTTGAGACAGGGTTTTTCTGTGTGTATTCCTGGAATCCAGGCTAGCCTCAAACTCTCAGAGATCCACTGCCTCTGCCTCCTGAGTGCTGGAATTAAAGGGTGGACCACCACCACCACCATGCAGCTTAAAACACTGTTCTCAAAGGTAAAACTTAGGGCTGGGTATGGCAGTGCCTACACCTGTAAGCCCAGCCCAGGTGGAAAGAGAATCAATAAAACAAAACAAATTGGTAAAATTTAGGAGCCTGAATGCCAGTGTTGACTGAATGTAGGAAGGGAAGCAGTGACTAAACAAAGGCATGGCTTGCTCTGTCCTCAGTGGATATAGTAGACTGGGTTCTGCTGTGGCTCCTGCTTAATACCATGAAACAGACTGAAGGCTCAAAATGCAGCAGCACCTTTAGGATCCTGTGTGTCAACCTGTAGGGCCAAGAACACTATGGGGGTGGGGGGTGGGGAGAGATTCTCTACACAGTGGGTTGGAAGAATGGTGGCTGCCATAAGGCTGCTGGGGTGGGAGAAATTTAACTTAAGATGAGTTAGTTAACTCTGGAAGTCACGGGCTTACTTATCCAAGCACCCTGAGCCAGTGAGAATTCACCACTTCTCTGCATTCTATCACTTTCATACACAAAGAACTGTCCTCACTTCAGGGACCTGCTGCTGGTGATGCTGCAGGTTCTGATAGAAGCACACCCCCTTCTCTAAATCAGTGCCCAAAGTTACTAATTGAAGAGTATCTCCATTCCCACCTAGCTGGGTCAGCTTGTCCGAGGGAATAAACCCAGCCACACCCTAAACACACACAACAGACAGACACTCTCTCCCTTGAGAGTTGGAAGAGTATCTCAGGATCCTCTCCTCTTTGTTTCTCACTTTTGGATTCTAAGTAGTGATTAGTAGTGTCAGGGTTTTGGCTGATGAATTGCTTCAGGCCCATTAACAACGGAACAGGACCGGGAAGAATACAGAAGCATGCAACCGAGGTTTCAAGGTTAAAAGCAGCAAAGGAATGAGCTGGGGTGGGGAGAGGAGAAAAAGGTGTGCTCATGCATGTATGTGGAAAAGAGAATGCCAATTTCAAAGAGACTGAAACACCAAGCTTCCCTTAGGAGTACCAAGCACAGCTACTGAAGGCATGGCTTTTTTCCTCTGTCTGAGATTGGGCCCACATCCCTGGCCACCAGTCCATCGGCACTGGAGAGCGGCCAGCGGATAAGGTTGAGGTCAGAGGAACTACGCTGGCATCTTTCAAACCTATTTCCAACATTTGAGACAACTTATTTCATAAAAGGCCAAGCCTGGTTGTTCAGCAACTTGCCTACTGACCACTTTTTTAGCCACAGCCAAGAGCTGCAGTATACAGTAGCCTGGGTGGTGGCAGCTCCCTCCTCTGCTCGAGGGGCGTGTGGGGGGGGGGTCGTCTGTATTGTTGCTACTGCCACCCTGGCTCCACAAATCTCCATGTCTGCAAGAAGGGATTTCAAAAGCTCCCACTTCTGACATTCCTACACAGAGCTTTGTAGACAAACTGAATAATGGCAAAGAAGCCTGCAAATTATGCCTGGGAAAGGCTTAGTTTGGCTATTTGAAGAACAGCTGCTTGGGAGGAGGCTGCAGCCATATGTGAATTCTTCAGCTGTTTATACCCCACACTGCCCCCTCACCAGAGATTTGCTACTCAGCCTTCAGCATGTACCAAAAAGCAAGCTGTGTCACATACTAGGAAAGCAGCGACTCTATCAGCTGTTCTCACAACCCAAACCAGCATTTTAAAAGCCTGTCATGGTAACGCTTCTTGAATAAGAACCCACCCTGACCTGCTAGTCAGGAGGAGTCTCTGTGGGAAAGGGAAGCCACTAGAAGCAGTCTTGAACCTCAATTATAAAGGCTGCATATTACAGTTCACATCTAGCATAGCAATGGCAGCTCCAAAGCAATTGCTCTGAATGAGCTGGGGCAGAAAAGCCTTAAGGAAAGTGGTGCAGCTCTTTCCATTCACACAAATCTAGCATTTCACCTATGACTGAGGCACTGAGGCATAGCAGCCCTCATGGGGAGACATGAGGACCAGAGACACACAGATATAAAACTAGAAACATATTTTGACAATTGCATTTTCTTCCTTTGGAGTTCTCTTGAAATCAACAAAATCCTTTAGCTCTAAAAGACTGAATGAGGGCTGGAGAGAACTCTGCAGTATAAAACGCACTGGCTGCTCCTGCACAATGCCCAGGTTTGATTTCCAGCACCCACACAGCAGCTTATAACCATTTGTAACTCCAGATACTGGGGATTCTGGCTTCTATGAACACTGCACACACACAGTGTACAGATATTCATGCAGGCAAAAAATATACACATAAAAATAAAATAAATTCTTAAAAAAATTAAGAGATCAGAATGATGAGTTGGTGACAACTGCAATTCTTTTGTTAAAAACATAGGATATGTATAATATACTTCTTCTCTTGACCCTCAGCAAGCCTCCCTATGTAGAGATGTCTCCTACCAATGTGCCATGTCTTGCCTTCCAAAACCAGCTTTATGCGTGTTAGCGAACACCTTTCTCATTCCATTTAAGGTTCCAATGTAGAGGTGAGTATGGTGGTACATGCCTGTGACATCAGCACTGGAAGCAAGAGGACTCTGAATTTGAACCCTGTATCCAAACCAACCCAAACCAAACTAACCCAATACAAGCACTCTGCATCCATTATCCTACTCCTTGCTCTTTTCACTCAGTGTATACTAAAGGCAGCCACATGCTAGCATACTATACTTGAGAAGCCATATCTGACCTGCCACCTGCTTCAGTAATTATAAACACTGCCTATTTACCTTGTATGTGCAACCTACAGTTACTTTCATGCTAAAAGCAGAAGTGAGCAGTCAGACAGAGTGTATGGTCTGTAAAACCTAAAGTATTTACTCTCTTGCTTTCTTTTTAAAGAAGTTTGATGCCTCCTACCTAACATATGCCATAGTATTTATCTAACTATTCTCTGTTCATAACTGTCCAAAGAGAAAAATGGATAGCTCCCTCCCCCTTTTTTGACAAGGTCTCATTCTGCAGCCAGGCTGGCCTAAAATTCTTCCTGCCTCTAACTCCTGAGTGCTGGAATTACAGACATGAACCATTAACCCTGATCTTGAAAATGGATGTCCTTAAGAATAAAATTAAGGCCTGGTGGTGGTGAAGCATGCTTTTATCCCCAGCATTTGTGAGGTAGAGGCAGTCAGATCTCTGTGAGTTTGAAGCCAGCCTTGTTGGTTTATAGAGCTAGTTGCAGGACAGGCGGTCTACACAGAGAAATCCTGTCTCAAAAAACAAAGCAAACAACAAAATAATAAAAATTAAACTTATACTTGGGAAGAATTAAGGATGAGGAAGAAGCCAAGCTGCAAGAGGGAACTTCAGAGAGAGTAACCACCTCTTCAAAATGTTACTTCTTCTTTGTAGAGGAAGTAAGAAGGGAACCATGGGTTTTTGATAAGAGGAAATTCCCCTCTGCTCTATGGGAGCTATTCCTTGTGTTTGTGTTTTTCTAAGGTTAGGCAAGACTGCTTGGAGCATACCGTAACCAAATTAGGAAACAAGCTGGCTGATCTCTCTTAAGTGGTCATTACATGGTCAGGACATACAGGCATGCAGAGACAATGATGGATGGGGAGGGAGTATCAGTCCCAGAAGGAAATGCTATTTGCTTGAGAAATCAAGCTTAGAAATTAGACTTATTCAGAATTAATACTTTTTCTTGTTGTGGCAGACCAAATAAAAGGGGAGGGGCACAAGCTCCCAAAAAGCTAGGTGTGGTGGTTACATACTTGTGATCCCAGCATTCCTGTGGAGGAGGAGCAGCAGTACAGCACACCAGTTTGAGACTAGCCTGGGATACATAACAAAATGGGAGAGGGGGTGGAGAGACGACATAGAGGAAGTTTCTAGAAGCAAACCATGTGGACCAGTGAAATGTGCTACCTATCCTCTTGTACATACATTCCCAGGGCAACAAAGGTCTTTGAGATAAGCCAGGAATATCACATTAATCAGCAAATCAATAGATCAAGAGTCAAGAAAGAGCTGAAGATATAGCTAGTGGCAGAGCAGTTGCCTGGCATATGCAAAGCCTCAGGTTTTGGCTAGTGAGAAAAAGGAACTGAGAAAAGTCTTACTTTAAAGAAGGAGAAAAAGAAGTTCTGTGAACTTTCCATTTTCAGGCTACCTATCCAACTGCTCTACTTGCCAGGGAGGTTTCAAGTTAGTCTTACAGCTTCAAAACAGGGTCTAGTTATGTTGACACTTCACTCCTACAAAGCTTGCTCTGCCACTTCTCAGTGATTCTCTCTTTCAGGAATGACTTGTGATTAATTTCTGAATGGGAGCCAGTTGAATACAGAACCTAGCCCAACCAGCACTATCTGAGTAATAATGTGCAACCTTGGAGAGCCTTGCTTTCCTCCCAAACTTCTAGATCAGCAAGATTCTTGGATGACCTTTATTTCTTTAAGAATGTGCTCCACTCAGTTCCAACTTCCACTATGAAACTGGCCAGAATGAAGGGAGATTTAAAGGACTGTAAATTTCCAACTGTAGTTCTTTATAGAAAACCCTTACTAATGGCCCTTGTCTGGGGGCTGCCTGAAGCAACTTTTCCTTTGAGATACTTCTCCAGCCTTATGTCAGGATGCTATCCTAGTCCCTTGGCTAGGGAACACAGGGCAGAAACTCCACAGCCACTATCTTAAAAAGTATTCTATTAAAAATATCTATTTTATTAATTTTAGGGGCTTGAGATATGGCTCAGTGGTTAGGAACACTGACTACTCTTCCAGAGGACCAGGTTCAATTCTCAGCACCTACATGACAGCTAACAACTGTCTGCAACTCCAAGATCCGACACCCTCACACAGATATACATGCAGGCAATAAAATAAAAATAAATTATCAGTATAAAGTATTTATTTTATTAGCTTTAATATGTTTATGTGTGTTTCAGAACAGCAACCGTGGAGGTCAGAGGTTTCAGATCCCCCTGAAGCTGGAGTTACAGGTGTTTGTGAGCTGCCTGACCTGGTTGTTGGGAACTGATCTTAGGTTCTCACCAGAGCAGCAGGTGCTCTTAAGCACTAAGCCAACTAATGCTCCATCCTCATTCAAAGTATTATACTGGTGTCAAAATAGCTGTGTGTTTGCTTTCTCTTTTTTCTTTTTGAGACAGGGTTTCATGTAGCCCAGGCTGGCCCCAAATTCCTTATTGTCCTTGTCTCTGATCTCTTAAGCGCTGAGACTGCATATGTACACTAAACTGGAATCAGTATTTCCTTTTTAAAAGTACATCTATGTTGATTCTAATTTTTTTGAGACAGGGTTTCTCTGTGTAGTTTTGGTGCCTGTCCTAGATCTCACTCTGTAGACCAGGGTGGCCTCGAACTCACAGAGATCTACCTGGCTCTGCTTCTCAAGTGCTGGGATTAAGGGTATGTCCTATCGCTGCCTGGCTCTATCAATTTATTTATTATCACTGAGAAGATCTAGGTCTGCGCCTCCCCCCCCCACCCCCCCCAGCAAGACAGGGTTTCTCTGCCCTAGCTGTCCTCGAACTAGCTCTGTAGACCAGGCTGGCCTTGAACTCAAAGAGATCCACCTACCTCTGCCTCCCAAGTACTGGGATTAAAGTTGTACGCTGCCACCACCACCACTTGGTAGACCAGGGGTTTTTAACAGTTTACACTTTACACAAATTACACACTTTCCAAAAGACGTTGGGTGACTAATATAAATCTACCAATTATGATCATTTCTACTGGCTAAGAACATTGAAGATATCTGTGGTACATGATCTCCCAGGTCTCTTTTAAAAACTGGACATCTCTAATTACAAGTCATGAGAACCAAACGTCAACATTAAACATCTGGGCAGGCTCCACTGGACGAACAGAAAGGGAAATAAATGCCATATCCATCTTGTTCCCATGCTCAAGTCTTATTGCAGGCAGACTTCCACAGTCATGCTGGAGCCTGAACTAAGTAAGACCAGGACTAATGAGCACTCTTCTTGCCTGTCTCTGCTTTCTCCCCATGGTGCAGCAGGCACGGCAGCTATAGACAAATCTCATTGCCCTTTTATGGTAGAAAAATGAATTGCCTGACCAGTGCTGGGGCCCAGAGATGACAGAAGGGGAAAGCTGTCATTTGTTGTGGTTTTGGCAGCCACAGGATAGTGTTCTCCCTTCAGCCACCCTTGGCTATATGGCATAGACCAGGCATTTTTAAAAATAACTAAATGAGTTTATTTAATTTTTTATTTCATTTTATTTATTATTATTATTATTATTATTATTATTATTATTATTATTATTATTATTTGTCAGAGCTGAGGATCGAACCCAGGGCCTTGTGCTTGCTAGGCAAGCGCCCTACCACTGAGCTAAATCCCCAACCTAGACCAGGCATTTGCTAAGGAAGAAGACAGGCCTAGCCAACTGCTGGAGGCCTCTTTCCTTATCCTGCCTGTGAATGGACATGCCCTTTATGAAGAGTGGTGAGCCTTGGTTTTGTGGAAATGTTCTTTTTATAAAACAAGGCATGAAAAGGTCTTGTTTTGTGTGAAAGGTCTAAGCAGAGATGCCCCAGAAGTTAGAATTCCAATCACTGGGCCCAAGTACCTTGTCACAAGCTAGTGGGACTGGGGTTGGGCAGTGAGGTAGCTTCACATGACAGAGGGAACCAAGGGTTCCCCATCTCTTGTGAAGCACAGAAAGCTAGAAAAACAGCCACCTGCTGCAGATAGGTCCACCCCAGGAAAGCACAGCAATGTCCCAGGCCTTTCTGCTGATAAAGCAGTAGTTTGCAACACAGGGCCTTAAATTGTTTGCATTTCTGTCAAGAGGCCCACAGAAAAAAAGCAGGCTTCCCAGCAGCTGCAGATACACATTGCAAAAGGAGAATTAGGCAATTCTCTGTAGGCACATCAAGAGTTAGGGAAATTAAGCTTATCTGAGTGAGAGAAATTAAGCTTATCCAACATGCTTTCAGCTGGAAAACAAGCCTTTTAAAATGGGGAGTGGGGAGCACACAACTGTGATACTTGTACAGTTTCTTTTACATTTAAAGTTCAAAAGGACAAAAAAAGAAAAAGAAAAAAAAAAAAAAAAAAAAAAGGCAAGCTGGCTTGTAAAATTGTAGGGACACATGACCTGCCCAGGAATCTGCTCCAGGGACAACCACAGGAAGGAAGAACAATACTCCTGGGCATGCATGTGGGGTCTGTAACCCAGATGGCCCTGGGCTGGCTTGTCTGGCCCAAGGCCACTTCTCTTGGCACCTCTTGTTTCACCAGAATCCAAAGGACTGGTGCTTCTTCAGTCACTTCCATCTCAGCTTTCTTGGGAAAGAGATACGAAACTACTCAGAGCTTTGTTAATAGGCTTTAGGGTGAGATTAATCAAGGACTACAAGACTGTGCCTCCAGGCTGCCAGCAATGACCTACTGTGGTATGTTGACAAGGCTCCCTGAAGGTCTCTATCTACTCCTTCCTCTCAAAGTTAAAGGTTTACTCTCTAAAGCACACTGTGACACCTATAATAGTTTCCTGGCATCTGCAAAACTAACTTTACCCTCCTTACTCTACACTGTGATAGTCCATGATCTGGAGTCTATTTCTCTGCCTAATTCTACTTCCTTCTACTGTGGTCATACTTGTCTACTGGCTGACTCTGAATACAAACTGGCTTATGTGATCCTCTGGCCCCAGAGGAAAATTCTGTCTCCACCCATCAGGTCTTACTGTAGCACAGTCAGGTCAAAACCTAGCTCACACCAGTGGTTTACTCATTCAGTGCATCAAATCCTAGTGACCTTTCTTCCTAGGAGTCCCACTGTCTCCCACTGCTGTCTAGATGAGTTGTCTAGATGAGTTGTTCTTTCCACCACAGCTGTTACCACACTGTTCCTGTAACTGTGGTGTCCCATTGCCTCTGTGCAGGAGAGGCAAGAGAGGTGGGGTGGAGAGGGGCAGCACCTGCCACAATCTGGGTAAGAAGTAGCAAGGAGACCCTAGAAGAGAATACTGGCCTTGAGGACAAAGGGGAGACTTTCATGGGGTGAGAGAGCTTTGAGTTGAGAGGGCTATGTCAACCAGAGGTGATTTTAGCCTGACAGTAGAGGAGAGGAAGGCAAAAGGACAAGCTGTAGTCAAAGACAAGAAAAGAAAGAGTGTGATATTTTATTCGCTCTGGGCTAGAATCTGGATCAGCTTCTCAGGCACAGAGAGCTTTTGAAGCCAAAATGCTTTTCATATGAACCTCTGATTAGGGGGAAAAGTGCTTTTATGAGACTACTGGGATTTGATCTGAGAGACTCTTAGTCTATTTCTTTTTGAAAAGCAAATGCCAATCCTAGGTTTCTAGAAACCATTGACTTTGGGCTGGAAGGACACTAAAAAGATTATCTGTCTCTCTTCTGGCCTTCAGGTAGAACAGCCTGTATTGTATGCAAGCTGCCCTGGAGATGGACCAGTCAGTCAGCTGTAGCCACACCAGTCTCCATAGTTAAGAAAGGGAGAAGGTGAAGGCCAGGTTTCCCAGTAGCCTCTCTGATGGCCACACTAAGACCCTTTAGGCTAGGATGAATTCTATGGGTGTAGCTCTGATGATAGGTTCTGCTTGACCCAACTTCCAGGTACTGGGTCAAAGAACACAGACTCTCAAAAACTTGACAAAGAACCCTCCTTCTTTCAGGACGATGAGCCCTTTGCCCTCTCACAGGCAGTTACTGGCATTTTCCTGTTACATTACCAATTTTCTCATCTCAGAAAAGTGACCAACAGCCCTAGGCCAAGCCATTTGAGTAAGGTCTTTCCAGTTCCTGTGAGGGATGCACACTAATACTAGCAAAGCAAAGCAGACAAGGGCACAGACATAGCTAAAATGAGAAGATACAGATTTGTTTACTTGGTGTTAAATTTAGTTGCTGCAGTGCTAGAACCTGAACCCAGGGCCTTGCACAAGGCTAAGCAAGTGCTCTACCACCGAGCTACACCCCCAACACTTAGTAATGTTTAATACTAATTATTTTTGATAAGAAAAATGCAAAAGTTGATAATATAAAGAATCCCATACACCCAGCCACTAATGGCTACGAATGATTGACTCATGGCCAATTCTAGCTTATCTGCTCCCTTTATCTTCTTCCATCCTTTCCTGTATAACCATGAAACAAATTCCAGACTACTTGGCTCATTTACAAACAATTCAGTCTATCTCTAGGTTTGACTCCCACTGATAGCACTTGCTGCTGTGTGACTCCAAGCATAAGGTATCTCACACCCACTAGGGGAGAGCTCCATTAGACATGTCTCTGGACTCCAGCCTAAGAATGGTGTCAAGCTCCCAAGCCAAGAAGTCATGACTATATATACTGAGTTAGCAGAGGCACTGCTCACTAGCTGTGTTTTTTTTTTTTTTTACTCAGGGCCCTGACCTTAGTAAATCAGATTCTGTTTCTCTCCACCACCACTCTGAGTTACCAAGGTTACCGAGTCATCTCAGGGTTCGTTACCATGCAGTGCAGACACAGAGCACATAGAGTGAGATGTAGTTTCATTTTCCCCTGTTATGGGCAGTGAGGTTTTCCAGGCCAGGGTAGCGGGCCAGAAAGAGACTTTATTTATTTTTTAAGTGTGGTCTGTTGGAAGGTCATGGGGTTGTGTGGGTGCTAGTGAGTTAACAGTTGTTCCCATTCTCTTTCCTGTCTCTAGTTCAGGGAGGACTAACAGGTCAGAGGCCATGAAAGAATCCTGAATTCAGAGTAAATGCAAATCTACAAAGAGCACCTATGGTCCCAGAGTTGCTCTCATTTTGCTCAGTAAATGCTCTCCCTCCCTTTGCTACCACTTCCCTCCCATGTCCTTTGCCTTGATACACATAGCCCCTCCAGGATTGAGGGGCTTCCTGCCTTTGGTATTGCCATAGCAACACTGTCTCTTCTACCTGGAAAAGCTAGATAGAAATCCTGCAGTGCTCTGTGCTGAGAATGCAAAGGAGGGGACCCCATTGCCCATGCTCTCTTTGGCACCCTCATTGCACATGCGCATTCTCTCACACACGGCCCTTGCTCAAGGACATTACAACCAAATCACTAAAACAAATTAAAGTGCTGACACCTGGTAATTCACAATTAGTGTGAAGATAAGATGGGATAAAACACTGTTTATAAAGAGTTTGCTGATTATCAGTTCTTGAGAGATTTTTTTTTAAAAAAAGACAATCAAACACATTTTTCTTTCAGTGAAGCCATAAACAGAAAAATTCCATTAAATAACTTTACGCAAAACATAGTGACTAAACAAACTGGTGTTCTGTCTCTAGAACAAGCCTCTAGAAGCTTATGATCCTGGTAGATTATGCAAATGAGATGGGGCTGTGATGAGTCTAATAAGCAAAGCTAAACCAGTGGCCACAAAGCCACTCAAAGAGGAGCAGTTTCTATTTCAACAGAGCAAAAAGCCTGATCAAAATCCATTCTTTTTCTGTAAGTAGCACAATGCAAAACCAAGAGGTGGCAGGTATGTTCTGCCTCAAGAACAGTAGACAATAGCAGCCCTGACTTGGAGGACCCCTGCTGCAGGGCAAGGAAGTAGCCTGGACTCCAAGTAAGGGCCATGGCCTCCCATTAAGTAAAAAATGTGACCAAGTCACACAGACAAACACATCTTATCTTTACTTTTAACTAATTCTGAGTTCTCCAGCAAAGTGTGCTGTGAACTTTCCTTTTAGGCCCTTCCTATGCTGTCTGTGAGCATCATTCACTGAAATTCCAATCTTTCTGGATACCAGTGGGAAACAAATGAGCAATGCGAGAGGAGGGAGACAGCAGAGCTGTGGAAAGAAGTGCAAAAACAAAATGTGTAAAATGCAACAGTCCATAGGCAGTCTTCCTTAGGACAAAGCTGTCCCTGGGCAGTACTCGGCCCTTCTTGGAGCCTGGGCAGTGGGTGGGGAGTTGGGAGGAGTCACATCTGCCCTTCATCTCCTTTCCTTTTTTCAGTGTTGGTGATTGAACCTGCAGGCTTACCTGTGCTGGGGAAGCATTTTATTCCTTAGTTATAGCCTTAGCTCAGGAAGTTGTAGTCTTCCCCCATTAATTTGGTAACACAGGCCTATAATCCTAGCACTTAGGAAGCTGAGGCAAGTTCAAGGCCCTTCTGGGCTATATAAAGAGCTGTTTCAGGGGCTAAGATGGCATTTAAAGTTAATGAACATGCTTATGGGTTACAAGATCATGCCAGGGTCAAGAAGTCCATGAAGAACAGATGCATGATACTGTTCCTACAGAGAATTTAAGATTTGTTTTTATTTTATGCATATGAATATTTTGTCCACATATATGTATATACACTGCATGTGTGCTTGGTGCCCATGGAGGCCAGAAGAGGGCACCAGATCACTGGAACTGGAATTAAGGACAGTTTTAAGGTACACTAGGAACTGAATTTAGGTCTTTTTCAAGAGCAGCAAGTGCTCTTAACTACTGAGCCATCTCTCCAGCTACAGAGACACGACAAAAACATTAGAACAAAACCAGTGCAACTCTGAAATCCCTGGCTACTGTCCTGGCTCTGGGGCATGTCTGATGGAAGGATGGCTCCCAGTGATGGCCCTTGGGATAGACCCTGGGCTTTCCTTTGGGTTCTTAGCTCTATCACTATCCATCACCTTAAGCCAAGCTTCAGTGTCCATTTAGCATAGTGTCTGTGGTGACCAGCACTGAACTCAAGGGCTCTTTTCCATCCACGATGGACATGCAGGGAGCACAGTATCACCACATCCTCAGAGACCTGAAGTTCTTCAGTGGGATCTCTCTGGAAACTGCAGGAAGGACAGGCCACATTCATAACAAGGACTTCCTATTCTAGCCCCTCCCTTTCTGACTCCAATTAAGTAGTATGAAGTGAGTCCTCACCTACAGGCTTAACAATCTTTCTGTCACCAAGACATTTGGTTCCTGTCAATGTAACTTCCTGATTAAAGGTTCTCTCTGATAGAGGGAACACGAAGACCAGGCTTCATCAGCTCTGGATAACGTGAAGGCTTGGTTTGTCTAGGAGTCAGTACACTAACTAGATTCCCCCCACTAAAGTGTGGTAAGTGCCAATGGCCTACTACCACAGCTGGAGCTGTCCTGGCAATGACAGCTGGCCAGATTAATTTACATTCTCTCCACACAGCCATTCAGCTACTGCAGGCAGCTGCAGACGTCTAGTTTTTAACAAACTGCTTTACTGCAGATGTGATTTTTGGTTATTTTCATAGACATAGTTAAGAGCACTGAAGACTAGTAGATGGGATGGGGGCTGACAACCGTTTTAAAAAAAAAAAAAAAAAAAAAAAAGATAAGCAGGGAAGAGGGTTTGTAGGTGGAATGGACAAATAAACCAAACCCAAGTGATCTTGGGCAGAGATGGGTGGTTACACAACCTATTCACATTCTTGGTGTCCACTAAAAAATCCCAGATAAGATTTTCTTCATGTTATTTTCATTCAACTCTTTATACTGTCTGTCTTTCCTTCCTTAGCAGGACTAGTGAATCTCTACCTTATGACCCTGGCCAATTTTCTAAGAATGTGTACTGTGGAGCATATAGCAGAGCTGTAGCTCCAAGAAGGTAGAAAGAGATTCAACGGGAAATGTCTGAATCTAAGAAAAAATATTCCACAGAATATTTGAAACCATCTCAGAACCCGCCAAAACCTACCTTTCTTCCACTCCATACCAAACACGCCCTTATCCATTGCTGAAAGCAGCATGGCAAACAATGCTTTGAGAGCATACCAGGGAACTGAAGGTCCAGACAAGCATTCCATCATATCTATGAGACTCAACCCATTTCACAGAACACAGTTGCAGTCTTCAGGGATGTGGGCATTAACCCTCTTTCAGATAACACCTCACTATCGCCTTATCCCAGAGTGACAGGTTCCTGGAAATCCAACTAGAGTGTAGGTTACTGGCAAACACCGCAATGAGAAAGCAGATGCCTTTGGTCTTACACGGGCCAAAATTAGCTTGTGGCTCATTTTTTACACATGCAAAATCCTTAAGGATTAACTGTCAGTTTAGCCATCCAGCTGAAGAGAAAGAATGTCACCTAGAGAATTAGGGCAAATACAGAGGAAAAGGCAGATGTCCTAACAGTACAGCCATCTCTGCAGCGAAGTTCTGAATATATGCAGTGGTTTGCTTCAGCACTAATCTGAAAGAATTTTGTCAATTCTGCTTACAAGACAGCTGTGTCCACACATCTACTTTGGAAATACCCAAAGGGGAGAAGGATCCTTCTTGTGGAGTACTAGTGCCATCTAGTGGTACCTTATTCCACAGCTCACACAAGACAGCCTTGGCATGGATACTTCTCTGCATTCATTATGGGCTTGGTTTTAATTTTATCTCCCTTAGACCCCATCTACAAAGAACAAAAAAGGAACCTAGAACATGAGTGCCATTATTCATAGGTAAAGGTTAAATTCTGAAGCAGAAGGTCCTGGAAGCTGTAACACCCTGTGCTGTATTTTCTTCACTGTCAGTACTGTAAATAAGATGAATAGGCAGAAGGATGCTCTGAGAACCACCCAACATTTGCACTGTAACCATCTCCCCACTGGGCTACTGTCCTTTCCAAAGCTGCATCAAACTCCAGACTCCAAACTCTTTCTCCAGCCTTGTCACTTCGAAAATGTACACTTGAGCACCCTACTGCATGCCAGGAAATACACACAGACTAGATACTTTAACATGTTCAAAGCAACATCAATTTTTTTTTTCTGCTGAAATCCTCTGAGACCCCCATACCATCATTTATGCAGTGGATCAAAGCAGAAGACTCATCTTCCTTGCTTTCAACCTGTAACTTAAAACCCTAAACTAGGATTCTCTTCTCAAAACTCCCAGCCAGTTCTGGTCCTTGAGCTCTGAAGCTGTTGCTGGGACAAACTTGATCACCAGTAGCACCAGAGTCATTTCTTGATCATGGTGCACTTCTATCTTAGCAGGGGAATAGAAAGTGAACTACGTGTGCCCTGCCCTCTGCAAAAATTGTGACAAAACTTAAAATGACACCCATTATGAACTGTTCACTGTAAGAAAGTGTTGTATCATAAGATCTGGCTGGATTTAAACTATTCACTGCATAGAAATTCTTTAGTTCCCCTCTTCCTAGACCTGGCAATTAGTATTCAGATTCCTGCTGCTTACATCTGGTTGCTTTAAAAACTGCATGAGTGGAATCATGAAGTATCTGCCTATCTGGGACTAGCTAATTTGATGTCCTCAAAACATATCCATGTTGTATAGCAGAACAGGATTTCTTTCCCAAGGTAGACAGTATCTCATTATACTGACTGTGACAGTCATTCAATTGTTTCTGCTTCATGGTAATGATGGTTAATGCTTGGGGTTTGTTTTCTGAGGCATCAAAGAGTGTGGGTTCCTTTCCATAGGCTGTCTTTCCACTCTGTTCTCTTTGAGGTATAGAAATCTTTAGTTTGATGCTATCCACCTGTCTATTTTTACTTTTGCTGCTTTCTTTTTACTGTCATCTCCAGGAAATCATTACTAAGAGATTGGCAATGTTGGAAAGTTTCTCCTGTTTTGCTCTCAGAGTGTTAAGGTTTCAGATCATTAAGTTTAGATCTATAGTCCTGCTGGGGTGGTGTTGGTGCACACTTTTAATCCCAGCTCTTGGGAGGCAGAGGCAGGCAGATTTTAGCGTTCAAGACCAGCCTGGTCTACAGAGCAAGTTCCAGGACACACAGGGATACATAGAAAAAAACCTTGTCTTGGAAAACAAAACCAAAAAATTTGCAATCTAGTACCAGTGAGATGGCTCAGTAGAAAGAGGCACTCAGACACAGGCCTAACAGTCTGAGAGTTTTTTTTTCCCCTTTCTTTCAAAAAAAGATTTACGGGGGTTGGAGAGATGGCCCAGTGGTTAAGAGCACTGACTGATTTTTCCAGATGACCTGGTTCAATTTCTAGGACCTACATGCCAACTCACAACTGTCTGTAACTCCAGTTCCAGAGGACCCGGTACATGTAAAATTAAATAAATAAAATGTTTCTTTTTATTTAAAATGTGAGTGTTTTGCCTCCACCTAGAACTCAGGAGAGGGCATCGGATTCCCTAGAACTGAAGTTAAGGACAGCCATCACACAGGTGGTAGGAACCAAACCTGGGTCCTTTGAGAGAGCAGCAGGTGCTTGTAACAGCTGAGCCATCTCTTTAGCTCTAACATCCTCCGTTGACCTGTATACATGTGCTGTAACATGTGCACACCTGCAAGCACACATGCTAAAATAAAAAAATTTCAAAAAATATACAGGCCACTTCATGTTGATTTTTGTAAATGGTTTAAGGTTAAGAGCCAGATTCATTCTTTTGCATGGGTACACCCAATCTTTTCAGCACCATTTACTGAAGACTATCCCTTCCCCTTTGGTGTAGTAGCCAAACTTGTCAAAAACTAGTTGATCACAAATGCACAGATTTACTTCTGAGTTCTCTACTATGTTCTATTAGTTTACACATCTGTCCTCATGCTAATATTACAGTTTTAATTACTGTAGTTTTATAACATGCTTTGAAATTGAAAAATGTGAGACAGCTTTGCTATTTCTCAAGATAGTACATGTGAGGCTCTAGGTTCCACCCCCAGCACTGCAAAAACCCAAAACTAAATCAAAACAAAAACCAAATCATCTGTGATCAGATAACATTCCCCCTTTCTTGTATGATTGTCCCCCCCCCCCCCTTAAATGTTTGAGCTAGGGCTTCTGGTGTCATGTTGAGAAGAAGTGGAAAGGGCTGGTGTTACATATTGGCTATTGGATGCCTACCCCGCAAAGACTACATATTAAATTTTTGGGTTACTGGAAGAGGGAGATATAGAGCATATGTGTACAGCTGATATCACAGAAACGACTGTGGAATTCTGTCTCTTCTTGATTCCTAGCTATGAGGTGACTGATTGCTTTTGTTCTGCCACAAGCTTCTGCTATGACATTCTGCCTTGCGCAAGGCCAAACACAACAGAAACACTTAAGAAGAAAGGAGAGTGGGGCAGATGCCAGCCTGTCGCCCAAGGAGCAACAAGATGCCAGCAGATAGGTAATAACATGGCCACTCGGCAACATATAGATTAATAGAAATGGGTTGAGTTAAGTTATAAGAGCTAGCTAACAAGAAGCCTGACCCATAGGCCATACAGTTTGTAAATAATATAGCCTCTGTGTGTTTACTTTTGACTAAGCAGCTGCGGGACTTGGGTGGGAGAGATCTGTCCTGACCTCTGGACTGGGCAGGACTGGAGAAACTTCCAGCTACAGTGGACAGCTTACCTTGTTCTTGATCTCAGCCAAAAACAAAAACAAAAACAAAACACACACACAACTTTCCATATATCTGAATTTTCCTGTATTTTTTCTGCTAGTGATTTCTAGTTTCACTCCATTGTGGTTAGAACAGATACAATTCTATCCTGGAGAAAGCATCATGTGTGCTTACAAAGGGTTCTTTTGCTGTTAATAGGCAGAATGTTCTGCTGTATTTTATCTGTTAGGTCCATTTGGTCTATAATGTCGCTGAAGTTTGCTGCTTTTTCAGTCTTCTATTGGGCTGCTCTATCTGTCATAGATCTTCTACTGTTTGTGTATTACAATCCATTACTTCCTTCAGTTCTATTAATGTGTGCTTTACATGTCTGGATACATTAACAATGGGTGCATATAGTCAGTCAGTCATCTCTTGATATCTATAGGTGACTGGATCCATGCTTCCTGTGTGGTCTAAATGACAATATTTCTCCAATGGCTCAGGCATTTGAACACTTGGTTCCTGCAGTGGTGCTGCTTGGGGGAGGTTAGGAGGTGCAGCCTTGCTGGAGGAAGTACATTACTGGGGGTGGCTTTGAGATCATATAGGCTTACCCTATACTCCTAGTCTGATCTTTCTGCTTCATGCTTGCTGTTAAAGATGTGATCTGTCAGTTTCCTGCTTCTGCTACCATACCTCCTTGCCATTATGGAATTTTGTCACTCTAAAACCATAAGCCCAAATAAACTCTTCCTTCTATAAGGTACCTTGGTTTTTTATCATAGCAATGGAAAAGTAATTAATAACACCCTTGAAATCCCAAATCTGCTGACACTCTAGTCCCTTATAGAAATTGCAACAGTATTTGCATAACCCATACACATCCTCCCATACACTTGAAACAGCCTCTTCTACGTGACTATTATACAATACCATTTAGGGAAGAATGACAAAAGGTCTACACATGTTTAAAGCAGAAACCATTTTCCCCTCAGGTATTTTTATCTGTGGTTGGCTGAATCCATGGCTACAGATTCCATGGATACGCAGGCTGATCATGTATTTATAACTGTTTTGTCTTCCTGGCGTGCTGACCCTTTTTATCACAATATCATTTCCTTGTTTTTTTTCCACTTGACAGTTTTTAAGTCTCTTTTGTAGAAGTATGGCCAACCTGCTCTCTTGGTTATCATTTCTATTTAATACCTTTCCTTTTATCTTCAGCCAGTATGTATTCACAAACCCAGTACAGGCTTTTGTAGATAGCATACCCCAGAGCCTGATTTAAAGCCTTCCTAGTTACCCTGCATGTCTTTAGTTCAAGAATTTATTCCACGCTGCATTTAAAGCATCACCAGTAAAGAGGAACTTTACTGCCACTTTTTTTTTTTTTTTTTCCTCTGAGACAGGGTTTCTCTGTCCTGGATCTCGCTCTGTAGACCAGGCCGGCCTCGAACTCAAAGATATACGCCTGGCTCTGCCTCTTGGCTCCTGCCACTGTTTTTTGGTCCCTTGTTTCCTGCATTCCTTTATGCTTGGATTTTTTTTATACCAACATCCCTTTTTTCTCCATTTTCTTTTGCATATTATCTATAGCAGTCTTCTCTGAGCATAATCTTTTAGGCTGATAATAACTTTAACTGTATACATTCTACTTTCTTACATCCACCCCCTGTCGACTGACTTCACAAATTACAGTGTTTTGTTGTTATGAATCCATTAGTACTTTTGAAGTTTTTATGTTTTTTTGTCTTTCAAACTCTATACTATTTACATATAACCACCATATTACAGAATTCTTTATGTCCATACAAATTCCCCCTAACATACAATGAAGTTTTATACCAATAAGCCCACTGTGAGCTGAAAATGTATTTGGTACACCTAACCTCCAAAACACCAAAGCTTAGCAACACAGTACAATATAGAATGCCTATTATTTACTTGTGGATTTGTGGCAGACTAGTAATTGTAGCTTGATGTTGCTGCTCAGCATCATATTAGAAGAGTATTATCACCATATATTACTAGCCTGACAAAAGATCAAAATTCAAAGTACAGTCTTTTAGGCTCAACAGATGGCTCTGTGGGTTTAAGTGTTAACTTCTAAGTCTGATGACTTGAGTTTGATTCCTGGGTTCCATATAATATAAAGAGAGAATCCATTCCCACAAGCTGCCCCGACTTCTACGTGTGCACACAGAAACACAATAGACCCATGTGCACACACAAATAAATGCAATTTTAATAATTAAAAGAAAAAGATATGGCTACTTAAAAATAGACTAAAATTTTATATGCATTTGGGTTGCTATTTAGTCTTTGTTCCCAAATACTGGGATTACAGGAATACATCTGGTTTCTCCTTCCCCTGCTTTTTTGTATATGCGTGTGCATATTCATGTATGTGTAAAAATATACATACAGATGTCAGGCCAACCTGGGGTGTTGTTCCTCAGGAGCTATTTACCTTCGTTTTAAAGAAAGGGTCTCTTGCTGGGACTTGTACTCACTGATGAGAGTCAATTTCTGCCTCCCGAGTGCTGACATTGTGGTGTGAGCCACCATACCTGGAACTGAATGCAGGACCTCATACTAATGTAGCAAGTATTTTACTGGTTGTGCTATCTTCCCAAGCCTTGCTTTTCTCTTCATTTTTAAAATTTTTTATTGATTTTTATTTTTTTAAAGATAGTGTCTCACTAGGTAGCCTTAGGTGGTCTGGAACTTGCTATGTAGAACAGGCTAGCCTGAAACTCATATTAATCCTCCTGCCTCTGACTCCCGAGTACTGGAACTAAGGGTGTGTGGTCCTTTTCAGTTTTTTTCAGCACTTTAAGCTACCAGACTTCCTTGTTTGCAAGGTTTCTGCTGAAAATATCCACTGAATTTTATAGATGTTTCACATAAGAAAAAAAAAGGGGGGTTCTTACAGTGTAGCCCCTGGCTGAATTGGAACTATGTAGATCAGGCTGGCCTTTAACTCACAGAGATCTATCTGTTTGCCTCTGCCTCCTGAGTGCTGAGATCAAAGATACGGATCACCATATTTTGTTTGTTCTTTCTTTCTCCCTTTTTTAAATGTGTATGAATATTTTGCCTGCATTTATGTCTGTGCACTGTGTGTGTATCTGGTGCTTAACGAGTTTAGAAGGGCATTGGATTACCTAGTATTGGAGTTACAAATAGTTGTAAGCTGCCATGTAGGTGCTGGGAACTGAACACCTTCCCAGTAAATGTTCTTAACTGCTGAGCCCTCTCTCCAGGCTCATTTTTTTAATATTTATATTTACTTTGTGTATGTATGTGGGCACATGTGCCACAGCATCATGTGCACAGAGATCAGAGGACAACTTGCTGTATGCTTCTTACCAGCCAAGAAGATCTTCCCAATGCTTTGCCTCTCCCTCACTCAGGATGCAATCAATGCCTGCTCTGACCCAGCTCATGACACCAGCCAACGTCTAGGCTGATGCTACTTCTTGGCTAGAACATTCCTTCACCCTTCACTTACTTTAGTTATGTTTTTATTTCTCTGTCTTAGCTCAGGCATCACCTGCTCAAGCGCTCCAGTGCCTGACAAACCAGACACCCACAGAAACATCTTACTGTGCTTTTCTATTCCAAGGGGCCAGCACTGTACAGCAACAGCCTGAAGTAGGGACAACTTACAAAATGGCTACATCAACTTCAAGAATGCATACAGGTTTTACACAGAAATATTAATATTAAAACAATGAAGTAAAGTTTTAGTTCATTAGTATCTTCTTCCTTTTCTAACCTTTACCTTAGAGTTTTTTCACTATTCCCAAAGCAAGGCAATACTCAACTCTGATCATGTAGTTTTCTAACATGGCCAAAATCACATCTGTCTAGATGGAAGGCAATGTCTATTAGAACTCCTAAGTAGTTTATAAATAGTTGGTAAATTTTAAGACATTCTTAGAGTAGAAGTCTTATTAAAGGACTTTCAGCAGTGAAGTGACTACACAGCTCTGGCCTCTCCTGAAATGACTGATTATTATGAGAGAAGAATCAAGTGAAACTACCAGATATGACATATGCTAATATGGTGCTTAGTTCTTTCTTCAATCAAACAAGTGTCACTTGGACTTTGAAAGTGTCAGGAAGTATATGTGTGTATGTGTTGCATTTGAGCACAGACCAGGGAAAAGAGCAAGCAAGAAATATGACACAGCAGAAGAAAATTAAAACCCTTCACATTTTGTATCAGAGTACCTGTCTTTATAAAATGACATAGAAATGAGATCTTGAGCTTTGGAAATGGAATCCCAAAAGTAATCTCATCTCTAACCATGCTAACTACCATACAAAGCACTGATCATCACCTGCTTCATGAAAAGGAACAGGCAAACTGTTCTCATGCATCAGTATGCAGATAGAACATAAACTGTATAGGTCATCAAATAGTACAAAGTACCAAAATTCAAGCAATATGTTAGAAAAAAACTGTCTCCCTTACCTTTCGGCAGCGAGGATTCGGGCAGCTGAACCTCTTCACATCACTGTCTAACAGAGCAGGGAAGCTACATGAGGGGCACCTGGAATAAATAAATAGGTAGGGTAGCATCACTCAAGATGGTTAAAGTAGGCTTTGTGAGACTGTGCTACTAAGATGAACTGTTAAGCAAGGCAGACAGTGCGTTGTACTCCTTAGTTTTCATTATAACCTAGACTGAGCTTCTTCCTTTACTTGCACTTACCAGGGAATACAGGCACCTTCCCAGTGTCCAAATTTACTGTCAACCACATACCTCAAGCTTTCAAGGATTCCTTGTAACCATTAATTTTCTTCCCATCCAGGGAACAATGATTCAACTACAGGTTAGATTAGGTAGTAAGTAAGAAACATAAAGAGTCCATTGATAGATGTTTTCATTATAAAGCTTAATTAATTTCATTTCTCAGCAAGAAGTGCCAGAAAACAGACAAGGCAGCTATGCCACAGAACTTCTTGCCTGATCAAATGCTCAAGCAGACTCTACTTTGAGAAATCAGTTGACTTTCAGAACTCACCGGACAAGCTCATCAGCATATGCTGCAACGACTTCTTCTTCAGCTTTCCGTTCATAATATTTGTACAGAATGGTCTGAGGGAGCACCTTCTCCAGTTCACTGGTTGGGAAGGAACATGTGCAGCTGCCTTCCATGCAGCTGAGTTCTGACTAGAATAAAGTAAGCAGGCAAGAAAAAGTTAACTAAGGATTCAGAATAACAAAAAGCTAAGGAAGTCAAACCCATCTTTCAAGGGAAGGGGCAGTGGCAAGAACAGATATGGGGATAGCAAAACCAGGAAGCATTAAGTAAGAGCATAAAGGCTTTTCTCGATCCAGCAGCCCAAGTTACAATCTATAAAGATGGAACACCAATAGTTAAGGTGACATGGCTCAGTTGGCTAGAGGAGGCTGGTTACAGTGTCTGAAGTAGGTGTTCCCTTGTAGGATCTATAAAGCTGGAGAACCTCTTGGAATGGGAGGGGAGAGGTGATAACTAGATAAAATGTGGGGAGGAAGTGGTTTGGGCTTCTATTCTGACTTTCTCTGGATGGAAATCAACAGAGACAGTAGGGTTCGAGTGTGGCCCTCATGAAGACTTGAAGCAAAATCTGCACATGGAATCACAATGTCTCCAACTCCTTCTTCCCACTCAGTTCTAGGACGCTGGGATGGGGGCAATTTCATAGAATATGCCTTAAGCTGTCATTGGAGGATCACAGCATGAAACACTATTTAGGTACTCAAAGTCACCACTCAGCCTATACACCTGTAGCTCAGATAGCTTCCAAAGAGATCTTAAGAAAGGAAAAATGCCAGACATCTGAGGAACCCTAACAGAAGAAAGGTGGACACCAAAGTGAACACATGGAAATGATCTCACTTAATGTTCCCAATAGTCTCCTAAGCATCTCCCTTTTCCAGGGGAAGAAGCTAAGGCATAACATTTTACTACGTTTTCTGCATATGTCTTTTCTGGTGCAGGAGCTCACATGGCAGCCCTCTTTGGTCTCTTCCAAATTGTGTCAGGTTGACACTATTGTGACCTATAAATCTTTTCATTTTCAATCATGGTTTCCATGGCCTCTATTACTTCCTCAGTGACTAGAACAATAAGGTTAAAGTTTTTGACCTTTTGTCCTTGGCTCCAGAACAGCTTCAAAACAGCTTCTGAGTGATAAAGTCAAGAGATGATCATTTGTTATAATGTTGGGTACTTTCAGCCTGAGAAAGCAATCTCTCTGACCCTTGCTTGCCTTCTTTCAACTGTTCCTTTTTCCTCTCTGAGGCAGGCCACAGAAACTAGAATTTATCTTCAAGGCCAGTCCAAATAACTATATACACAACAACTTTGTCTTTTTGTATTGGAGCTGGCCATAAAGCAATTCTCTGACCTTGTTATGTGATGGCATACTGTAAGACCCTTAATTTCAGATGGTGGTCATACTCCACACCTATAGGAACACTACAGAAAGCCCAGGAAGAATCTGAACAGACAGCCTTGTTGAGTTTCTCTAGTCTATCAAACTCTTGTCTAATGCCATTTCCACAAGTTGTCCATACTTCCATCTTATCTATATAATTAAATCTCCATACAAATTTAAAGGACAGGGTCTGGAGAACATCTGGACGTTAAACACTGGAGGCTTACAGGAAGAGCAGCAAAACTCCAACCCCTTGCTGGGATGGTGGTGTATCCTAACTCTTTAGAAACAGAGCTCTATCTAGGGACCTTGCTCTATCAGGAGATCAGTCTGCTGATCTGGAGCTTTACAACAACCTTTGTAATAAATCTTAAGTATAAGCATTTCTCTGAGTTCTGAGAACTTTAAAGAGTCAACTAAGCCTAATGATCAGGTCATGAAAATCCCAGTTTGTAGTTCAAGAGAAAGACCTTCCAGAGGCCTTCAACCTGTAGAATCTGACACTCTCCAGGCAGGTGGTGTCAAACTGAATTGCCTTAAAGTATGTGAAATGGTGACAACTGCAGAACCGAATGCCTGGCTTGCTAGTAGGAAGAGATCCACATGTTCAGGGGCCATAGGAGTAGCCAGTGCTTGGAGCAATCAGTGAGAGGGCTTGAGGCTGAGGCTTTTCCTTCTAACCCAGAGAGTGCTTCTCAGTATTTTTTGATCTTTTAGTTAGGATCTTGATTTTAAATGGTGTTATTCAGTAATTATTTGTGAATTCAGATTTGTCTCAGGATTAGACTAAAATCACATATTCATAGCAATTTTTCATAGGAATGAACCATAGGAAGTATAAGATATTGGTATGTCATATGACTGGTGATACTAAAGGCCATTTAATAGGTTATGTTTGCTGGGCGGTGGTGGTGCACGCCTTTAACCCAGCACTCCGGAGGCAGAGGCAGAGGCAGAGGCAGATTGATCTCTGAGTTTGAGGCCATCCTGGTCTACAGAGCGAGTTCCAGGACAGGCTCCAAAGCTACACAGGTAAAACCCTTTTGTTGAAGACACCAACACTTGGCAGAGGACCTGGGAGGAAGGAATATAGCTGGAACTGACCTGGAAACCTCATCCTTAAGGACTAGAGCTCATAGTATCTGGGGGAGCTACATAAGATGCTAAGGGAGAAAAACAATCAATAGTCCTACCCAGGTGTAATGCCTATGAACCACAATAATGATAAAAATGACAAAAAAAGTTATTCTCAAAGGTGCAACAGAGGCATTTGTATCCTAGGAGTAACCAACAGCCATCTAATTGGACTTAGGGCTAGTTCAATAGGAGGGAATTCAGGCCTGATACTGTAAATCTACTACCCATGGCTAATAAGGCCATTGAGGAAAGCCTACTACTCCTAGTTCACTGAACCAGTATAAACTCTTATAGCCAGTATAAATTACATTCTAAATACTTATTCTTATACCATAAGTGCAGCACTAATCTTCCATCAAGAAAGCTTTTTGCGCCGGGCAGTGGTGGCGCACGCCTTTAATCCCAGCACTCGGGAGGCAGAGCCAGGCGGATCTTTGTGAGTTCAAGGCCAGCCTGGTCTACAGAGCGAGATCCAGGAAAGGCGCAAAGCTACACAGAGAAACCCTGTCTTGAAAAAAAAAAAACCAAAAAACAACAACAACAAAAAAGAAAGCTTTTTGCAGCAGACATGACATAGCTGGTCAAAATACAGAGAACAACTGACCCTAGGATACCCAGCCCCAACTGATACATCTGTAACACAACTCCACCTAAGATCAAAGGAACATCACAGAAAGGGTGGAAAGTTTCTAAGAGACAGAGGACCAGGATGTGGGCTACAAGATAGCATCTTCTGTATTTGACAGGGAGACTGTACCCAAGAAATCGTCACATATCAACACAGATGGGAGAAATCTTAAAAGGTCCCACCCTGAAATGAAAAGGTTCAGGTGATTAATGACTGCTGATGGAGGAAGAACCAGTCTTCTCTAGGGATGAACCCCCTAAACACACATATAATACTAAAATAGCTCAGCAGGTTATAGGTTTATTCTCTTTGTCTCTCTCATATTAAAGAACAAGAGGTTGCACAGGCGGTAGTGGCGCATGCCTTTAATCCCAGTGTTCAGGAGAGAGGCAGGTGGATCTCTGAGTTCAAGGCCAGCCTAGTCTACATAGTGAGTTACAGGACAGTCAGGGCTACAAAGAAAAAAACCAGTCTTGCGGGTGGAGGGGGGAATAAGAGCCCCCAAGTGTGAGGATGGTAGGCACAGGAGACACTGGATGGACCAGGGTGTATGTGTGTGATGTAAATATAGTACATGCATATATGATAATCTTTAAAAATAAAAGGCCACATTCTGGATCATGGTTTTAGTTTCTTTTCTTTCCTCCTCTCTTTACCCTCTCCCTTTTCTCCTTAATCTGTCAGTACTAGGGATGAAACTCAGGGCCTTACATACTCTACTGCTAAGCTATATCCCCAGTCCTTTTCCTATTTTTTTTTTCCCAAACTTTGAGACAGGGTCTCAAATTAACTTGTTCAGGATAGGTTTGAACTTGTTATCCTTCTGCCTCAGCCTTCCATGTAGCTGGGATTACAGACCCAAGGCACCTGGCTCACTATTACTTTGCTATGGTTGCTAGAAGAGATAAAACAATACATAGCTCCTCTTTTTTTTTGGGGGGGGGGGTTTGAGACAGGGTTTCTCTGTAGCTTTGGAGCTTGTCCTGGAACTCACTCTGTAGACCAGGCTGGTCTCAAACTCACAGAGACCCGCCTGGCTCTGCCTCCCGAGTGCTGGAATTAAAGGCGTGCACCCTCACTGCCCAGCTGAACTCAGTTTCTAATGTTTGCTAGCAAGCACTCTCTTTTTTTTTTTTTTTTGGTTTTTCGAGACAGGGTTTCTCTGTGTAGCTTTGCGCCTTTCCTGGAACTCACTTGGTAGCCCAGGCTGGCCTCGAACTCACAGAGATCCACCTGGCTCTGCCTCCCGAGTGCTGGGATTAAAAGCGTGTGTCACGACCGCCCAGCTACTCTTTTTTTTTATATAATTTATTTTATGTGCATTGGTGTCAGGATGTCAGGTCCCCTGGAACTGGAGTTACAAACAGTTGTGAGGTGCTGCGTGGGTGCTGGGTATTGAACCTGTGTCCTATTGGAAGAACATCCAGTGCTTTTAACCACTGAGCCATCTCTCCAGCCCACTAGCAAGCACTACTACGAGAGTGCTGGGATTAAAGCCGTGCGCCACCACCGCCCAATTTACATAACTCTTCTTAATACTGTTTTGTTGGTGTTCAGTGAAATAAACTTTGGACTGAGAAATATGATCTTATACTTACGACTTTCTAAACAAACTATAAAATCTTTAAAGTATGTGACATTATGTTAATGCACTTTCTTTCATATGCTCAAATAAACTCAAAATGAGCTCACCCTTTATCTAACACCCTTTAATCTAACTGTGACCAGGAAAGCGAGTGCTGAAGCAGGGGCCCTGTGAAGCTAGACATAGGACATGAAGGAGTCAGGAAACCTACTTTACTCAGAACCAACATGACACAAATCAGGTCATGCACATTATCACCCATCATCAGAATTTTGCTCCCCACACAAGAAGTGCACTTGTTTATAAGCATAGTCATTTTTCATATTTATGTGCATAACACACTTCTTACCTTTCCAGACCCGAACACTGCCTCTTGGGCATATCTGATGAGACATTCTTTACAAAACAAGTGAGCATCGGCGCACTGTGTCAGTTCCTCAAATGGAAACTCCCCATAGCAGCAGCGACATTCAATCAGCTGTCCATCCTGCAAGTCAAAGAAGATACATGTAAACTCCCCTGTACCCCATTCAAGAACTGAGGCCTCATCTATAGCCCTACATACTTCCATGCACCAGACACACAATGAGGTCAAAACTGACTCCTGGGAGACACCAAATAACAACAAACTTATTTTGCTATCTAAACCTAGATCAGAAGCTGGATATCGTAACAATGTATGTGTAATGACAATACTAAGGACACTGAGAAACTCCGAGTTTTGAGGCCAACCAGGGTCTTTTTACAGTCCAAGTCTTTTATTTCTTTTTGTACATTAGACCATGAATTCGTATGAAATTGGCTCCAGCAGTTCAGGCTCCTTCCTGTTAGTTCTCACAAAGTGTGTGTCTCTGGGTGGAGCAAGCTGGCACTTCAGCTGAACCCAAGTGCCCTTCTCTTTGGCTTTTTTCTATTGGTAGTTTTCCTTCACCCACTTCAGGAAGCTATCTCGGCTCTTAGAGTGCTTGATGTGCTCAATACGTACATTATTTCTCTTGGCAAGAATCTTGCCCTTGACTTGCTTGTTTACAATGATGCCCATGGC